>NW_017729026.1:36067495-36084061 GCF_001723915.1 Gavialis gangeticus
ATGTGCTGTTCTGATCACAATGTTATTTAAAAAACTATAGCAGAAATTCAATCATCCCAGAATCCAGTCAAATCCCGACTCAGAAATCTGTTGTTTGGCTTGATGAAATGAGGAGCAGGCATTCTTCCATACACTTCCTTTGTTCCTTTCCACAAAAATAAAGCTTACAGTTTTGACCAAGTTTACCACAAGCAATTAGGATGCCATTGGGATGCCATTTTCACTGCTAAATTTCTGCCTAATCTTTTGTTTGACATTAAATTATGTGCACAAAATGTCCCCTTAAAAGTAATCAAAGAAAGCTTCTATTTGGTCTGTAACCAAGAAAATAGCCTAGAGTCCACCAAGATTTCTATAACATTAGAAGTGTATGTTATTGTTGGCTGCACAGTGAAATTGGCAAATGTGCAAGGCCTTCCATCAGTAGTTCAAATCTAACTTAAGTTGGTAAAGGCCAAATGTCTGAGAGGTGTCTGAGAGCTTATGGAAAATGAATTGTTGGTCGCATTTCAGCAACTTATATATTTTGTGATTTAGTGCCATGCAACACAATTTGGCAGCACTTGCTGAGAGACATTCAGATTCATCTTTTATATTTACTGCATCAAAGCAAGACTAAGGTTTGTTGATTACAGTCTGGACGAGCTTAGGCTCTTGTAGCAAGTGTTTCATTTATACTATATTCCGTATAAATGAAAGCCTTTAGTGTAGATGCGACACCTTTCATGAACACTAAAAACACTCTACATTCCCCAAATTCTATTCTGTACTATAACCCAGATAATATTTTTGTCTTTACTTTTGTAGGCTCTCATTGAGTTTTTCTTTAAAAAATTAAGGAAAGGGGCACAAATCACTTAGGTTAAACACAGGCACATTTGCTCTTCCCCGTTTCCATGGAAACCAATTTAAACTAATAGAGCCTCACAGAATGTCATGTGCAGGATACAAAACAGTAGTACAAAAGGTTAAATTTGTAGTTCAAAATGAGAAGCAAATTACAGTGTGTTAAGCTTAGTCTTATAAGTACACATTTAACATATAAAAATTTAGGCTGAGAATTTTAATGCTTTATAGATTACACATACAAAAATATATCCTTTACAAGAGCCCTATAACATTTATTGGAAAATGATGTTTTGATAAACATTTAAAACATTTTATATATTTTGACAGTAGGGGCATTATTTACTTAGGGTATCTTTACATGTGTTTTGGGGGTGGGGGAGGGCATTTTATAGCGTCTCGTATTCAGCATCCCATGCTTCAAAATGACAGTGGGGGTATTTTAACTAAAGCTTGTTTGATGAGCTTTAGTTAAAGTGCCTCCACCACCATTTTGAAGTGTGGAGACACTGAATACATGAGACACGGAGTCTGCTGGAGCATGCTACTTAGCATGCTCCAGCAGACTCCATTAATTGTGTTGGCTTTGATGCACTATAATTACATCATGGTGGAGTAGCATCCCCATATGTCTACAGGCACCCTTAATTACTTACAATTTGAGGTAATGTCTGTTCCTGAGTGGTCTCTTCCCTGTAACATACAACTTTTCTTTAACATTATATAATAGCAAACCTGGATTGTTTCTTAAGACAGAAGGTCAAATGACAAAGCTTTAAATATATTTTTAAAAACCCCAATCATTGGAAACTGAAGGCATACTTTTGCATGTAAAACTCTTGGAAGAAGTTTTGTGAACTCCTGTAGAATCATCCTAATACATTTTTAATCGAACCTGCATATCTATATCTTTGCAATCCACAGAGCTATATAGATGAGGGTATGGCATAATCTACTTTTAAATATAAATTTGAACTATTGAAAGAGCCTTACATTTTCACTATGATCATTTGGTAAAGCCATATCAAGTACTTAGTTATTTCAATAATGGAAGCAATAATCTTTGGTTGTGGCTGAAAAATACGCTTAAGTAAGTAGCCCTATGTTGCTTCACCAAGACAGCAAGTTTCTCCTCATCCTAGATAAGATTTTCACAAGATATTTTGTAAGGCAGCACAATGCATTCCTGTATCAAGGACATACTTGGGGACTGGAATGAGTTTAAAAAGGAAGATTTGTAGAAATCTGTACAAGCAGAGCTTTGCAAATTAATGGTTCATACCATTAATTGAAACTATAGAGTATCTCAGAGAGAAAGAGTTGTATGAAAGTCTCACACAGGCTATGGATCTGAAGTGACCAAAACACATGTAAGTATCAGCAAACAAGAAGCAGGAAATTTTCTAGCAATTAATGACCATCTTGCTTGCCTGAGGTACTGCTGAGTCTGACTCATCTTTTAAAATACTATTTAGTTTATCATGCTACATAACTGGGGCAGTTACTATCTTGTAGCAAATATTGTAATGGGTATTTCTAATGAGTATTTATGGAGCTGTACTACCTGATGGCCAGAAAATGGCATTTGTTTTTGAGAACTGGCATATAAGTAAAGTAGATATGTATTAGAATAATGGTTCAAGGAAACCGCAAGGGTTTTCCTGAACCATTATTTACTGGTGTGACCATTTACTGGTGTGACCATTATTTATCTGAATGACAACCAAGATTTATTAAAATCCTGGTTGTCACACAATTTCACCACCTTCGAGGCAGACAGGGATAGACAGGCTAGGAAATTGTAGGCATGTTCCACACTGTTCCATAACATGAGATACATTGGTGCCAGGTCACAGTGCCCAACACTAGAGCCTTTGGGCTTTCTGGTATTGGGGAACAGACCAAATTAGGAGAAAACCAGGAAAGCTCAAATTAGGATGTGTGTATGTGATGGGCTTGTGCAACAAAGGAATATGCTGACAGGACAGAAGATAGACAGTATTATGACCACAAAAAGACCAATCAGTGATACCCTCAGATGAAGAGTCTTCATGAGGGAAAAAAATACAAAAGAAGGAATTTCAGAGCAAAAAAGGGTCTCCAAGTGGGGAACATACCACCAGCCCATCTCATTTAACCCATTGGTGGGAATGGGCCTCAGGCCTCCAACCTCCAGGCTGCTGACATCTAGCATTCAAGAGAAAACCTCAGAGTGAAGCTCATGTCCTGGGCAGACATACCTTGACTCTGACAGCCCTAGGATTGGTAGATATAGAATTGCTTGTATTATTCTTGCCTGCCATCACTGTGTATCAATAAAATTTCTTTATTATTGAATGGAAAAGTCGTGGTCAGTCTGAGGGTTTGGGTCTGCCCAGAACAAGGTATCTGGGTCATAAATCCAGTGTCATTGCTACCTGCCTTCATTCTGACAGATAATATGAAATGTTTTTAGCCCTGTGTAATTTGATATTCAGGGGGTATAAGACACTTTACTCAAGATTAGAGCAAATTACTGCGTGGTAAGCATCACTGTCTACATTTGCAGATGTTAATAACACAGTAATTTGCTCTAATTGTGAGTAATTTTTCTTCCTGTAGATACAAGTAGCATGTTTACTCTTGAGTAAATAATGCACAATATGGCATGTGTAGATGGCTGACTGGACAACAGTGGTGGGAGATTTCTCCCTGGCCTTGGGAGCTGCCTGCTGCTGGGGCAGGCTCTGCCACAGGAGTCAGAGTAGAGACAATGTCCCCCTGTCCTGGCGCCAGGGAACTCCTAGCTCCAACCCTACAATCATGGAGCAGGGGCTGGGAGACAATTGTTTCTCTGGTGGCAGAGCCCTCCCTGTCGGCAAGCTGGTCCCAGGGGCAGGAAGCAATGTCCCAGCCTCTGCCAGCAGACAGCTGTCTCCTGGCCCTTGACTTCCTGCCAGTCCCTTAGCTAGCACCCAGAAGGAGCCTAGAGCTTTCACTGGTGGCTGCAGGGAGCCATTACAGGGCCAGTGGGGGCAGGAGCAGACTGCTGCCATACGCAGGAAATTTGCGCCTGTCTCCTGCCTGCCTGAGATGGGTTCACTCTAGAGTAAATTAGAGCAAACGCACCCTGGAGCATTTGTACTTGTAGATGTCCCCACTAACTTTCCAAAGAAGGTTTGTTTCTCCCTTTTAAACCATTCGTGTTTTGATTGTCTTATTTTCTGAAGTAAGCTGCAAAACTAATAGTGAAAATAAACTACAGTATAACACACAACCGACTGGATTCAAAACTGGATACATGGATGCATCAGTGATGCAACTCAATATAAACAGCTAATGATAACATTAAAATGTGAGTAAATCATGAAAACATGTTTTGTATTTTCTCATTGTCTTCTTAGAAAGTTACAAAGAAACTATTAGTAGCCCTATAAGGAAATCATTATAAAATTAATTTGAGGTGATGATTTAAAAAAGAAAAAACACACAAAATCACGAAATAGAGATTATTTGTAGGTTAAAGAGTTTGAGTAGTGTAGCAGGGTCTTTGTTATGTTTTTGACCAATGGGTAAGCTAGGTATTTCTGCTGTGAGATTCAAAAATGAAATGTTGCATAGGGTTAATCATGAAGGTGAAACTTGTTAGAGGAGGGGGACCTAACCATCTGTTGTCCAAGACCCTTAGGGATAAGATAATTTCCTAGGAAGTGGAGGACATAGATCCTAGGTTTTTAACCAGAAGAACTTGGAACCCACTTCTTCCACTTCCCAGGAAAGTGTCATAACCACATGTTATAAGCTAGGCAGAGTAGACAGCACCCTATAGATCACCTCTGGAGGGTGTTTGGTCAACTGGACAGCCAAAAGTGCATCCAAGAGTCAGGGATATATAAGGAGGGCATTTATTTGTGGAACTGTTAGTATGGGGGTTTTCAAACTTGGAGTTGCTGTTACTTTTGCATTTTTGTTTAAATATATATCTTAGGGCAGTGGCTCTTGACCTTGTAATCTCAAAGCATGCTTGACTAGTCTCAAGGCACACTTTGGAAAAACCAGCTCTTAGTTTTTACTTTTTTGACTGCTGAAAAATAATAGAACAAATGTTCTGTCGTAAAGAACTCAGAAATACCTCAACAGGCCAGAATGTTTTTGACTCTGTGGATTCATATTAGAAATGTCTGGGTTTATTTTATGATTCATGTTTGCACACCAAACTTCTAATGTTGTGTTGCACCCCATGGCACCCTTGAAAGGATATCAAAGCCTCCCAAAGGTGCAGTAGGAGAATCACTGGCATAGGGTATGGAAATGTTTGGAAGCCACTGTGTTATCATACCCTGATGGTATGAATGTAGGCAGACAATATTATACAGCTGATAAAGCAGCAGATTGATACTCTGAAGAAATGTGATGAAAAATGCTGTATAGGAGCTAGTTATTATTCTGTTTGGGGAATATTAAGGGTTAGATCTTACTCCCCATTGTATGTGCCTTTTAAGAACTTAGGCTCTAAAATTCAAAGCATTCCACCCTGCTCCAGTCCCTGAAAATCCATTAACACATCTATTTTTGCAATGTATTGTCATCTTAACATTAAGACTAAATTGCAAAAAAAAAAGAAGAGGACCCATTCACCTTTGTATAAAGAGTTTTTCAGACTCAAACAGAGTAGAACAGGATCATATTTAGGTACCTAAAAATACTTGGGCAACTAAAAGGTGGAGTAATCTGGTCCTAACTGACTTGTGTTATATTCCAAGATTTCTACTCCGATTAAAAATCACTATGCCTAATTATGAGGAAAACGTTACGTGTTTTTTACTTTGGGAAGGAAAGGATAAGAAGGAATAAAGTTTCATCCATTTGATATCAGTAAGGCCCAATGTGGTAAAGGTTTAGATGTGCTGATTAATTTGACCTTCTATGGATGAGATCTTATTTTGCTTTTCAGGCATTTTAGACTTAGTTGCCACTCACCCCAAGCATACATATAAAGGACTCTTTCCAGTTTGCAAACATCCTTCTTGAAGTGTGTGCCCCCAGACAGTACATCAAGTGCAGCCTCACCAGCGATGTACAGAATCAAAGAATCACAGAAGTGCCCTATAGTCACATCCCAGACAACATGAAAAATGTCTTATATGCCTTATCTTATGGCTGCCCAGGCTCCTCACCCTAGTGTCTACAAGCATAAACGCAGCTAATACAGAAACTTGTGCTCATAAAACTATAAAACAATGCCAGGACTAGAATTGCCAGAGATAGATTAAGCTTTGCACATGCACAGAGACTTTAGGAAACAGCAACATTTCTCAGTTGGGTATAAGGAACAAAGGTTTATCCCCTTGTGGCACTCGGAGGAGATGGGGGGTCACACACACAGAGGCATGGGTAAATATGCAGCATTTTTGTTAAACTGCTGACTACAGGTGGCAAAAAGGAGACACACATTCTCTGACACAGCAAACAGGCAATGATAAGGAGAAATTACTAAAAACACATTCACATCTTCCCCCTTGGGCACTTTCAGCCAAGACTGTTCTGGGCATTAAGCCAAACACTGTCCTAAGTGTCCGGAAGTTAAAATGTCAAGTGCAAGAGGCAGACCTTACATTCATGCCCAGGGGCATGTCCTGTTGCACTGAGATGCATCACCACTACATGCCGAGTCACAATTCACATCCTGAGCTGTGATAGGTAAGCACTCAAGAGCATACATCTGACCTCATGAAGTCACAGCTCTGGGACTCATTCAGGAAATATTTAAAAAGCTGTCTTTGCTGATTCCCCGGTGTTGGCAATTCAAACATTTACTATAAAGTACTCACGTAATAAGCCTATGCAAACTGTCCTCACTATCCCAGAAACGCAAGGGTTCATGCTACAATCCAAATTTATTCCAGGATCTCTGAGTTCTGAGGGGTAGCAGCTGTTTGAATGGGATTGTCTCTGGGTACACCTTCAGAAGGCCATGAATGAAGCTGGGGAGGAATGGATATTAAATCAATTTGTAGGAAAAGAAGGGACATGCATCTTTCTGCCCTGCACAGGTAACAGATATTCATGGAGTAAAGTCACAACCAGTTTGACTATCAAGCCTGCAGAGTTCGTGTGGTTAAGTATCTGTGGGGTAGGCAATGGACAACATTGCCTAAATAGAGGGGATGGGAACACTGGGGTTGAATATTTGTTTCCAAGTATAGCTACATATAGTCTGGGATTTGCACAAGTTTCTCATATAGTAAGCACACACAATCACACAGATTTGTCACAAGTAACTGGCATGGGTGCATAAAACGTTTTGTCTAAAGATTCTTTGTTCAGAGAGCGTCCTGACAACAAAAGTAAATATTGTCTCTACAGATGCTGCAGCCTCTTCTGATGATAACCTGTCACAGGAGCTTTTTCTCCGGGAAGTGATTGTACATGTTTCTTCCATCCCTGGATCTGCAAGGGACTCTCTCTTGACTTTGACAGTAGCATGGTGATAAGTCTTTTGGGCCTTCAGGTTACTGACTTTGAAGTTGTGGAGGAATCAAGCTATATGGATGCATTATTAGCATTTGGGAACAATAACTCTCCACCCCTGCACACATGCATCTTCCAAGCCAGAGACTCTCCCCAGCTGACTTGGTCAGCTAATACCTGATACTCTCAGGAAATTGTAGGGACAGTAGGAAGCATACAATGTGAAGGAAGTTTCCATTATGGAAATGATCACAGACTGCCAACTGACCCTGACCTTCTAGTTAGGAACTTCCAAGATTTTTGTCCCAGCAGGAGCATTGGCAGATCCCAATCAAAATCCCCAGACTTGGCTGCAGTTAAACAACGAATACTTCTGGGAAAGATAAAGAAAAAATAAACCCTGACCCATGTAGGAACAGGAAGGGTTGTGGGGGGAGGACCCCTTCCCAGCCCTATCTGGCAACCAGCAAGTCCAGAAGCATGGTACATACCCATAGTAGAACATAGGCATAACCACTCTTAAATCAACCATCTTCTTCTTGAACACCTCCAATGATGCAGATTCAACAGTTTCCCTAGGCACTCTATTCCACTGCCTTACTGTTATAACAACAGTGAAGAAGTTTATCCAATCTAAACCTATTTGGCTGCAAGTTTAAGCCATAGGTCTGCAGCCTGTTCTCTGAAGTGAGAGAAAATGTGTTCTCTTTCTCCTTCAAGGAAACCCTTCACTTATTTGAAGACTGCTATCATGTCTCCTCTTAAGCATCTTTTTTGCAAGCTGAACATCCTTATTTTCTTCAACCAATCCTCATACAAATTGCTTTCCAAGCCCTCTATCATTTGTCACCCACCTCCGGACTCTCTCAACCTTGTTCATTTCCTTTTAATAATGTGGAGCCCAGAACTAAACACAGTATTTTAGATGAGGCCTAATCAAAGAGGCACTATCACCTCATGCTTCTATTGATGCAGCCCAAAACTGCATTTGTCTTTTGTATAGCTACATCACGCTGCAGACTCATATTGAGTCTGTGAGCTACCAAGAGTCTTAGATCCTTCTTGGTAGTGCTGCCATCTAGTCAGGTATCACCCATTTTGTATGTGTGTTTCTGATTATCCTTTCCAAGGTGTAGCACCTTGCATTTGACTGCATTGAACTTCATCATGTTAGCTCCAACCCAGCTTTCCAATCTGTTGAGATCATTCTGAATTGCACTCCTGCCCTTCCCAGTTTCATGTTATCTGAAAATGTGTTCAAGAAGCTCTCTTTCAAGCATCAACATCATTAATAAATGTATTGAACAGCACCGGGCCCAGGACAATGGTCTTCCATTTGAAATTTCCTGCCACTCTGCTTGTGGCTATTGAGCCAGTTTTCTCTCCATCTTATAGAAGTTTTGTCTACCCCACATTTCTCTAATTTGTTAATCAGAAGCTCATGATATTTTGCAAAAACCTTGCTTAAGACAAATACACTAGGGCTGTGCAAAGCTTCTGGGTGCTGATTCGTTACGGAGGAGATTTGGCCTGATTTGTGGCCGAATATTTGAATCCAAATTGAATCAGGAAACCAATAAAAAGGCCTGAATCAATTCAAAGCTCTCCAAATCAATTTGGAAAAGATTTGGAGAGGTTCAGGGATTTGGACATTCCCAGCTCACTGCTGCAGGGAGCTGGACACAGACTCTGTGCTGGTAAGTAGAGGATGGGGAACCGGGACCATGGGGGGACCCCCACTAGGCCCTATCCCCTGCCTGCTCCCCCAGCCCCCTGAGCACCCCCTCAACCCCCACCCACTTCCCAGCCCCCTCCCCACGGCTGCCCTGTCTGGCCCCAGCTCCCA
Organism: Gavialis gangeticus; assembly: GCF_001723915.1. Taxonomy (NCBI): domain Eukaryota; kingdom Metazoa; phylum Chordata; order Crocodylia; family Gavialidae; genus Gavialis; species Gavialis gangeticus. The sequence goes on from NW_017729026.1 coordinate 36,076,638, forward strand.
GTTCTTAAAAAAACAAAACAAAACCCTGCACTCACCAGCTGCTGCAGGGGCTAGCTATCATCGGGGCTTCTTGGGGCTCATGACAGAGACCCACCCCCTATGCAGCATGGGGCAGTGGGGGGCAGTGGGGATCCAGTGACTGTTTTTTTTTTCTTTCAAAGAGCTGGGAACTGGGGCCAGGTAGGGCAGCTGGGAGAGTGGGTGGGGGGTGGGGGTTTGTGACAAAGCCTCCCAAGCAGTGCGGGGAAGTTGGGGGCAGTGGGGATTGCCCCTTGTCCCCACCTGGCAGCAGCCAGTGAGTGCCAGGCTTGCTTTTTTTTTTCTTTTTTTTTTAAGAGCCAGGAGACTAGGGCCGGGCATGGCAGCCATTGACGGGGCTGGAAGAGCCAGCAGGGGATGGTGCCTGTCCAATTCGGAGATTCAGCCGATTCAGCGGCAGCCAAATCTCCAAATCAGATTCAGCCGAATCAATTTGGGACATTGATTTGAATCAGCAGCTAGAATCACTGTCCCCCGAGTCATCCAAATTTAAATCCTATGTGAATACTATCTGGTTTGCAGAGGCCTAAAATACTCTACCCAGGTTTATCCCCTTCATCTACCCAACTAGTTATCTTGGTGAAGAAGAAGATTCATTTTTTTTGGCATGATTTATTCTTAGTAAATCCATGCTGGCTACTTGTGATCAGCCTTTTCTAATCCAGATGCCTGCAAGCAAACTTCCTTGTGCTATGCTCTAGTAAGTCCCTGGGTATGGAGGGGAGGCTAACTGGTCTATAGTTCCCTAGGCCCTCCTTTTTTGCATTTTTTAAAGACGGTCACTATATTGGATGTTTCCAGGCTGGTACTTTGTAAATGTTATTACTATGGACTCCGAGATCTCTTTTGCCAGTTGCTTCAATACCCTGAAATGAAGTCCATCACACCATGCTGATTTGCAGTCATTCAGAACCATCAAAAGTTCTTTGACTGTTCCCTTTATTATTTCATCCCTCAGGTTTTCCCCCCTACTTATCCAAATAATTCTTCTTAGGGTTTTTGTTGCAGTTTAACTTTTTTTTTGTGTGTGTGTGTGTGTGTGTGAAAGGCATGTTCAAGTCATATGTTTTGTGTCTTTTGATAAAAAATGTCAGCATCCAAGGCCATTCAACAACACTTGTTCATAGTCTGGTACAGAGTGCAATGCCAACTGTTTTGGCTGTCAGGAGGCCTGAACACCATCAGTTTCTTTCTAGAACTTTGGCAACATCTAAAGCAAATGACAAATGGTAACTAGGTGCAGTCCTTCATATTAAGAAACCAGGAATGTGTGTAATGTTTTGAAATTCCAAATAGATATTCTTTGGAGTCTGGGGTCACAGAGGAAGCAGATATATGGGCCATTGAAGAAGGTGATATATTCTCCCATGTGATAGATAAAGGCATCCAGGATTTGGCTGAGGACTGTGCAGGCAAAGGTCGAAGTGGTCCCTGGGACCTGGGTTGCAACCTGATAGAATGCAAAAAACAAAACAAAACAGGAGCAGTGCTGAACTTGTCTGGACTGTCATGTGCAAAGCACAAAGTCTGTAATCTCTAGATAATCTTGAAATGTGGCACAAAGGGGACTGAGAGGCTTGGGCATAAGATAGCATTGTGGAATATAAGTTCATCCACAGAGGCTCAGAATGCTCGCATACTTTAGGTAGATGTACCAAGTTTGGCCCAATGGCTCTAACTTGTTCTGCTTGATGTGGTAAAAATGCAACTTCCCACAAACAAGGATAGTACCATTTCCAAACTGTCTCTGACTCAATCCCTGACTCAACTCACAGGAAACTCTTACAGGGGTTCAATCACCCTCTGCCACCCACAAAAATCCCATTTGTCTCCCAGCCATATCTAAGTGACTATGCCCCTTCTCATGACACAGGAGCATGTGCAGCAAGCTTGCTGTTTGTTGTTCTGGTAAAGTCCTCCTGGTGAGGTCTACATATGCTTATGAGTTTTATGCAACAATTGGCCAACCTGCATGTCTAAGATGTTATATTGCATAAAAACTATTCATTAAAAATCCTATAAGTATGAACTTATGCCATAATTATTACAGAATAATAATAATAAACATCGTGAATGTATTCCAAAGTAAGGAACAGGTACATAGACAGCTTGCCCAAGCTATATGCCTGCAATAAGCACTGTTACAGTTCCTAGCCATTAGGTGGTGGGAGTGCTGATTTTCATTAAGCAAATGACTATTCTAGAATGAAACTGATTAGGGGGAAGACACATGATGTTCCATGTACTAACATATCAATGTTGTAAAGTTATTACATATTTTGCAAGCATTAACTTTATCCTGGAATAAAATGATTTACTATATTGTAGACCAGTGCATAGAGTCAGGAGTACTTAGTAAACGTGCTGGGTGTTCATACCCTGAGATGCCAATGTATAATACCCTCTACCTAGAGAAATACAGTTCAGAGCCTCAGGAAGAGTAACATGATTATACTAAATGTGTATGCATTTGGTGGCACAAGAGTAGTCTATGCCATATGTTTTGTAAAGCTGGGGGTAGGGGGTTACTCTCAAGGATGCTCTCCTAATTCATCCAGATGTTAAAGCCACAAATACAAAAATGAAGCTGCTTCAAGGGTTCCCCTAGGACATTCGTAATCTCTGTCTCTGCCATGCCTATGACTAGCTGTAGGAAACATTCTGGAGTGGTATTACTGCTGCATTTCAGATTTTGGCATGTGCAAAGAAGATAAGTACATGGCTTGTGTCCAAGAGACATCACCACAGAAATACCCTAAATATAGCATGAGTACTTTTACATACATCTAAGTGACAATACATGGCACCTTAATTACAGTATAAGCTGATTTTACTCTGTAGTTAAAATAGAGTGGATGCACAACACAGACATGCACTGGTGTAAATCACTCAATTCTGGAGCAGTTACCTCTTGGAAAGTGAGGTGAAACTCACTGGTATAAGCAATGTACATAAGCAGTGTAGGACTCATGAATATGGATCATGTGACCACAGTTGTAGTCAGTTTCATACTAGATTTGGCTCATTGCTGTTCAGTTCACCTGCTACCTAATGGCCAGTGCCTGCTGTAGCGAACCAGCTTAGGATAGCTTGTTGTATGTCTACTGCTTCCCATGGGATAAATTCACCATAGAGTAAGCCTAGAGAAAAAGAGTGGGTGTGTCTTCACAATACATTTACTGTAGAGCTGCCTAAGTAGCTCTGCAGTAAATTTCTCTGTGTCTACACTTGTGGCCCTATTAGGGCACACAAAACTAATGAACTGTGCCACAGATTAGTACTTGTAAATACAAATACTATCCTGTGGCAGTTTTCTTAGCACATAGTAGCACACATGTAGACAGGGACGAGGCTGACTGGAGCTTGAGAGTGCTTCAGTGTGGGGTTGCCTGCTGACTAGCCTTCTGCTGAAGCACCCTTATGCCCCAGCCAGTCCCTCCACAGCACATTGATCCAAGGAGAGCAGCCCCAGGCTGGCAGATTGATCCCCTCTGGGTCTTCCACCAGTTGGGGCTGCTCTGACCCAGCTCAATGTGCTGTGATCCCAGATGCACAGGAAGACTCTGTGTTTGGCAGCAATAAACTCCAGAATGATAAACTCCAGAGTTCATTGCTTAGCCTTATAGGCACATGTAGATGCACCCAGTAATAACTATGTTGTATGCTAATACCTTTAGGGAAAAAATAGCTGCCATCCCTATGAGTATTCCATTAACTTTGAAAGAAAACTCGGGGTGGGTACAGAAGTTGCTTTTTTGCCATTTAAAGTGCTTTATTGCCATGACTTAACAGAAGTTCATGGCTTTACAGCACTTTAAAAATAAATGGGTACAGTGCTTTAAATTAACCCTTATTAAATGAGGTATTAAATTTGAAGTGCTGAATTTTACAGTGCTTTAGCAACCTACAGCACTTTAAAAAAAATCTGTACTCTGATCCAACATCTGGCCAGTGGAGGAGGCCCAGAAGACTGTGGAGTACCCCCTACCTCATAGCCTGGAAAGTTCAGGGAGGCTCAGAGGCCCTCTCTCACCAAACACTGCACTTCTGTCATGTTTAAGAGTGCTGTAACCTTATGGTGCTATAAAAAGTGTTCTAAATTACAGCACTGTAAAATGTGCACGGAGCACTTATGTACACACCTTAACTATCCATGGTGTTTGCCCCACTGGGGCCTTAAAATGTAGAAGTTACCCTATGTCTTTATTTACTTCTAAAAGGAACTCAATTTTATCAGAATTTAAAAATAAGCTCTATATGCAAAATACCAGATTTTTTTTCCTTTTTTTTCTTTGTATCTATTAGCACTGACACTTGCAAATATGTATACAAATACATTATTTATATATGTACACACACACACACACACACACACACACACACACACACACACCTTTGTTAAGGGTTCACTTGCATCTGCTTCTTGCTCCTTACCTTAAAGAATAATCCCTTTTTGTGACCTGATTATATTTCCATAGCAACCAATTGTGATATATAAAACAAGAACATTTTGGTTCAAAATATGGAATATGTAGCAAGATGTGATTAATTCCTTAAGTGCAGGGATGTCTTGAAAACTGATGAAAAAAATAATCCTGTTCAATGATTCAATAGCCTATTTAATTGTTATTTATTCTCAATAATTTGCCAATCAAATGTATACAGTTTAAAACTAGAAATAATTTTCCTAACTGCCAGCTCTACAAATTCAGGCTAAGATCTGCAAGTTTAGTCATCCACTGTCTGGACTCGTATATCACCAATAGTAAAGATTCTTTAGGTCAAGTATTGCCATCAGATGCATTTGTGTAACTTGATTGCTTTCAGCAGGATTGCATAAGTGTAACTGAGGGCAAAATAGAGAAAATAATGGAGTTGAAAATAGTCCTCCAAGTGGAACTCATAGTTAACAATTGTATTGCTGATGTTGAGGCCACAGAACATATGTAGTCCACACTCAGAGATCTGGCATTTCTGCCTGCATGACATTGTTTTTTCACTTCATACCCTTATTTCCAAGAAAAGCAGATATGAGTCTGACTAGACTCAGGTCTGGGTAAGAAGGCATTATTTTTACATTGCTTTTTTAGAGTAAACAAAGATCCAGCTTTAACACGCTGAAAAAACAGACTTTTGCTTTTCTCTCTTGCTGTTTGTTGTTCAGCAATATTTTCAGGTAAAAGATTCTTGATTGTTAATTCTGCATTTTGTGTGCATCAGAAATACTGTCTAAGTGATTTCTGGAAGTTTAGATTTGTGTTTGTACTTTGATGTCTGGGCATTGTAGCATTCTGTGTAATGCAATATAACCTGTCTCTTGTGTATTTGGCTTGGGTTTTTGTTTGTTTGTTTGGTTTTGGCTAAAGAACATTTTTCTGATTGGTCCAATTGTCATTCAAGAATCATGATATTGACTTTACCTGCCGTGCCTATGATATTGTCATGGAGTGGGGCCTAGGAGTGGCCGTGATCTCTCTAGCGCCCCCCTACCGTGCGAAGTAGACGATCCAGCACCCTCTTTCTCACCCGCCATGTCTTGTTGTTATATAATTTTATACGGGAGGCTGCCTTTTGTCCTCTAGGACACGGTGCTAACTTTGTCCTGGCCTCTGCTCGGTAAGGAGTGACCTGGTGCACCCCCAGCCTTATGGGCTACGCGTGCCTCCAACCTCCCCTTTAGCATGCCCCAAGCCTCGCAGATGTTCCGGATGTTATCCCGCCAAACTGTTCTCCCGTACGTGCCCTCTCTGGGGCTTCTCTCCATACACACCCCCTCCTGGGGCCTCTCTCAGTACATGCCCTCTCCTGGGGGCTTCACCCACACAGACAGTGCCCCACTGGGGCCAGTCCCTCCGCTCTCATGCGCCCCTTGCCCTCACCGGGCTTCTCACTGGGCTTGCTCCCCCTCTGGGGCTTCTCAATGGGCTTGCCCCTCTTCCGGGGCTTCTCCCTTACAGGCAGTGCCCCACTGGGGCCTGCCTCCCGTACGTCCTGCGGTCACCCGCACTCAGGCCTACACCTCACGCTTCCCACAGTCCTGCCTGCACTAGGGCCTTGTCTCCCGTCCTTCCCATGGTCAGGGCTCAGATGGCCATAGCCGTGCCTGGCCCCCTGACCTTCCATCTGGGTCTCCCGACCTGCTCGGGCTTCTCCGACTATCGCCCACACAGGGCTGGGGTCAACACACCCCTAACACAATGCCACCCTGGCACCAAACAGCTGTGCCTTCCCTGGCACCGCTTGCTGTGCCCTTACAGGGCACCAGGAACCCCCCCGCTACTGGGGAGTTCCCCTGAGGCTTCCTCCAACCCCTACAGCCTCTCCCGGTCCTCCGGTATAACAAAAACAAACCAGGAAACCTAAAGCCCTGAGCCAACCGGCTAAAACTCAAAATAACCCCCCTGGCTACAACATAAATGCTGTGCCACCAAGGCTCACCTTCCCAGACTCCCTTTTAGGGTTCTCTCCACCCCGTACCATGCTGCGGTCAGGCTGCTCTTCTGTGCTCTGCTCAGTTCTGCAGCACAGTTGCTGCTCGTTAGGCTGCCAGAGGGGGACTTCCTCCCAAGCTTCAGCCTGGGCTGTTTATAAAGGCCTGGCCCTGCCCCCTTCTGGTCACCTGACCAGTGTGGTTGCCCCAGCAACCGGCACCTGGGCTGCCCTGAAGATTGGCAGCTGCCCTTATCCCTTCATAGAAACAGGGCACCTGAGTGCCTCTGTGACAGATATCCACTGAGTTTGTAAGCTTCCCTGATAAAGGAAACATTAAAAAGTTCAAGGCAGAGAGACAGGAGTAATATCTGGTATGAACAGGGGCATCCCAGAGCAGTTCTCATTTTTGTTTGTTTGTGTTTGGAGGTAGAATTGATCTGATTCACAAGATTCTAGGAAGTCAGTCTTTGTACTTCATTCATGGTTATAAGCAAGCTTTGTGATTAATGATGTGGGATTTTTTATTTTCTCATTGCTTGCAGATTCTTGTGCAGGGACCGGGACTTCCCCACCGTGATGCAAGACAGACTCAAGGGGAACACCTCCAGACCTCAGGTTGGGGAGGACCGGGTTAGAGAGCTTCTGGAGCAGCTGGATGTGTTCAAATCAGCGGGTCCATATACTCTCCACCCCAGGCTGTTGAGAGAGCTAGCAGGGGTTATTGCAGGGCCCTTGGCACAGCTTTATGAGCGCTCGTGGTGCTCAGGCAAGGTGCCAGATGATTGGAAGATAGCCAAGGTGGGCCTCATCGTTAAAAAAGGGAGGAAGGAGGACCCGGGCAACTATAGGCCCATCAGTCTTATTTCAAACCTAGGGAAATTCTTTGAGAAGATCATCATGGAGTACATCTGCGGTGGGCCGGCTTCAGGGATGATGCTGAAGGGCAACCAGCA
>NW_017729026.1:36084955-36122295 GCF_001723915.1 Gavialis gangeticus
GAGGGGGGACCTGGTGACCATCTATACACTCACTAGGGGAGACCGGAAGGGTCTGGGAGAGACCTTGCTTCCCCTAGTGCCCCCTGACATAACAAGGAATAATGGCCATAGGTTGTTGGAGAGTAGGTTTAGATTAGACATCCATAAAAAACTACTTCACTGTTAGGGAAGCTAGGATCTGGAACCAGCTTCTAAGGGAAGTGGTGCTGGCTCCTACCCTGGGGGTCTTTAAGAGGAGGCTTGATGCCTACCTAGCCGGAATCATTTGAGCCCAGTTTTTTCTCCTGCCCAGGCAGGGGGTTGGACTTGAAGATCTACAAGGTCACTTCCAACCCTACTTCTATGATTCTATTATTCTATGATTGTATTAAATAAATTCTCCTCCTTAACCACAGAAAAAATGTTGCTGTAATCAGTACATGAATTAAACTAAGTTAACGTATCTCTGATCATATGTACATAGGTTTAAAAGACTATCCTCCAAAAACAATGTACAGGATACAGATTAAATATCTATAAACTTATATGTAGTTTTTCCCAGGTTCATACTACACATACACTGGACATGTCTACACGAGATGCTTTACTCAAGATTACAGCTACTTACTCTATAGAAAGTGTCACCATTTACATATGCAGAAGCTTACTGCACAGTAATTTTCTCTAATTGTGAGTAAATTTGCTACTTTAAAATACAAATAGAAAATTTTTGCAAATGTGCTCCCAGTCAGCTGGACAGCATTGGGTGGGAGCTTGCTCCCTGCCCCTGGAAGCTGTCTGTTCCCAGGATGGACTCTGTCACCAGAGCCTGGGCAGGGACAATGTCTCCCTACCCCAGCATCAAGGAGCTGCTAGCCCCTGCTTCCTGATTGGGAAGCAGAGACTGCAAGATTCTTATATCCCAGCCTGAGCCCCACCATTGCAGGGTCCAAGCTGGGAGATTATTATCTCCTGGTCCAAGCTCCATGGTCACAGGGCCTGTGCTGGGAGATTCTTACTTCCCAGTTCAAAATCTGTGGTCATGGGGCCTGTGCTGGGAAATTCTTATCTCCTAGCACTGGCTCCATGGTCACATGACCAGTACTGTGAAATTCTTATAAGGAGATAAAAATCTCCCAGGCTCAGGCCCCATGATCTCAGGGCTGGGGTTGGGAAATAAAAATCTCCCACCCCCTCTATCCCAGTTCCAGAGTGGGGATTGGAACCTCCCTGCTGCTGGGGCCAGGGGACATTGTCCTCACCCAGGCTCTGGTGTCAGACTCCTACCTGGCAACAGGCAGCTCCCAGGGTCATGGAGCAATGTCCCAGCCCCCATCAGGAGACAGCTGTCTCCTGGCCCCATGCTCCCTGCCAGCCCCTGTGCTAGCACCTAGGGTGAACCTAGAGCTCCCACTGGCTTCTGCAGGGGCCTGGTGCAGGGTTTCAGGGAGCAGAAGTCTGCTGCTAGGAGTAGAAAATCTTCTTCTAGATACATGCATATGTATACGCGTGCCTGGGACAGTTTATTTTAGATTAGTTTTCACAAGGGTAAACTGTTCCCACATTATTTCCATGTGTAGATGTGCCTTTAGTATTTAAAAGAAATATTTACTAGATGTTCTTGTAATTAAGGCATTGAAATGGAATTTTACCAGAAACTGCAGGTATGAACTTTGGCAGATTTCTTAACTTCTCACTGGACACATCTTCACATGTGCTTTAATGAACAGTAGCTTATTTTACTGTGCATAAAAGCATCACATAAAAAAGTGCTATTATGCTAATAAACATTTCTGTAGTACTTCACATTGAAGGTACTACATTTAATGTGCATTAGAAAAAGTGCCTTAATGCACATGTAGATGCAGCCACTGTTTTGATTCCCTGCTTCTAAATGCGAATGCTATACATTTCTGTTCACTAAGGCTTTGGACACACATTACCTTATCACTATATAGGCCCTTATAATGCTACAAAATGTGCCCACCTATTCAGGCTGTTTGTAGCACTAGAAAGATGGGAGATATACCATAAAGATGCTAGATCCACCATAAAAAGTTCCTGTTTCAAAAAAGTACTTCTTTGTAGCACATATAACCTGTCAACAATTACATCTTATGCTATCTTTAGTGTTCTCTCAGGCTAGAAACAGATGTTCATGAATGAAGGGATTCAGCTGTGCTGTAATGTGTTCTGGCACAGCTGATCCACTTCATTGAGCAAAACACATCATTCCTTGTCCCACCCTTGATGGTGCAGGAGAAGGGATGATGTAATTGTCTTGCTTTTCTTCCTTTCCCAGACCCACAGCACAGATGTGGGGCAGTGGAGTAAGCAGGATTCTTTCCTCCCAGCCAGCCCACTAGGGTTGGCTGAGCAGGGAAAGTACAGGTAATACACAGCTGCCACATTAAAGCGGCAGTCTGTAAGTACCTTTTGTTATGCCACTGATTTTCCTGACATGTAGCCCAGCAGAGGGGAAGGACACCTATTTTCCCAGCATTTGTACCACCTTAAAAATTTTTAAGGTGAAATAAATGGGATGTCAGGCAACATTTGTTTCCACCCTCAGAATCCAGTGTCCCAGAGTGTTCTGCTATCCCCTTCAAGGCAGCTCTAACTAGCAGCTATTACAGAGCCACTCTGTGAAACAGATGTTTGGCAGCTGATCAGATGTTTGGTAGAGAATCTCTGTTACAGCTGCCACATCCAGCTCTATATTGCTTAAGTGATCTCCTTTTCTGGTGTGGGGTAAAAGGGAGCTGAAAAGCAGCCTCCCTACTGTCCTCTGGCTGGAGAACATGCCTTTAAGGAGACTTTGGAGCTGTGTAGGCATTTGAATGTATGGACACATACTTTTTTTAGCATTACAAAATTTCCTGGACTCCGTAGTGCTACAAAAGTAACATTGTCCAAGGCCTGACATTCTAAGCTCTTTGGAATGGGAACTTTCTTACTAAGGGCACTGACAGGAGTGCAACTCCTTTCTGTAACTCATGACACTTCACAGAAAGTGCCATGAGTTACAGAGACCACCCCCGCCCCCGCAGCCCAGCAGATATGTACTGTTGGTTTTGGGGAGGGTGGGGGATCAAGCTCCCCTTTGGAGGAGCTGCATGTCTTTAGCCTGTCTCCCTTAGCCCCTCCTCCAAGCTCTGGTGCTATCTGCAGGATGGCAGGGGAGAAGTGGGGCAAAGGTGCTCTGGGCTGGGATTTTCCTAGTCTGTGCTTGAGTGGGGGTGGGTGTATTGGAGTCCCCTCCACCCCCCACCTTGTGAAAGCTCCAATCCATCCTGTCCATAGTGCAGGATAGTCAAACCCCAGCTTGGAGCTTCTCTCTCCTCTCCCATCCTGCAGACAACACTGGTGGTGGGACTGGGCTGCATCAGCCCAGCCCCAATCAGACAGAAGTTAATGACAGCACTCTGCTTAGGAGCACCTTCATCTGAACCTCATTAAGTGAGGTTTTATTTGACACATAATCAATCACTTGTAAAGTGCTCTGTAGCCATGCACTTCTGTCAGACACATTGTAGAGCACATTCAAAGAGCCAATCACATGAAAAATATCACTTCTGTCAGCACACTAAGTCTTTGTAGAGTTTATAGCAGCTTTGGCTGGAGCTACTTAAGTTAAAAGAACATTTAATTAGTTTTAAAAGGTAACCATTTTGTATGTGTTATTCCTGTACTACACATACAATATTATTCATTACACAAAAGTCATTTTCAACTTGAATCTAAAAACATCAAAGAAAGGCATGGTTAATAGCTTCTCACTGCATTAGTATCTTGTGTAAATTCTGCAGTTTATAGAATGGGTGAGGCACTCTTCTTACACTCCTGTGGCAGGCAATTCTCAATGCATATATTTATTTTTTTAATTTTCTTTGATGTGTGGGTATGGCAAAAGGTGGCTGTTGGAAAAAATAGTATTTTTCAAAGATCCCAATGAAAATATATGAGACAGTTCCCTGTGCTTAATCTACAAAACATTGACAACATCTGATGGAGTGTAATGCCCCTTACTGAGCTATTACCATCAGCCATGTCAGTGTATCATACTAGAGACCCTTAATCCATGTGTTATTAACAAAATATCCTGTAATAGCTCTCTAATATCCATTGCTTTCCATTATTTATTTGCATATGCACAAAATCTTAAATACATGCATTAGTGATAGAAGTCAGGACAGACTATAGGAACACCTTTCTAGCAATTAATCTGCTCACTAAAACTTTTCACTACAGAATTCTTATCTTGCTTACCATGGCTAGAGTCTTACAGAATTGTCCATTTGCTTACTCAATTAATTTACTGGGCAAAAGCTGCTATATTTGCAGCTTGTTTCACATTTAAACCTATGTGCTATGACAGAATTTCAATACTGATTTTTTTAAAAGCAAATGGGTTATTCCACAAGTAATCTGCCTGTAAGAATGCTAAAACAAAAGGAAGTCGAGTTTGGGGAAAATAAGTAAGATTGATTACAAATCAATTGCATGGTCATTTAGATTACATACTATCAGAATTTTTCATCAGAGCAGATACTTATATTGGCTCTTATATTCTTCACACAATTTTGTTCATTTTTGAAATATCAATTTGTACTGACCACACTGAGACTATCTCTTTGCTCACTTTAATCTTTCCCCCTTCTCCTTAGATGAACAGATTCCCCTCAACAGTTGTATCTATGAAATTAAACAGAAGTTTCAATACTAAAAAAAATGTGCACCATGGTATTTTTAATATTTCCAGTTAAGGATAAACTTGAAAATTCAAATGTCATGGTATTTCTACTGATATAACTAGCTTCGTTTAGATTCTCACTCATATTTCTTACAAATGAATCGTGATGCTCATATTAAGGGATTTCACGTACCTGTGTCTATGTTGTTTTCATTTTTTCTTGCATGTGTGTTTTTGACCCATGAATAGAATTCATAGTCCTGCTTAAATATCATTGCCTCAAAGAAGTGTGTTCACAATACCTACCCTTTTTGTTTAACACAATTCTATTAACAGAGCACACTGTCATAATGACTTTTTAAAGATCATTGCTCCTGTGACAGAAAAATAGAATGGCCCCTTTAAGGGAAGGGTTTTTGTAAACTGGACAAGGCAGCCAGCCAGGCTGCCTTGCCAGTAGGTCAGCTGATAAAGCATATGACCAGAAGTGGGGAGAGCTCTGGGCATATAAGCCCTGGCCAGAGCCAGAGCCAACAGTCTGTCTCTGGAAGCAGAAGGAAAAGCAGCCCTGCAGGGGGGCTGCCTGCTGAAGATAGACTGTGAACATGCTATACCTGGAGATGGCATGAAGCCTGGGGTTGAGCTAAGCCAGGGATCCTAGCCCTGGAGGCCTCCAGATGAAGAGCTCCTTTCTGGATGGCTACAGAGAAGCACCCAGCTGACCCCAGAGCTTCTCTCATGACTCCCAGCATGATACTGGTTCTGCTACACCTCAGTAAGAGAAGTCTTTCTGCAAGGCAGCAGGATGTAATTTACAGTTTACACTCATGGTTTGGGTGAGACTATAAGGGATGTTTTTTTGGAGGCCCCATTAGTTCCCTAGGGACATGTGATCACCTGGAGCCCAGCTGGGGGCAGGCTCAAGGTATAGTCAGGCACCCAAGAGGGCAGAAAGCCAAGAGGGGCAGAGCCTGAGGCCAGAAGGTCCAGTGCCTAAGAAAAGTAGAGACAGGGGCCAAGGGCCTGACACCTAAACACTAGGCCTGTGAAAAGCAGCAAGTATTCACTTTGGATTTCGATTTGGCCAATCTGGGGGACAGTAATTCAATTTGGGGATTTGAATCACTGTCCCAATTAGATTCAGCTGAATCTGATTGGGAGATTTGGCTGCTGCCAAATCTCCAAATCATCCAGGCCAGGCCCAAACCCCATCCCTCTCCCAGCCTGGAAATGGCTGCCCCAGATCCCAGCACTTGTTAAAAAAAAAAAAAGCCCCAGTGCTCACCAGGTGCTGCCGGGTGGGGGGTCCCTGCTTCGCTCCACTGCCCCATGCTTCATGGAGGGCTCTGCATGAGGCCCCTGACCCAATCCTCACTTCCCCCAGCCCCCCCCCCACAGATGCCCTGCCCAGGCCAGCTCCGGCCTTTTAAAACAAAAAAAACACTGAAAAAAACCCAGGAGTCACTGCTCTTGCCAGTGGGGGGCAATCCCTTGTGCCATGTGGGGGACCCTGCACAAGCCCCCAAGGTCCCAAGGCCGCTACAGGAGTGGTGAGTCCTGGGGCCTTTCTTGGCTTTTTTTTTTCTTAAAGGGCCAGAGCTGGCCTGGGTGGGGCACCTGTAGGGGGGGCTGGGAGAGCAAGGTGGGAGTCAGGCGGCTTGTGCAGAGCCCCCCACACAGTGTGCAGCAGTGGGGGGCAGCGGGGATTGCCCCTCCACCCGGCAGCACTTGGTGAGCACTGGGACTTATTTTTAAAGTATCAAGCTGGGGTGGGCAGGAACACCCATGAGGGGGCTGGGAGAGCAGAGAGTGGGTTGGGGGGCTGTCAGGGGTCTCCCCATGGTCCCCTCCCCTCTCCCCCAGCCCCGCTTCCCCCCCAGTACTTACCAGCTCAGAGTCAGCTGCAGCCACCGGGGACTACCCAAATCATCCTTATAGTCTAGAAGGCTGCCTGAATCATCAAAGCTATCCAAATCTTTTTTGAAAATTCAGAAAGATTTAAATTAGTCCCCTGATTTGATTTGGATTTGGAGATTCGGCCACTGAATTGGGTCCAATCTCCTTTGAATCTAATCACCTCCCGAAGCTTTCCACAGCCCTACTAAACACCCAGAGCAAGGCAGAGATAGGTCCAGGGGCCCAAAGTCCAAGAGTGGCTAAACCAGAGCCCAATAGGGCAAGGCTAATGATGGAGCCCAGAAGTCAGTTCTGACCCAGTGGATCCTAAGGTAAGCAGCTCAGGAAAAGAAAAAGGGTGGAGGCCTGTGAACCCTACAAGGGGCTGATTGGACAAATAACACCTGCAAAGCATGTGAGTGATGTAAGGGGCAGTTTGAAGCCTCTTATTAATGCTTAAGGCAACAGGTGCTTTGAGGCATATATGAGCCAGGCAGGCCCATTTATGGATCGACCTGGTTCAGACTAGTGGCGTCCAAAAGGGGATCTACAGGCAAAGGAAGGATAAGATCTAGTTATAGGCCTAAAAGATAACTTTTCTTTCATAATTTAACAATGACATCAAGGTGTGGCAGGTGAGAACAGAGGAGAGGGGACCTAGAATCAGGTTAAGGCAGTGGCCACCAGGGGGAAGCACTGTCACCCCTGGGTTCTGGTCCCACTACAGCCCCAAAGAAGACCCCTGTCTCCTCATAACACTGTTTATCCAATTCTATCTTTATGCTAAGCAAATTAAGACTTGTAGGACATATTTATCACTGTCATCTAATGCTTGTCATTGTAGGTTCCTCATTGCAATCCAGGATGCACAGGTGACATAGTAACAAACAGGGCAAGGGTATGTTCCCAATAATATCAAATTTGAAGACAAAGGAGAATATGTTGTGGGGAGGAGTGAGGTGGGAATGTTGCTTGGGGCTGTTGTTACAGGTTACTTAAATCTTTTAAATCTCTGTAATGTTATGCTGTCATAAAGTTAGAAGAGTTTTAAGGTAGTGATACACTGCCATCCACACAACTGTTACTTGTCACTAGAGAGCCTCGTGGCCAGGGGTATGGATAGGAATCAGGATTCTATCCCTCCTCTGGAATGGTAAAGGAGGGGAAAGGGTGGTTTGTAACTTGGAGGCAGAGAAGTCAGCATGGGGGATGTGACTCCCTTACTCTGTGGCCAGCAGAAACCAGCTGAAGCCACAGGTGGGAAAGGAAAACTCTTGTAGGGAAGGGGGGAAACAAAAAACAAAATGGTGAACAAGGACGGGAAAGCAGTAAAAAGAAGTAAACAGAAATAAATGAAAAAGAAATACATGACTAAAATTTCATATGTGTTTCACTGAATTTGGATTTGGATTTAAGGGGGTTGGGGTCATTACTACTCACGCCAGAGTGGAGCTGCAAGACAGTAGGTTTACTGCATGCATGTCACACCAGGTCAGGGCTGAGACCCACCTTAGACTGGTTTCCATTCTCTGCCTCATTCTCTTCGTGAAGGTAGGTATTAGGATTGCTGTTGCTGTTTGCACTTGGGTGCTAGAGCAGGTAGCAAACTGGTGAGCTGCACCTGTGTGCTCAGAGTGGTCAGGATTGCAAACCTGGAGCTTGGGGCCAGCAAATCCCTTCACATTCCATGCAGTAGAATTCAGAAGGTTTGAAAGTTTGTTTGCCCATGAAGCAAAGGTGTGGGAAGGCCTGGGAATTGTGCCTCCTGGATACTAAAGGAATGAAAATAAAATGTTTTATCTCTCCCAGAACAGACTAATGATACCCTGGAATGACCTGAGTAAAATATATCAAAGATAACCCTCACATGAAGTGGCATAATTTTAAAACATTTAGAGGGTAATTAGCATGGGTTAACATCCTTTCATGGGTGAATGTTCCTGTTTTAAGTGCCTTTAAATGCCATCTCTGGGAAGATCCTAATTTGAATCCTTCCTGAGGCTCAATGTGGCTTCAGACCATCGAAAAGCACCATAAACATGATTTTTGTGGCCCAGCAGATCTAGAAAAAAATGCTGAGAGCAATACCAGGAACTGTATATGGCCTTTATTGATTTGACTAAAGCCTTCAATTGTTAACTGTGAATGTGTCTATGGAACATCTCACTAAAGTTTTACTGCCCAGGGAAATTCATCATCATCCTAAGACTCCTTCATTCAGTGACTCTGCTACAAAGCCTTTTCCCATTCAAATTGGCATCAAGCAAGGCTGTGTGATCGCACCAATTTTGTTTTCCATCTTTCTTACGGTCATCAAGAAGCTCATCCATGACAAGCTTCCACATGGCATTGGCATCAAATACAGAATGGATGGGAACCATTTCAATCTTTCCTGCTTCCGTGCCAAAACCAAAGTTAAGTTGGCCTTGATGGTGGAATTTCAGTGCACCGACTGATTGTGCTGTCATTGCACATACTAAGGCAAGACCTAAAAACGGCTCTTACTGGCTCCTGTTTAAGAGTCTTTTATGATTGTTTAAAGGCAACCAACCTGTAACACCACCAGAAAATGTAGCTGTGGAAAAAGTCGTCTGACTTTTGAACATGATAATTTTGTAGAAGTTAATGAGAGAAGCTATGTGCTAATGTGTCTGATATTAGCAGATTACTCATTTAGAAACTAAATTATAGATAGTTTAGCCTAATTATGTAAGTTTTTGTTTGTCTTTTGTTTTTGTTTTTTTGTAATTGGAAAAGCAATTTCTTTGAAAAGAAGAGAGATATATCTTGCAGAAACAAACCGTTCTTGGGCATAACAACATAGCTATGGAATCAAAAATTTTGCAGAAATTGCTCCATTTCTCATAAAGAGGGTTGTCTGTATAGATAAACTGGGGAGACATGAGGAAAATATGGAAAAAAGAAACATTAAAAGTCAGTATAGCTTAATGGTTCAGATACAGTTCTATATCATATCATTTTCATATCTTTCAGGCCTTTTAGACTATAAGGATGACGAATAATAATTATTACTCTGCTAATGAATGTGTGCAGTAAATATAGCATCATCAATTATTATATAATTATTATAGGATTAATTATCTTGCAAAATAAAGGGATTCTGTATTTGATTTGGACTTACTTTAAATAATTCTATCTACTGTAACTTCAGATTATTTTTAGATACCAAACTGACTCAGTGGGCACGTCCACACATGCAAGCACATGCGCTTGCCGCAGCTCAAATAAAAGTGGTGCAAAATTGAGTTGGGGCTTTTTGCCTCAGCACATGAGCTCAGACATGCACTTTATTGTGGAGCAAATTGTGCCACTTGGGGCAAAATAACCCTGTCTAGCTCCTCCCAAATCTATAGCCGGGGGGAGCTAGAGTCCAGGGCCAACCTCTGTCCTGGCCCCAGCAGTACAAAAAGCTGCCCTGGCAAGTAGCTCAGGGCTACTCACTCTCAGGAGATCCTGGGGCCCAGCTGATTGGTACCCCTTGTACCAGCCAGACTGTTGAAGCAGCCCTGAGAGTTCCCTGCACCCTTTACCCACTGCAGCAGTCTGGCAGTGGGTGCTGCTGCCTGGATGTGTCCTGCTGTGCCCCTGCCAGACTAGAATGAGGCATCTGTCCCTCTGGGCCATCTGCCAGTGGTCTGTGGCTGCAGGGTTAGCCTCTGTATGGCACGACTGCCACATGTACCCCCTGCATGGCCACCTGCGCAGCTATCGCCTGCAAGATATTCTGGGTGTGATGGCCTACTTTGAACTGTCAAAGCATGTTCTCCTGGTCCCATTTAGCCAGGAGGTCAGCCACAGCTAGCTGGGTCCAAGGTGCCAGCTCTGAGCAGGCAGGATCCTGCCAGTGGCCTCCCTAGGAGGAATTCTGGTGTTCCCTATCAGAAAACTGAAAAATCCCTGATAAAAAAATCCCAAAGTCACTCTGTAAAATACCCCCAAATCCATGTTCCTCCACAATTAAAATGAAAGACCACTATAAAGAGAGAGTGAGACAGAGAGACAGGCATCAGTTGGGCAATACTTTATTGATATATCTACAGTGTTAAAGTACTGGCTGTTGGGGGGCTATGGCCACACAGAGGGTATAGCCCCCCAACAGGGGTCAGATGGCCCCCACAGGGGCTACGGCCCCCCAACAAGGGCCAAATGATCCCCATAAGGGCTAAGACCTCCCAACAGGGGCTATGGCCCCTCAACAAGGGACAAAGGCCCATCAACAAGGGCACCCCAAGGCCCCCATGGCTGCACCCCCAACCCCAGGCACTGGCACTTAAAAAAACCCAACCAAACAGAAACAAAACCAGAAAAAAATCAGGAAAATAGTCTCTACTTACCTTAGAAGCAGGGGTATGGGGGGGTCGGGGCCTCCTAGCAGAGCCCCCCAGGCAGCACAGGACGGGAGGGTCTGGGCTAGGACTGTTGGAGCTGTCTCTCCACCCCCGTGCGGGTGGGGCCCCAGTCAGCCAGACGGCAGCTCCAACTGCTGGTAAGTGCCAGAGGCATTTTTTATTTTGTTTTTTAAAATACTATGGGGGCAGGAGGCAGGGATCGAGGGGGATGGGGCCGGGCAGGGCAGGGTTTGGGGGGCCTGAGGGGCTGGCAGGGGGAGGAGCCAGGCAGGAAAGTGATCGGGGAGGGGCTAGCCAGGGCAGGAATTAGGGAGGCTGGAGGAGTGGGCAGAGCTGGCAGGGGACCCCCAGCATGGTCCCCTCCCCACTTTTCCATTCCCCCAACCCCTTACTTACTGGCACTGGAGCCCTGGTGCTGCAGCATGCTGTCTGCCAGGCCACGTGTTTCAGCACCAAGGCAACCAGCCAACCATAGAGATGCTCTGGCAGCCACAGCAGCTCCATGGAGGACCCAGTCTCCAGTTACCACAGGGCACAGGCTAGGATCATTCCCTTCCCTGCTTTTTTTAACTTTGTTTTTTTTAGACCCCTGGATATTGTACACTCATCTGGACATACCCAATGGGTGCATCCCCATATTCAGGGGCATGCAGTTTCCATGGCAAAAATATCAGCAACACAAATTTGTGCTACTGCTTTTTGCCTCTGCACATATCCCTGCACACGGGTTTGGTGCTGAGTAAATTGTTCTGGGTGGGGTACAGAAGACTGGGGCTATCACCTTACCCTGGCTGCAGCGGCAGTGATATGACTACTCAGAGCCTGGTCATCAGTCAGAGCATAGCTCTGGTTGGCCATGCTCCCTTTCTGGTAGCGCACATTGCTATCATGTGTTCTGCAACATTTTTTTCAGCGATGGGGTTTGCGGCTTTTTTATACTGGGATCTCTTGGCATGAAAAAGCCCCACTGCACTGCCAATTAGCGGTGCAGCAAACAGGTGCACATGCACCAGGTGTAGCTTGTAGCACCTCATACTGCTTTGAAGTGTCACAAACATCACATACATGCTTGGGGGGAAGCACCCAATAAGTCTATCTGGTCAAAGATTTTTGGTAACCTTGACAGGTCAGTTGGTGGGAAATTAAACACACAGCTAGTCACTTTTTTGAGCTACTTTGCTCTCAAATAAATCACAAAAGAAACCCCACAGGATTAAAGGCTGAGACAGTATGGGTATGTATCTTTGTGGGAATGCTCAGAGCCTGGGACCCCAGCAATGAAAGTGTCCTGCGTGCCTGCCGTGTCTCCCACCACTACGCTAAGCTGATGCACTGCCTCATGGTGTCTGACACCATCCATTGGTCCCACAACATCTACGTGGAACACATCACAGGCCACCGCCAGTTCTCTGACCCCACCAGACGAGCTGCCACCGGACGCGGAGGGCACTGCCTGAATCGCCCCCCCCCTTCACTTCACTCCGAGAGGATTCTTCAACCATGGACGACCCCGCTCCACCTGAAGAGAACCCCCGCAATGAAACTATATGGACTGAGACACTTCCTCTGAACCACTTCCTCCACCATTGTGAACCATTGTAACAGGGTTGTGTGTATTTATCTCCTTTTTCTCTCAGCGTCGCGAACCCCCTCCCTCCCCTTTCCCCTTCCCCCACCCCTCACTCCTGGGATTAGTTGGCTAACATTGTATCTCCTGTAACCTAGTTGCGCTCCCCTCCTCATCCCCATCCCACTATTGTTAGTCCCTCGCTCGGGCGCTCTGTATTTCCATATCAGCTTTGTCATCTTTTTTTTCTGGATTCCCAATCCTAAACATTTACTAATAAAAGTCAATCTGTTCTTATTTTAGTGACTTGTTAGTTAGATTTTTAGGCAGGGAAATCTTACTAGGACCGCCTTTGTAAGTTACTCAACCTCCTGACTGACTAAAATTTTGTTCATTCACCAGATGCTGAAAAATCTTCTTGACATAGACAGATGGAATCCCATTACTATCCTGAAAAGCTGTTTCTCTTTTTATTCCCCATTTTGGTATTTGCAAGAGATTTATGTTGCTTGGGACTTTCCTGGCCTGAAATGAAATTAGAACCAATACTGGCAACAGAGCCCCAATTAGGACTTCAGTCAGGCCCAGATACATGCACATGTGTGTTTGTGTGTGCATGTGCAGGTGTATGTATACATGTGTATGTGTATATTTAAGGCTGCCTCCAGACATGAAAAAAGAAAAAACAAAACAAAACAGCACTTTGCTTTCAGTTCAGCGAGCCCACACACTGAGCGCAGTGCACACACAGAAGAGGAATCATGTCAGTCTGATTCAGCTTACCCAGCATCTGTATAGCTTGCACTATTCAGGGGAGCTTTTTGGCATTTTACTGAATAGCTGGATGAATTGGTTATTCGATAGAAGTGCCTAAAAGCCCCACTGAAGCACACTATCTATACAGATGCTGGGGAGCCAAATCAAACTGATGTGACTCCCCTTCTGGTGTAGTGCTGCTTCCCCCTCCCCACACTGCACATCTATCAGCACCCTAGCTGTATAAATCTGTGTGTGCTTATATAATATGTATATAACATGTATATGAAGCTCAGTCTTCAAACTTGGTTTGGAAATTATAACAAGCTCTATACACAGTTTCTCAAAATGTGGAACACTGAGGAAATTCCCACTGACTTAAAGAATGCCAATATTGTCACTAATTTTAAAAAGGAAGATAAGCATGGTTATAGAAACAATCAAGGTATTCCTTCCTCTCCATTGTAGGGAAGATCCTTGCTCAAATTCTTCTGAACTGACTGCTCCCTCTTGCTGAGAAAATCCTTCCCAAGTCACAGTGTGGCTTCAGACTACTGAGAAGCACCATGGACATGATTTTGCAGCCCAGCAGATCTAGGGAAAATGCCAAGAGCAGCACCAGGAACTGTATATGGCTTTTACTGATTTGACCAAAACCTTTGACTTTGTTAACTGTGAAGGCTTATGGAAGATTTTATCAAAGTTTGGATGCCCAGGGTAATTTATCACCATCCTAAGACTCCTTCATGTCCAGATGACTGCCTTCATCCTATGCAGTGGCTCAACTATAAAGCCCTTTCCCATTGGCATTGGCATCAAGCAGGACTTTATGATCACTCCAGTTTTGTTTTCCATCTTTCTTGTGGTCATCAAGATGCTCATCCATGACCATCTGCCACATGGCATTGGCATAAAGTATGCATGGATGGGAAGTGTGGGATGCTGGATACACAAGTTGCCGCAGGTGTTTTAATTACAGCAGCTGAGGAAAGCCTCTCTAATTAAGACCTCCCAAGACACCCCAAAGCATGTGCAAAGACACCCAAAGTTATTATGGCCTCAGTTGTGGAACTTCAGCATGCCAATAGTTGTGCTGTCATTGCACATAGTAAGGACAATGTACAAACAGCCCATAATTGCTTCTCCCCATCATACCAGTGCCTGGACCAGACCCTTAACATTGGAAAAATAAAGGTGTTTCACCGTCCTGGTCTGGGCCAATCAACATCTCTCCCCCTTCCCCCCCCCAGCAAAGATCCTCATCAATGGACAGGAGCTGGAGAATATTGAAAACTTTGCATACCTTGGCATCCATCTTTCAAAGGTGGCCAACACCACTGAGGATACCTAGTATAGGATCCAATGTGCCCGCTCTCCCTTTAGAACATTAAATCATCATATGTTCAATGATCACGATATCAGGACTTGAACAAAGTCCAAAAGATCTTTGATATAAAGTGAAAGGATCATCACACAAATACCAGTGTCCTCACTGACACTTACACCAGCAGTATGGAAGTGTTGATTGCTCCACATAAGTTGCAGTGAATAGGGCATTGTGTGAGCAGTCCTGATGTACATATACCAAAACAACTTCCATACTCCCAACCCAGCCAAGGGCAAAGGACACATGGGGCCAGAGGAAATGCTTCAAGGAGACCCTCAAGACAAATATTAAGAAGTGTGACATTAACATCACGTTGGAAAAACACTAGCCCAAGATAGGGCTACATGGAAATGCCGTGTGAGAGAAGGTACAACTTTCTTTTTGGGAAAACCTTTTCACCTCGGAGGCAGAAAAATGCCAGAATTGGAAAAAAAGGAAACAAACCTGAGAAATCTGAGGTCCGACCCTCCATTTAACCACCAACTGTGGTGTCTGCCAGAGAGTTTGCAGCACGTGTGTGTATACATGTATATGTGTATATCTAAATGTATAAATCTGTGTGTGCATATATCATTTGTATACGCCTGTACCCTTCCATCACTAGCAGAAAGAGCTGCATAATGGAGAAATATATGCATTTTGAAAAATTCTACAAAACCACAGTTTGCACACTGTATTGTTGCAGGCTAACATTGGTATGGGGGGAGGGGTAGAAATCCTCTCTTTCATTTTCCTAGCTGACTTTGTCTTGGATAAGCCAAAATTTTATAGATTCATAGATTCATATCTGATAGGGTCGGAAGGGACCTCAACAGATTGTCAATTCCAACCCCCTGCCTGGGAAGGAAAGAGTGCTGGGGTCACATGACCCCAGCCAGGTGCCTATCCAGTCTTCTCTTAAAGACCCCCAAGGTAGGGGAGAGTACCACCTCCCTTGGAAGCTCATTCCAATTTTTGGCCACCCTCACTGTGAAGAAGTTTTTCCTGATGTCTAGCCTAAATCTGCTGTCTGTTAGTTTGTGACCATTGTTCCTTGTTATCCCAAGAGGCGCCCTGGTGAACAGAGCATCTCCAGTACCTTGCTGCACCCCCCTAATGAATTTGTAGGTGGCCACAAGATCATTTCTCAGTCTAATGTTGCGGAGGCTGAAGAAGTCCAGAGCTCTTAGTCTCTTCTCATAGGGCTTGGTCTATAAATCCTTAACCATATGAGTGGCCCTCCTCTGGTTCCTCTCAAGGCTATCTACACCCTTCTTAAAGTATAGCACCCAAAACTGGATACAATACTCCAACGGTGGTCTGACCAATGCTGCATAAAGGGGAAGTATCACCTCCTTGGTTCTATCTGTCATGCATCTGCTGATGCACAATAAAGTGTGGTTCGCTTTGCTGATGATATCATCACACTGATGACTCATGTTCATCTTGGAGTCCATTATGACTCCAAGATCCCTTTCTGCTTCTGTGTTGCCGAGAGGGTGACTTCCTAGGCAGTAGGTGTGCTGGATATTTTTTGTGTCCTAGGTACAGCACTCTTGTCCTTGTTGTACTGCATCCTTTTGTGTTCTGCCCACTTTTTCAACCTGTTCAGGTCCAACTGCAATCTCTCCATACCTACCAGAGTGTTCACTTCACCCTACAATTTAGTATCATCTGCAAACTTGGATAGAGTAACTTCACACCCACATCCAAGTCAGTGATGAAGATATTGAAGAGTACAAGTCCAAGGACCAAGCCCTGTGGGACCCACTGCCCTCCTCCTTCCAGGTCGATGCAGATCCGTCTACTACCACTCTCTGGGTATGACCCCAAGCCAATTTGCCACCCACTGGACCACATAAACAGCTAAGTCACAGCCTCTTAATTTATTTATGAGAATGGAATGAAATACTGTATCAAAGGCCTTCCTCAAATCCAGGAAAATGACATCTGCCTCTACTCTTGCATTTAAGCATTTTGTGACCTAGTCATTAAATGAAACCAGATTAGTCAGGCATAATCTACCTGCTATGAATCCATGCTGGTTGCCCTGCTGCATTATTTTACTCACTGGACTCCCACAAAAATGATCCTTAATCATCTTTTCAAAGACTTTTCCAAGGATGGAGGTGAGACAGACTGGCCTATAATCACTTGGATCCTCCTTCCAACTGTTCTTGGAAACAGGGACCACATTGGCCCTTTTCAAGTCCTCTGGGACCTGACCCAAGCTCCACGAGCACTCAAACAGCCATGCCAATGGTTCTGCTATGACATCAGCCAATTACTCAGTACTCTCAAATGCAGCTTATCCAGGGCTGCCAACTTAAACATGTCCACTCCATCCAAATGACACTGCAACAGTGCCAACATTTCACATCCAGGAGTTTAGATGACAAAAGCCATCCAGTAGTAAATAAAACACAAGAGGGGCATAATGTAGCCATAAGAAGGGTATCAGCTATAAAATGGAAATGCAAGGTCATAAGACATCTGAGGAAGAGAGGAGCCTGGGATTATTATCTGATCATTGAAGGACCATGAATAACTGGTGTGATACACTATGAAAAAAGGCTAATGAAAATATATGGTACCTTAGGTTGGGTATATGTAGTACTAATTTCATTGTAAAAGACATGGATATGTAGTTTCAGTCACCAGTTTGCAAGGGATGAACTTAAAATGAAATTCAGAGGAGGCCCATTCAGATGGTAAATGGAACAGAGACTTTTTCTTATGAAAGAAGATAAAGGAGCTTCATTTGTTAAATTTATTAAAACAGAGATGGAGAAAGCATATGATCAGTCTTTACAAATACAACCATGGAATGGATATAGGAAAGTCAAGGGCTTTTTAGGCTGAAAAACAACACTAAACAAGATCAAATGTCTAGAAACTGTCTGTGGAAAAATTTAAATAGTGAATTAAAGATTTGTAAATA
Source organism: Gavialis gangeticus (assembly GCF_001723915.1). Taxonomy (NCBI): domain Eukaryota; kingdom Metazoa; phylum Chordata; order Crocodylia; family Gavialidae; genus Gavialis; species Gavialis gangeticus. The sequence goes on from NW_017729026.1 coordinate 36,102,524, forward strand.
TCAGAGGAGCAAGGATTTGGAATGGTCTTCCAAGCAAAGAAGTGGGGGTAAGAGAATCAACATCTCTTTAAGACTGAACTAACTATTTTTATGGAAGAGATAATATGGAAGGATGGGGAATCTGGCTCAATAAAATGTGTGTTAGATGGAGCCACATAGTTCCTTTGTTGAGGAGGGACCGCATACATATCTCTATAAGGGTAGTGATTGTAGTGGAGAAGGCATCATGCTCTGAGCTACTGCTGGTCACCAGTTGCAGTGAGGAAGAATTTTATTTTCTCTTATGAGCAGGGGAAATTCCATATCCTCTTATGTTTGATCTGAAAGAGTCTCAACTAAATATGTCCATGTCCTGGAATCCCTATTATGCAGGATTTGAGGAAGAATAGACAATTTTTCCCACCACACACCACAAACCTATTCTTATAGTGATTACAGTCTGTAAGAACTTAGGTGTAACTGAAATTCCAGTAAGGATTTGGATATAAAAGAAATTGAGTTATTTTGGGTCTATTAGGTATACATGCTATATGTATCCTAGAAACATGTCCTGATGTGTGTATACTGGGCTGGTGGAAAAATAAAATACCCAAAAGCCATTTTTTCCCTCAGATCCAACCTGAATATTTCAGTTTAGAAACGTGGGAACATTCTATTCTGATGTTACCGATAGAAGCATCTCATCATGTTCCGAACCACTTTATATTGTCTAAGCAAGACATGAAATGACTTCCTCTTGAGCTGCCACAATACCTTATAGGAATTTTAGCGTAAGTGTCTATTTCCCCCTGCATTTTAGGATATCTAACCACGTTATGTTTTCCATGGTTATCTTCTTCCTGACCTACTGTATTTCATCGTCAGTGAAGCAGTCATCCTATGCAATACTGAAATAGGTGTTTGTTTTTCTGAGACAAAATTAAACATTTAAATTAGGTTTGTCAAACTGAAATGGTTTGGTTTTAATTTTTCACAATGCAAATATTTAGCTTTTGTCTAAAAGTTCATATTTTGGTGGTTTTGAATAAAAGTTGTAATTATATACAGAAAACCCTACTTTCTGACCAACTTTACTGCCCAGCATTATCTCACTGTGAGCTCTGTAGGGTAAATTAGCTTTTGTAAAAATATTTTGGCTACACTTTCAGAGGAAACACAGAAGGCTATGTTTTTATCATAATGCAGTCCTTATCTTCATTGAAAACCCTCTCTTTCTTTTCTCTTCATAGATTATACAATATGGACTTGATATTAGTATTAGGAGGAAATCCACTGCTTGTTTCTCTCAGTAGGTAGCAAAGTATTTTTTTTAGTATTACAGAGCCTTTAATCTGCAGAAGGAGCAGTGTTGGGGAACAGCTGAAAATGCTCTAAGGTTGAAAATAACTAAGGAAAAAGAAAAGATGTAGTTTGTCACTTAAAATTCATTGCTTTTGTTGTTATAGGAACACATAAGCAAAATGGAATTGTCTTATTTGAATTCTTTATTTACCATCTTTTACACATTTGGTTTTTGGTTTCATATCTTTCCAAAACATTAGAGTTCAGATTGAGACAGGAATTAGAAGGAAAATCTGATTTTAAAGGTTTTCTATAAACAATACTGAGTTATAGGTGTAAATATACATTTGTTTTTAGTTTTCTATTCAGCTATTCCTCTACTGATATTATATATCTCTATTTTCCCCCTTAAATACACTTAATTCAGGCCTCATAGATACTTTGAAAGAGTTTAAGGAATCTTCTGTTGAAAATTGAAGAGAAAAAACTTTGAAAAAGGAATCTCACTGTTGAAAATCAGTGAGTTTGTATCCTTAAAGGCTTTTGAAAATTCTTCCCAACATATTTATGTTGTATTTAATTCATTCATTATATGTGGAGAATGTGTGTCCATTAAGTGCATACTTGATAGAGTATACAGGGGGTTAAAATTCCAACCTCATGGAAAACTCCATCTGGCCAGCATGCTCTTTTAATAATGCTCCAAAGTTTCTGAGTCAAGGGAGAGCTTAATTAATGTCAATGGAGAAATCTCTAAGAAAAAATAAGCATTTAAATGTTCAAATCTCTGGCGAATGTCTCACTGAAGCTCCATATTAAAGATCCTTAATGAGTGTTACTGAAGAATATTGTCCTGAGACTAGTTTGAATCTTAAACTCATTTATTATTTTAAAATATAATCTCTCCTATTGATGTTACATTCTAAATTAATGATTTTCTCCAACAACCTATCACAAAGCAAATGGTACAAATTTTTTTTCTGTATTTTTGCTATTAAAATATCATGTTCTTAAAAACAAAGTGAATCATCGTACGGCTAATGCGACTCACAAGTATGTCAAATGATACCATTTGAGACAGTCTAGCATCAGTGCTCATTTTTGAGCACCTGAAAATGCCCTACTAGAAATATATGAGGGTTTTATGAAATAAAATAATCTATACCCCTAAACATGGTAAAATATCACTTTTTAAACTCTTAGCAAAAGTATATGGATTATTCTCTAAACAAGAATTTGCTAAAAGTCACAAGTCATAAGCCACATAACTATGTTGTTTGGGAAAAAAAGATTAATGGCATACTATGAATTGTAGTTAACTTTAGAGAGGGATAGAAGCTAGAAAGTTCAGGATGAGAACTCCATTTCAAACACCCCAGGAATAATACTATCTAAGGTTCTGGTTAAGGTCACAAATCTATGTTCATTTTCCAACTTTTCTACTTGTTTCTGTGTGAATTTAGGAGATAAGTAGGTTCAAATGAACCAAAGTACATCTTAAAATGTTATTTTTTCTATCTGAGGGAAGCCTCCCTCCCTCCCCCTAGCCTTTTAGGTTTAATTTTTCAGTTTAGGTTAAATTTTCCACCAGGTGCACCTCTGATTCTGCTCTATGAGTGTATGTATTTAACAGTACTACTATGCTTAGCTTAGGCATGGTACAAACATTATGTGGCAGAGTATGGCCCAGGCAGAGAGAATTGTTATATATAGAGATGTATATATGTGTGTGTGTGTGTATGTTACACACACACATGCACACACATATACATACATATACATGAACATATATACATACATTTACACACACACACACACAGATTAATGTGAATTGAAAATCAAAACATATATGTGTGTGTGTGTGTAACATACATTCACATAAATGTAAATGCACAAACATGTTCCTCCAGTGCCTATCTTTTTGAATCTTCTGTATTTATAAGATTTGCTATTTAATAGCCTTTCCCAGATTTTGGATTGAAGCTATGTTCAATAAGCACGATCCTGCAATCTGTAATTCATGATTCATTTTGAAGTATTATATAATTGATACCTTACCTATTGGCAGACATCCTAGATCTTTTCCTCTCCCCTTCTTCCGTCTTATTTCATATCTTATTTCCAAAACTCTCTTTCTCATTTGATCCTCCTTTCTATTTTATTCTCAAATTATTCACAATTTATCACCTTCTTACTCCCATGACTCAGAAAATAATATTCCTCTCTTCTTGAGTGAATGTGTTACATTACTCTATAAAACAGTTGAACATAAATTAGAGAAAAAATAGGTATTGACAGAGTGGCCTCTTTAGAGAAAGCTTTATATTAACTGTTTGGAATGTGATAATTATGGGTCTATCTTCATTAAGAGATTAATAATAAAAGTGTTTCTTTCACACAATATATATTGTTATACAGTGGGTATACCACTATCTTTTTGTAATTTTAGTCAAGTCACTGAAAAATTTAGCTCCAAAATTATCCTGGAAATATTTCCTGCTTTATGTGGTTGTGTTTTGCTTTATGCTTCTTCCTTTCAAGTACTTGAAAAATAAAATTGCTCATCTTACAAATAAAAAGGAAGAGCTATTTTTGCAGTGTTAGATGTTGCAAATTAAGGCTTTTCCTTTGTTCCATGGTTTTATTTATTATTTGCAATACTGTACTCCTTAGGAGCCTTGACAAAGACTGGGCACTACTGTGCTTAGCTTAGGCACTGTACAAACACAGAACAAAAAGACAGTGAAGGGATGTCTGTGTGGTACAATGTGGCCCATGCAGAGATAACTAAGCTAACTCTGAATCTTTGAGAAGCAGAATATCTCTTTCAGGATGGAGAGCCCCTCCAGTGTGACTATATTGTTTCTAGTACCTGAGTTATCTCTGAATGAGCTAATTGTGCTGTGTAGAAATGGCCTAAGTGGACCAAATAGTGTAAAACCTAAGTAGAAAATAAAAGTGAATGAACTGATGCAGATAGGAGGAATACAAGGAAGCAGTGAGGCTGTCTTAGTCAAAATGATAGCCATTTGGCTCAGTACAGCAGAGGCCTAGCTATTTTCAAGCTTTTTTCAGATATTAGGGCAAAGAAGATTTTAAAGGAGGGTTTTGAAGTAAAATGAGAGCTCTCTTTTAATGAATGGATGATGGAAGCTGTTCAGAGGTGGTATTTGACTTTCTAGTGGTGAATAAAAGGATATGGGAAGGGAAGAGCTAAATTGTGTGGTGGGATACAGCAGGACATATCTTGGAGTTTTTATGTGGAAAAAAATCGCAAGACTTAGTGTGCCATGACGTTAAGACGTTGAATGCAAGATGATGCTTAGGTTAAAGCCCTGGATAATACATGATACTTTTGTTCACAGTGCTTGAGAAAGGAGATAGTAGGGAGGTCTCTGCTGGGGAGAGTGGGTTGAGGTTAAGATCCCTGTTTTAAGTCATGTTGAGCTTGAGCTGATAGTAAGACATTCATAAAGGGAGATCACAGAGAAAGCCTGAGATTTTAATTTGGACAGAAGGGAATCAGAGGGGTATATCTGAGTCATAAGCGTAGATAGTTGAGTGTGGATTTGTAGGCAAGATAAGTGAGTTAAGATAAATTGTACATAACAGGAAAAGTCAATGTAAGGCAGAGTCTGATGGAACTCAGTCAGGAAGCTGGGAGAAAACAATGGGGATCATCCAAAGAACTAGCTGAGGGAGAAATCAGGGTGGCAGGAAGACAGCCAAAAAACTGTAGAGTCAGAGAAGCCATAGAAAGACCAAATTTGAAGATGATGATGATGATGTTTAAGGTAGCTGACAGGTCAAGGAGAATGAGAATACAATACTGATTCTATGGTTTGGCTTGAAAGAGGTCATTATAGATTTTGTGTTCAGCACCAGAAGAGTGGGTATAGCATATAACTGGAGGAAATAAACTCCAAGCAGTGATTACAAATGGTGTGCTCAATAAGCCTAGAGACGCCAGTCAGAATGGATCAATGTCTCAAGGTTTGAATAAAGATAGCAAAAAGGAGTTGTGGGCATTTTAAAAATTATTATTATTATTTCTAAGTGGATGTGGCTGAACTTTATGAAAGGGCAGCCAGATCTGATCTGATACTGTAGGCAATGTACACAGTTGAACTATGCATGAGATTGCAGAAGTACTTGTTTAGCTAGGAGATAGAAGTGAACTACTTAAAAAAAAAAGAATGTGTAGTAAAGGAAGTCCACCTGGTAATAATGTGTTCTTGTAGGGTTCTGCTAAAGGAGTGAAAGGTGTGGACAAGCCTGGTGTGAGTTTAGTGATGGGAGAGAGAGGCATGTTGGGGTCATACACACCTCCCACTTGCCCAGAGAAATTTTTGAATCTGTCTCTAATCACCCAGCATAGTGGTCTTTTAATTATAGATTAGGCTTTATCCAGTCCCTTCCCTAGTGTAGTTTGGGGCATGATTCCTCTACACTATTATCTGTCCATTTTCTCAAATTCAAGTAACAGTGGCTATGCCTCAAAAGCATCACTGTAATCTAATTCTCCAGCTTCCTGGGCTGAAAAGGACAGACTACTCTACTACTTTTTCTAGAACTTATGCTAAGGTACATGCCACATAAGGTAGCTGACAGTACATAGCTGACTCTGCATTCCAAATCTATGTGCACGTGCTTACACAATACTTTGGGGGGGCAATAGAATTGCAACCTGCACCTAAGTAGCAAAAATGCCACTTAGGTGACTCAGAAACTGCTATGTAAATGCATAAAGGAAAATAAAATCCTACCTTTGGTGCATCTACATTTGCAATTAGCATGTAGCAATAAACTCTGACACAGTTTATGATGGAGTTTATTTCTTCTGGGCACAGTATTTACATGTGCATTTGAGACTGCAGCACATTGAGCCAGGGCAGAGCAGCCCCAGGATGGCAGAGGGCCTGGGCGGTCAGCCTGCCAGCCCAGCTGTGGAGGGGCTGGCTGAGCATGAGTATGCCACAGTGCTGGGGTAGCCAGCAGGCAGCCAGCTGGGGCTAGCCAGCAGCCCCAGTCAACATCTACACGTGCGCTTCACTGTATGTAACTACACCACTTTAGGACAGTACTTGTCCTGAACAGTTACTATCCTACAGCAGAGTTAATTAATTTATTGCACCCCAATACAGGTGATGCTTTATTGTGGAGCTAATTAGCCAGCTCCACAGTAAAGTGTATGTACATCTGGATGACTGCAGCCGTGTGGTATGTGTCACTCACCACAGACACATCTGAAGTGCAACACATCACACTTTGAGTGTGTCTGCATGAGACATGTTAATGTGCATTAGCCTAATTTAATGTACATTACAGGTGCATGCCTACATGTGTGTGCCCTTAATGCATATTAAAAATGGTGAAATTAGGCTAATCACGCCTAAATTTGATGCCTGCAAATGTGGGTATCAGATTTAAGCACATTTAGTTAAAGTGCATTAAAAAACATGTCAACGTGACCCGACACTAACTTTAATGTCAGGTCTACCCAGATACTAGGGGCACACGGCAGGGCTGCAGGGACTTGGCACTAACTATAGTGCCAAGTGCATTACTTTAGTGCCAAGTCTCCGGATATGTAGACACCTGCTAAAAATCATTTAATGCACCTTAGTTTAATGCACATTACATTTAGTCGTACTTAAATGCACGTATGTTCTCCACACTGTACACACAGAACAGTGGGGTAGCATATGCAAGGGCAGTATGTCCCACCCAAAACCAGAGCCTGGCTAGCTGGAGCCACATTCCAGCTGGCTGTCAGACTCTGAGTGGCAGAATCACTGCGGCTGCATGTAAGACTGCTGAGACCAGCCCAGTGCTGGTCCCAGCCTTACCTACCCCACCTGGGGTAATCTGCTATGCCCCAGAGGGTGCATGGCACATATATTCCCCAGGGACACGTGCTGCTGCTTCTTGTCCCCAGGGAAACAAACTTCCACACTTGTGTGGACGCAGCCCTCAAGACTTAAAGGTATAAATAAGACTTCAGTATCTAACTGCCCACAATACTTTTGATTACATCCTATCCACCTATTTGGTACTCACATATAATAGTATTCTACCTGGCTTAAGTACTAAAAAACACTTAACACAAAAAGTGGATGGGTCTTTGTCTTTTTCACTGCATTCTTTTAACTTAATTTTGAAGCTAAGGTAAAGAATGTTTCAAAAATAGGGATGCTAACACTATTTGAGGGATTTCAGCAGGATGGAGTCTACTTAATTACTTAAGATAGAATAGAATTACTCTAGATTGAATAGGATCTGACCTTTTGCCTTTGAGGATCTGGATCTGTGCAGCTTTGAAAATAGCAGGTATAGTTACATGATAGTTTGAGGAAAATGGATTTTAAAGGATGTTTATTTTAAAATCAGAATAGTTTCTCTACTATCAACTGTATTAATTTTTCAGATCAGGATGGTGAGAGATAAATTCTTATTATTCACGTGTGACCTTGAGATAAGCCCACATCTATAGAGGAGTCCATATCATGTGGCTCAATACCTTTTAGATTTAGTGCACAATGAAGAAATCCATCTGTTAGTAAGTCTTTTTTGTCCCAAGATAACACTTTGTTAAAAGACATATGCTTTGTCCTTCAAGATGAATTATCCTTTCGCTTCTTAATGTTGTAAGTGATAAAAATCCATGAGCAAATCAGTGTATGCATTAAAATTTAGGGCTTAATGCTTTGGTATTATTTAATGATCACATTAGAGGTCAAATATACAGATTAGGGACTTGAACTGGCAGTCTATACACAGACAGCTTTCCCATTCATCTCAGCCAGAATTCTGAGTGTGCAGTGTAACCTACCTGCCCCTTTTGGTGCTCTCTCTGTAAGCACATTTATGTTTCAAGTGGAATAGAGTTAAATCCTGGGGTCCAAGCAGCCCTGATATTTGCAGGTGTCTGGCATGAAGATCAAGATTTTGTAGGCTAGACATATCCTTCACTTTTATCAAAGTGACTGTGTTTGCAAGTAATTAAAACTCTCTTCTTCTCTGGCAGTCTATCACAGTTGAAGATGGCTGTCTCCATGACTGTCTTACCTGTGGCTGAGGAGGCCTATCCAAGATCAACAGACTCTATTGCTGCTCATGTGTTTCTGTCTGGGGTGGTCAGTGCAGGATTCTTGATTTGGTTCATGACCTGCTGTTTCCACCACTCCTGCTTTTCTATTTCCTGCTGTTGTTGTGAAGTTTCAAAGTATTCAGATCCCTGAAGCAGAGCTGCATTTGAGGCGATTTTGAATTTTTTCATCTATGTCAGCCTTCTGTGAGAGATGGCATCTGAGGTACAGGAAATACTCAACATTCTCCAGAGTCTCATCATGGATCTGGCTTACCAGAGCTGGGGACTGTTCATTAGGAGCTTGCTGATGGAGGCCTTTAGTCTTCTGAATGTTAAGTGTCTGTCCCAATTTCTTGTATGCCTCGGTAAAGACGTTGACGAATGCCTGAAGGTCTGCTTCTGAATAAGCATATACTAAGACCATTATAATTAATAGCAAGCCTTTTAATGACTTCAGTGGGCTTTAGATCAGGTTATTTAGTAGTATCATTATCTATTGATGTTATTCATTCAGATTCAGTTTTGTTGTGCTTATCAGTCTGAGGCACAGTACAAAGTTAAAATAACAATACTTGCAAATCTTGACGATTTTAATGGTTACATCCATTAACTTCTCTATTAACTTCAAAGGGAATTAGATCAGAACCCCAATGCCTCAGCTAGCTCCTTTTATTTCTATAAGATCAATAGAGTGAGCTCTTTCCTCAAACCTTCATGAACATTTGCAGTTTCAGGGCTCCTTGATAATTTATTATTTGTTTTTGGCCCTTAGTATGTATCTACCTTCCTATCCTCTGTATTTTTCATTCTGTGAATGACACTAGTTTTTTGCATTTTTCTTACCCCCTACTTGGTTTGTTTCTCTGCTGTCCCCACAAATACCTTCATTAGCTTCACTAGACTCATCTCTTCCATAAAATTCTAAGGACTTATTTTTCCGCAACTTTTAAAGATAATTATCCAAGTGATTTAACTCTATAATGAAGATAGGTGTGGTCCAATTTAGTTCCATATCCCCTGCTGTTCTCCTCTTCTCTACCCCCACCCCCTTAAAATGCTAATGTTTCATTAGAAAAAATAACCTAAAAACGTCCATTTTCAGCCAACATCTAAAAGATTCTAGGGGTTTGATTTTTAACTTTTGAAGCAATTTCCCTCCTCCCCTCCAAGGAAGCATATTCCACACAAACACACACAAATGTACATGAATAGAGGCATGTATTTCACATAGAAGCATGTATTCACATATTTCACATGTTCACACAGAAGCATGTATTTCAAAATTTTCCATTTTTTTTAAAGATAATCATACTTCTAATAGCTCTAGTTGAGATGTTGTTGGATGTAGTTTTACGGTAGTTGTCAGTATCCTTTGCTTGCAATGTTCTAGTGCTGAGAGCAAATTCAGGTCTGGATCATGGCACCCTAGGCTAAGTAGGTCAGCAGATGACTTCTACGTAACCCACCCTCTGTAGAGTGATGTAAACTACCTGCAAAGGCCCTAGAATAGAGTGCCATGCACACACCCACATGCTGGGTGCAGAGCCTGAGTGAATGGGGTGCACCACCCATTTAAAAGGTGGCTCTGATTGACAGTTTGGCATGTGTGTGAGACTGTGGGTGTATGGTGTGGGTGTGACTAGACTGAGAGCTTGACTGAGAGGTCTGTGTGTGTTTTGTAATGTGGAGAGGCTCTGAGAGATTGGAGAAGGTTGCTTGGTGAGGGAAATGTTGATTGTGTTGCTAGGGTGAGAAACTGGAGACAGAGTTAGAATAGAGTGACTGTTTTTTCTGGCTGGTGCACTGTGGAGGCATGCTGTGCTGGATTCCTGTGACCTGTGAGGCTCCATCAATCTCATCCCTCCATTGCGGTGAATCACCGCTGGAGGTAGATAGGGTTGGATCTCCGGGTTCCTTTCCCTCCGGGTATGTGTATCACATAAAGCAGTGGCCCGCTACTTCCCATTGTAAGTATCACCCATTCCTTTTCTCCCTCACTCTTGTCCTGCTTGTGGGTTACCCCTCCTTGTCTGTGAAGGGAAGGGAAGCGCTACCGAGCAGTTGCCCGAGGAGCAGACCACGCTAGGAAGACCAGAGACAAGGACGTGAGTCTAATAACATTCCCCTTCATCCTCAATAAAGTCAACCCCATCCTTTAAGGAATATTATATTGTTGTTGATTAGAGTCATTAAGGTTTACATAAGATAAGATAGGAATCATATTGTTATATTGGTAAGGGTCATTTTGGGAACCATGCGTGTGTGTGTGTGTGTGTGTGTGTGTGTGTGTGTGTGTGTGTGTGTGTGTTGTTTACTTACCTGTTGTTTGTTGCGATTTAATAAACGATTCTATTCATGTCAGTTTACATCCTGTGTGAGAGTTCTAATTAATCATAGCTCACTAATTGCTGGGTTAACTAGGCGGTGATCAGATATGCCCCGATTAACCTGTTAACTGACCCAAGGTCAAAAACCACCCCTTGTTGGCCTGGACTCACTGACAGCTGTTGATTGGGTGCTTAATTAGCCCTAATTACATCCAGGGTAAATACTAGAATGTCTTACCTTTTTTCGACTGTTAATTCTTTTGATAGTATCATGTCTTCCTTTTCTTTTGTTTAAAACAATGGTGCTTTTGGGGCATTTGGGTTCTTTTCATTAGAAATAAATGATCTACTCAAGATCAATGCATATTTGGGGTAAATAATATGAATTGACTACCTATTTGTAAACATTAAATACTTGCAATGTTTGATATATGTGAAATACCAAATAATAGAAGCAGACACTGAGAGAAAACTATAGTCTGAATTTTGTTTGCACAAACTCTAAAACAATTCTGAACTGCAGACCCATAAGTAGTCTGTTCAGATATCTTGTGAAGAGAAAAAAGGGCTAATTTTAGTAAACAGACTGTTCATTGTTAACTGTTCTCCCAGTTCTAGCATAAATTTTCTACAAGAACTGTAAAACATACAAATAAGAAACTGCAAATCTGCACTAGTTAGGGTGAAAGTCTCAAAAACACTGGCCTTGCTTTTCAGCAAAAATAGGTCAATGCTTCTCAAAATTCACCCTTCCAGTCTTGCATTTAAGCCTCTCATGAGCTATTGAACACTCCTGTAAAATAGCATATGTGTAAGTATTTGCAATAAACATTTGTAGCACTAAAGCCATAACAGTTTAATCATGCAGCCTGTTACATTTATAGTCAAGCAAGCTCTAAGAATGGTGATTATTACATTTATTGCACTATTTTGTTTATCAAATATTTTGATGAGATTAAAACAGCCATTATAATCACACTGAAATTACCCCATGAAGACTTAAGTATTATCCCTCAAAAAACCCCAACAACTTAAGAATCACCACAAAACAATTATTTTTTGAACCTGTATTTAAAAGATAAAATCAGGGCACATGCACCTTTTGGTATGGCAGTAAAGAAATACTGCCAGAGTAAGCCATTTTATTAACCTGGGGAAAATTATTGTATCAATCTAATTAATTAAACATATTTGCAAACAAAGCCTTTGGAGTACCAACACTAACAAATGGTTTATAACATTGTTAACACATTCAGTATATAGCCACATAAATCTTAAGGAGAAGTTAATGAACAGGACTGCCACTTTGAAATGCATTAATGATCTGGCTTCTTTGTGAATATTTAAGTACTAAATAACCTACAATGTGAATAATATGATAATACCAGGAAGATACTCTAGATTTTCTCCTACCCTCCTCCCTCACCGCCCTGATCCCAGTTCTTCCATACCATAGAATTAAGGGTTTCAAGTATAAACACATGGCTTAGTACCAGGGCAAATGATCACTATTAAAAATAATTTAACTTTTTATTAAGGATATAGAAAAATAAGGGGGAGGGCAGTTTAAGCATCTGAAATATAAAACCTTCAGTTTTTCATGTTAATGACATCCCTTAGGATAAAGTCACATGTTAAGCTTAGACCACACTAAATCTGTGAAATGTTAACTGCTATGAACTTCAGAACGTACTATGAACAGTCACACATTAATGAGTTAATACCATTTCTTGCCTGCACAGCTTTGATGAGCAAGTAGAGGGCTGGCAAGCGGGAGCATGGCTAGGAGCCAGGACACATAGGGCACATCCAGTTGAGCATGCACATGCGGTTTGCAGTGCCACAGACCACCACAAGCCACTCATGCCACACATGCAGGTGTTTGCCATGCTGCTAATTTGTAGCACAGTGGGTTTTTTTTTTTTTACACTGGGAGATTCCAGTGTAAAAAAATACTCACAGCAGAAAAAAGTTGGGGTGGTAGACATGGCAGCAGCATGCGTTATCTGAAAACATTGCCTGGACAGCCAGAGCTACACTCTGGCTGCCAGCCAGCCAGTCAACATGCCCAGACTGTCATTGCTAGAGTCTCAGGAGACCCCCAGGACCCCAGGGAAAGCTTCTGGGGCCAGCCCAGGTGCTGGCCTCAGTCTTCCCTACCCCACCTGGGGCAACTTGCCATGCTCCAGAGCATGTGTGCATGGGCATTCTCTGTGGACAAGTAGCAGTGGCACAACTGTATGCCACCGCTATTTGTTCCCAGGGAAATGTATGTGCACACTTATCTGGACACACCCCCAGGCTCTGTCCCTTTTCTGGGTGGGAAGAAGCTGGGAGAGGTGCATGCAGGGATGCTGCAGGACTACAAACTGTTCATTTTATCTCCATGAAGCTGACTAAAGTTACCCCAACATGAGCTAGGTAGTACAGTTCAGCATTAACGCGTGTCTGAAGTGGCATAACTTTGAGATGCTCAGAGCGCACTTAGCACAAGTTAACATACAGATGCTCACATTTTAAGTGCCCTTGATATTGTCTAAGTGTAATGTATAACTTCACCCTTAGCCCTTTCCCTTCAACCACAGTAGGAAAACCCTTCTGGTTGACAATCTTATGCTATTAAAGATGGGATAAACTGTTTTTTTAGGGGGGGGGAATGTTATGAACTACATTTTTTATTGCTTTTCTTAAAATGTGACCCTCCTTCCTTGAACATAAAACAAAATAAAACATACAAAAAGCGAAAGGAAAAAAAAAACAGCTGAGAGAGATAATATAGGTTCTGTCTCTGCTGGTGATTCTTGCATATAGCCTCATTGCTGGAGAATAACATGTCCTATCAGACACTTCCCAGACTTGGCTCTCTGATCACAGGCCCATAGCAGTAATGCTAAATATACAGTCTTGACAAGGCAAAGGGATAGATAGAGCAAGAGAGAGAGAGAGAGAGGGAGACAGAAATGAAATAAGGTGGGAAAAGAAAAGAACAGACAAGGATGGGAGTGGTGATAGGAATATCAGTTTCCCATTTTAAGGGGGTGTTCAGTATTAAGCCAAAGCCAGGGGACGTGGTGATGTCATCTGAATCTTTTTTCTTGTACAGTCTGATGAGGTCATGTTTTAGGTTAATAAAGTCACAATGGACATCTCCACACCACTGCAGCAGTAGCTCCTGGCAGCAGTAATGTCAGGTATGACATACTCACCTGAGTCTTTGAGCATGATTTAGCCTCAGCAGGTTAACAAGGTATTTAGGTTTATTCCCAGTGCCTTCCCTCCAGCTTGCCAGGGACTGAGCATCAAGAGATGTAGAGGAATGAATCCAGAGCAGTCTCACAGTAATAAAGACAAACCTATTAGTGTCACTATGGATCATGGGGTCCCAGGGAATGGCAAGAGTATCATAAATGGTGGTAAAGCCTCCCTTTCTCCTTTCAGCGTTCCCATTCCCTGACATCAGCCTCATATTACAGGCCCCACTAATAAATGATCTGTAAAATATCACATCTTCTCATTATTCTATTCATCATTTGGGCCTAATTTCTGACATAGCCATTATAGTTCATTGTTTTTTGATCCAGTGCTCTACATGTTTGTTATAGATGGTCTCAGTCCTTCGGTAGTATAAGTTTTTTGTTTGATTGATAGGCTGTTTAGTTTTTTTGACTATTTTTTTTTTTGTCTTTATTTTTATTAATGATTTTATGTAACAAGCTTAGTTAGATACTTGTTACTTTAAACAACTTGAAGTACCACCTCTGCACCTCTGCACCATACCCATTTTCTGGTCTTTATACCAGCTGTTCTGGGGCGCACTGTACTTTCTCCCCCTTCCTTTTTATGACTTGTAACTGTAGAAAAAGGAGAGAAAAAAGGGGTTGAACTGTAGATAAAATATTTTAAGCTCTTTGAGATGTGAAAAATACCTTACTTGCTCTATCAATTGCCTAACACAGTGTAGGCATTAAATAATTTTAAATAATCATCAGCAGTACCCTGTAACATTTTTTGTGTTGCTATTCATGGGTATAACTAATAATATTCTACTACAGGTGAGTTAACACCTTGTCTTTGACTGGATAGTTTCTCTTCCCATTTCTAGTTCACTGCCCAGTGCTATAAATTTTCCAAATGTGCTTCTCCTGCATTCTTCTCCTTTTCTCTGTTTCATGGACTGATTATGAAATGATACACTACCTTCCCTGCATCATACGGCTCATTAATCTGATACACAGATAGCAAGTCAAGATAGAGATTTAAAAATGTCACTTCTTTAAGGGGAGGAACAGAGAGCTGAACAATAGGGTATAATGGTAAAATATACATAGATGTGGCAATGCACATTCCTTCCAGCAATTCACATTCATAGAGTAATAAAAACACGGTTTAATAAGGACTTAATAGAATTTTAAGTCTGAATCATTTTCCACAGTTCATTGAAATCAATAATAATATTTCCATTACCTTCAGTAATTTTTGTGTCAGATACTCACTCAGATATCCTCCAAAGGGAATTCTTTTAAAGAGACAAGGGAATTGAAATACCCATTTAAACAAAGAGTTTCAATCAACATGGTGATACCAATTTGTCACAATTGACTCAAGAATTTGACTGTTCTATAGAAAAAAAAATCACTTTTTTCCTTCCTTCCCACAAGTTAGGAGTTCAGAACGAATGATGGTATATTCATTTTTTTATGTGCAGACTGGTGAAAGCAAATGCCACCAGTTTTATTGGTCTGCCTGAACCTTTATACTACAGACACTAAAAAAATGAGACTCTTGGCTATTTTTCTTCATAGCAATTTGCTAGACCAGCATGGCAGCTCAAGCTGGTTAGATCTTTGCTGTAGATTATGTAAAACCAATGACTGATTCATATACAACAATTTCAGAAGCTACTTAAAATAACTTCTCTGGGAAACAGAACTTTTTCTGAGAAAAAAAAATGAGTAAAGGTTGCAAATGAAATGTCCTTTCACTTTATTGCATATGCTGAAAGATACTACATTGCCAGCTTGTGCAATAGAAACACTGCATTATGTAGCTGGTATCTTTTTAAAACCATATTTGCTGGTATTTGCTGGATTAGTAGTGTGGCACTTATTATGTTAACATGAACTGTGTCTCCAGACTTCACTGTGTTTTGCTAACAAATTTACCTAATGGATTTTATAGTCATCTGAACACCTTGATGGAACACATGAGAATGGAGGTTGTCAGAAATGCTTTTTATAAAAGAAGTTCATATGAAGGCAGTCCAGCAGCTGGGTTTTTGTTGTTGTTGAGTACTTTGTTTTGGTTTTCCTGGCAGTCTGGGGGAGGTTAGTTGCAAATGTTTTGGAGAAATTTGTTTCAGACAACTTAGGGATCTTCACAAAGGTGTGAAATAAATGCATTCAGAAAGGTATCAGGTGCAGGTAGGGGAGCCTGTCATTAGCAGGAATGGCTAAATTGAGATCAGAGTGAAAATGTCAATCGATAGAGCTGTTTATTCCAGGGGGAACAGTACCATCAAGAACCAAAGGCACTTCATTTATACCTCATTCTATTTTTTGCTGACAGTTCTAAGATAATCAAACAAAATCAAGTTAGGTTCCAATTTCTCTATCTATAAGGTGGTTTGAGAGGCTTTTTTTGGTAAAAATATGTTTATTATGTCACCAGAGAAAAAGCTAACAGAAACAATTTCCAAACATGATATCTTTCAATAGGCCACTAAAAAGGTTTCTCTTTATTTGCAGGCACAGCATTTTCAAGCCACTGAAGCCCTTATCTGAATCTTTAAAACAGAGATTATTTATTTTTGTTTGTCACAGGTTCCACTCACATATTTATACTCACTGCAGCTGAACACTAGTAAAACTAGTCTTCCAATATCCATATTATATGTGGGGACCTACTGAATTCACAATTTTGTGATTTTTACACAAAACATAAATTTGGTTGGTCTCTGAGAAAAAGCCTGGTCCCCACTAGAAAGTGCAGGGACTGTGAAAAGACAAAATATTGGCAGTCAGCAGGCAGGGGGGAAAAAAAGGGACCTGCAAAACCAGAAAAGGAGCCCTGCCACCCTGAAGCACTGGGGGGGGGGCAGGGTTTGCAGTGGATTTCAGTAGCCCATCCCCATGCCTCTGATTGACAGAGGGGCCCCAAAAGTTCCACCATCTGTCACTCTTTGGAAAGGGGTGGGACTTCCAGGTCCCCTTGACCAATCAAAGGTGTGGGGGGAGAGGGGCATAGCATCTGAGTGCAAAAATGGCACTAGGCACCATGCTTGGATTGCAAAATCAAAGGGCAGCCATCCCAAATTTGGTAGATTCTTAATTATATGTATTTTATAGCTTGCTGGTGAGTTTTAAGTGTCATTTGCTTCAACATGATGTCTTTTCCTACTCACTCCTGTTTCCCCATAGAACACACTGGGCGCACTCAGATGAGCACAACTATGCAGTATGTGGCGCTGCAAAAACATCTACAGCGCCACATACTTTATGGTCATGTGTTCTCCACAATGCAAGGGTACCCTCCCCCCACTCCAGTGATTCTGCCACATGGAGCCAGGCTGCCCAAAGTTGTGCTGCAGCCCATGTGGCAGAATCACCCACCAGGCCCACCAGGCTCCATGTGGCAGAATCACCACTGCTGCAGCCCTGGGAGGCCCCCAAGACCCCAGGTAAGGTTGCTGGGGCCAGAGCTGCCTCAGCCTTCATTACCACCTCCCAGGATAAATGGCCGCATGCCAAAGCACTCATGGCACAGGCATTCCCTGGGGACAAGTAGCTGTGGTGCAAGGTGCAGCACTGCTACTTGTCTCCAGGGAACCAAACATGTGCCCTCATCTGGATGTGGCCACTGTGGACAACATTAGTTCCTTTTCCAGTTTCCCTGCCATGACAGGCCAAACGTGTCTTATCTAGACAGAGTTCTGTACTCAGGGGTAATGGAAGCTTAGCTTACCTCTTAGCAATTTTATCCATGACAGGAAAAGAAAGGTTGTATTAAACAAAATTTAGCTTTCTTAATACATACATGAAGGATGGATGGATCAACCTACCTACCACATGGAACAGGTTAACTGAGCTGAACTTGTTAGAATATCTTTTTTCTTCCCAAGCTAATACATACACTTGTACAGATAAATCTTGTCCCAAGACTTCCAGTGATGGTGCAGTCACCTACCCTAGAAATCTTCAAAAGGAGTCACCTTGCTGGGGTCACTTGACCCCAGTTGTCTTTTCCTGCCTAATGCAGGGGGACTGGACCCGATGATCTATAAAGGCCCTTCCAGCCCCTAACAATCTATGAATCTATGAACTGGCATCACGCTGAGCTGCCTTAGTTTATGTTTCAGCTACAATAAACAAGATAGCCACAAGTTCAAATAGTGTAGGAAGCTGACAGATAGTCTTGATTTATATGTGCGTATGGACACATCTTCAACTCTCCCAGCATAGTTTTTTAAAACCACTGAAAGACTGGCCCCTATTATCCTGTAGTTTCTATTTGGGACTGCATGTGATTTGAAGTTATGTATATATTTAATTTTGATTTTAGGGCCAGTGTTCTCATTTGAAATCTGCTTTAAAAAAAGGCCGGGGGGGATAGTACATCTAATGGAAGAGCCTTCTATCAAATATAAAAAAAAATATGTGTTCCAGGATAGCATGGCAGTATTATCTTGGTTAAAGGAAAGCTATTTTTATAAAGTACCAAGGAAAATAGCATGCATCTTTCAGTGTACTTGAAAGAAAAGTAACTTCACATTAGAGAGATTCTCTAACAGGATGAATGTAATTCACTCTATCCATTGGGCTTTCTGTACAGCAAGAATAACCTTTTTGATTTTAATCCAAATGTCAAACCAGTACACATTACTACATATGTCAGACAGTCTGAAATGACATGGTCTAATGTAACTTGAACCCCTGCATTGCATAATTTATGTTACAGGTAGTACAGCTCTGTCAGTTTTCTAAAGGTAAAAAGTAGTCATGGAATGCACATTGTTCTATAGGAGCATGAGGTATTGTAGTCCCTAGTCTCACTATTTATAAATCACAATGAATGTTAAATTATCACACTGTAATAACTCTTTAATCAAAGATGGAACTTGCTCAGATCCTAGAATGAAAGCTAACTGAAAGTAACAGAAATCATATTTTCTAAGTTGCTCCCTGCATTATTTTCATTGAATAAGAATGAAATAGTTATTGGTTCTCAATGTATTTCAAGGTTTGTATTGCTGCACACCCTTCTAGTATATGAATTCCTTCCATGTAAAAAAGATTGATGACAGCAAATTCTTTAAGTGACATCATGAAGTCTTGGTTGTTTTTTTAGCTATAAAAAGGTTGCCTTAAGGGACAGAGGAAAAGAGTGAGGAATATGAAAGGGAAAAAATTAAGAAATGAAAAGGTATGGGAAAATTATCAAAAAGGAAATAAAATTTTAGATTCATTGGACCTTTTGCACAAGAGCATACCATATCCAGTTCCCCTGAACTGAACATGGTTTATCTCTAGCCCTTAATCAAAGGATTATAAGAAAGTAGGGCTAGAAAGGACCTTATAAAGTCATCTGATCCAATCCCCTGATTTCTGTGATTGATTTTCCCCAATAGGATTCACAATACTTTCTGCCCTCACCCTCTGGTAGGGTTGGATGAATGATTTAAAGCACAAAGATGCACAAACCAGACTAGAAATACATTAATGGTAAGTCACAAATTGTTAATGGTAATGATAATTAACCACTGGAACAATTTACCAAGGTAGATTATCTATCAGTGGCACCCTTTAAATAAAGAATGGATTTTTACTCTGAAAAGATATGCTTTGTTTCAGTGATTTTCAAACTTTTTGCCCATGTACGCTTTTATCTACCTAGTCAGGGAACTTCTGGAGGGACTAGACATGTTCAAATCAACAGGTCCTCACAATCTTCACCCCAGAGTGCTGAGGTAATTGGCAGAGGTCATTGCAGGACCCCTGGCACAGCTTTACAAGCACTTGTGGTGCTCTGGCAAGGTGCCAGAGAACTGGAAAAGGGCCAATGTGGTCCCCATTTTCAAA
>NW_017729026.1:36123284-36143368 GCF_001723915.1 Gavialis gangeticus
GGCTATGGGACCTGAACCTGTTCAGCCTCCACAAAAGAAGGGTGAGAGGGGATCTGGTGGCTGCCTATAAACTTGCAAAGTGGGACCAGCAGGCAATGGGAGAGTCCCTGTTACCCTGAGCACTACCGGGAGTAACAAAGAATAATGGTCATAAGTTGACTGACGGTAGATTCAGGCTAGACATCAGGAGGAGCTACTTCACTGTAAGGGTGGCTAGGAGCTGGAACCAACTTCCAAGGGAAGTGGTGCTTGCCCCTACCCTGGGGGTCTTCAGAAGGAGGCTAGACAATCACCTAGCCTGGGTCATTTGACCCCAGCATCCTTTCCTGCACATGGCAGGGGGTCAGACTTGATGATCTGCCTAGGACCCTTCTGACCGTACCAACTATGAAACTATGACATATTATGCCTTATACCCCTACACCAAACACATTCCTGCATGTTCTTTCCTTAGAAAGAATGTTGACACCAATATCAACACTCAGAAATACCCTTATTTATTCTGTGCTGGCCAATCAAAAGCTTCATTGCCATTTAAAAATTTTTACATGTACCCCTTGGCAAAATGCCATGCACCTCTAGGGGTATGTGTACTGCAGTTTGAAAAACAATGCTCTACTTAAAATTTGAATTAATTCAGCGTAGTTCTATTGCCTATGTGATTTAATGCAAAAAATGACACCGGTTTTATAGTTTAGCCATCAATGAAAACCAAGACACAGTAAACAGATACGTATGTTTATTTAACACGGTTTTATCAAAGTACCTTACATATGTGGCAGGCTGGCTGGTGGGCTCACTGGCAGCCCCGGACTGTTAGCTTGAGCCCAAAGGACTCAGGATCCATTGGTGGAGACAGTTTCCTTCCCCACCAATCAGGGAAAGACCAAAGAAAGGCAGCCCCACCCTGACCCATAGGCAAAGTAGAAGAAAGAAACTGAGAGGGAACTAACCCCTCAGGCTTCCTCACTGGTCCATTCTCAACCTGGGGTGGAGCTCCAGAGGAAATAAAAGTCTGTGTGCCAAGCACACAGGCGGCTTTAGGCAAGGGATGATGAAGATGGAGCTTGAGAAGAGCTGACCAGTTGTGAGAAGCAGTTGCCTCAAAAGTGCCCAGGAGATGCCTCCACTGAGTGCGTAGGAGCAAGTAGGTGCATCCCAGCCCTGCTGTGGAGGAAGCTGAGGCGTCAGTAAACAGAACAGTGCATGGAGGGCCCAGGAGTGGACAGGACCTTTGAGGATGCACGTGGCAGCACAGGCCCCCAACCCTGCACAAGGTAGGAACCTTTGTTGCACGGATTGGTGCACAGAGCCTGTGGAGCTGGAGGGACCACCATGGGTCCATGAGGCAGTATGGGTCCCCAACCCTGCATGAAGCAGGAACTCTTGGTGCACAGATCAGTGCACAGGGCTGGAGAACTGACAGGACCCTGGGATTGAACAAGGCATCTTGGGTCCCAGAATCTGCACACAGCAGGGGTCCCACAGGGCACAGATCAGTGCACGGGGCTGGTAGAGCTGAAAGGGACTGCAGTAGCTGCACGAGGCAGTGCAGGTCCCCAACTCTGCATGAGGCAGAAGCGAGGCCCTTGGTTCATGGAGCATGCACAGGGCTGTAAAGCTGATGGGTTGCCATGGCTGCATGAGGCAGCATGGGTCCCCAACCCTGCATGAAACAGGAGCTGGGCTACTGGTGCACAGATCAGTGCACAGGGGTGTAGAAATGGGACACCACAGCTGTATGAGGCAGTGTGGGTCACCATTCCTGCCCTAGGCCCAGGCAGGACCCCCTTCAGTGCACAGGGCGGTGCACGGGGCTGAAAGCTGAGTGGAACTGATGGGTCAGCATGGGTCTCCTTCTGTGCATGAGGCAGGCACCCCTTCAGTGCACAGGGTGTTACATGGGGCAAGAGAGGGCTGACAGGCCCCAGTGGCTGCATGAGGCAGCTTGGGTCTTCCTGCCATGTGTGGCAACTGGAGGGATGACCACCTCAGCAAAGGAGGATGTCCCACCTCCAAACCACCGGTAGAGATGAGCCCAGCACTCCAAAAGCTTCTGGGAGTCATGAGTTACCCAGGAAGGGGGCTCCCACATGGGACGAGGGGTCTTCCCCTATTGCAGGCAATTAGTGGGAAGCCCCTGAGGAAGTGGGGGACAATTCTCCCGTGGACATAGAGAGGAATCTAGGGCCCCTGTTTGTTAAGGGAGTTTCCTGGTTATGGGCCCTTCCTAGCTGTGTAACCTAGAAGAGGGTAATGATGTTCTGTTAGGTAATGAGATCCTTCCCCAGGTACCATTTTTTCTTTGGGCACTGCTGCTGTGCCATTGTTGTGGTCTGTTCCCTGACACAGTTGGGATTCTTGTTGTAAACCTGCTTTCTTATTGTTGTATTAGGAGAGGATTATAAGATGTTTTATATCTGAACTTATTGTATGGGTAATCTGTACATATTTGTGACTCATTTGATGTAACCTGATTGTGTATATTCAATTATTGTCCCATCACT
This sequence comes from Gavialis gangeticus, assembly GCF_001723915.1. NCBI lineage: Eukaryota > Metazoa > Chordata > Crocodylia > Gavialidae > Gavialis > Gavialis gangeticus. The sequence goes on from NW_017729026.1 coordinate 36,125,792, forward strand.
GCCAGATATTCCTGTCACTGTTTTGTTGATTAACTTGTGTTTTGTCATTAAGTGCTCCTTTGCCGGCTGCCTGGAGGGCCCTGTCAAGGGGGCAGAAGGAAGCTCTTTAACATTATGATTCTATTTGGGAAAGGTCAATGTTTCTGCTGCTTTTAAGGCAGCACACCGATGCCTTAATATGGCAGCCCTTGGCTTCACCTGCACACCTTATTACTCTATTAAGTAAATTAATAATGATATCCCAATTGTCCAGCAGATCTATACCAATTATCCCTATGTCACCCAAGTTTAGTAAGTCGAAATTAAACCTCCCCGTTTTCATACAAACTCTGGCAATTTTGGGGGTCAGAGAAGCCAGCCACTTTCTCAGAGCCCTCAAAGCCCTCTAACAGTTTTACACTTCTGGGTACTCAATTTGAAAATGGTGTCATTTCATTACTCACTATGCTGAAAGAGGCACCTGTATCCATTGGCATTCTCTATGATTGCCGCCGTACTTTCCTGTCCGGTTCTCTAAAATTAACTAAAATCAATGGACGTCCCCAAGAATAAAAAATAATTGGTGCCAGTTCCTGGCGTGAAGAAAGCACTGGGCTAGCCTAATCAGACCTGTAGATTGCCGGTGATGGTGGCAATCCCTCTGCACCATTCTCCTGTTTCGCCTTACCATCTTGTTGCTTATACTGTGTAAGCATCTCCAAGAGTCTCAAGGTTGGTAACCCATTTATTACCTCCTCAGCTCCTTCCAGATACCCCCTCAGGTCATCTCAGCAGCTCCTTCCAGATAGTCTCTTAATTCAGTTTTTGGGGTTCTAGGGTCCCTCATATCTTTATTATATTACTCCATCTCTGTTGTCTAACAGGTTTACTTCTCTATCACTAGCTTTAGTGTCCTCCTTTGATGCATTATGTCATGCATATATTTGCACTTTTTGATGTCCATGCTGGGCTTTCCAGTTGCTCTCAGTACTGTCGCTGTCAAATTTGACTGCTCTCTGTGTGTTCCTCCTGCTCTGTCTTAAGGTCTCCTCCTTGGCACTTGTATCCTTGGGAGAGATTACAGAGGTTTTCCCCTTTTTATTATCCAGATTCTTATTCACATCCACTTTGTGGCCACGCTTGGCCCAGTGGAGAATCTCATCCGGCATAGGACCCATGACGCTTTCACCGGGGAATGAGCCCGCAAATTAAGGGATGTTTAAAATCTGGTACGTTAAAATCACAATAGCTGTTCCTTTGCCATGCAAGGTCTGCTGATATAGCAACAGCTTTTTGTGTTCTGTGTACGCTTCTGGTCTATACACTCTTGGACTATGCCAATTAAATCTGAAATTGTATATCTTATGTTCTCTCTGAGAATGGCTAACTCAGCTAACCAAGCAATGGCAGTCTCTTTCTTTAACAATCCTATCTGTTTCCCTACAGGTCTTACTTGTTCTGCAATTAAGGAAACTATAGCTGTTTCTATTGACCCTTGTTGGTGACCACCTTGTGGATCTGTCCAAAAGACTTCCTTTGCCTGCACTGGAGCCATGGATGCTGGCTCCTCAGGTGGGGCGGTGGGCTGCCTTGACCTGTTCAGTGCTTTCTCACCATTCCTTTCTGTCTTAAAATTAAATGTGCTGCTGCACGAAGACTCCAAGCTCTCAGAACTTTTGTACCTTGTTGGCCTACTGACCACCTTAGTATACTCACTCAACGATCTAATTTGAGCCTTTAACTCACTAATCTGCTTCTCACACTCAAGATGATGCGTTCTGTTGCACAGTCTGAGCTTTCATCTCTCATATTTCTGAGAGGTGCTGCTTCCTCATAACTTTGAATGCTGCTTTAAGCCCAGCAGACTCTCTCTTCCACATTTTGCTATTGCTTACTTCCAACTGTTGCTGTTTCTGGGTGGCCTTCAATCAACTTTCAAATTAATAATTTCCTGTATATCCTTTAGCACACTCCCTTGCAAGACGCTATTCTTGCCTTGCAAGCACTCAACCTTTGCGGCCTTATCAGCTTCCAAGGTTATCAGTCACTGATTTAAACTTTTCTTAGCCACTTCCTCTTTCTTCACCTTTACTGACAAGTTCTTCACACAAGCAAACATGTCCAACAGCATTGGTTTCTTTCATGCTTTCCTGACACGCTTTTTCTCTGCCATCCATATAGCCCAGTAGTTACACAAATTTTCATATGCCAATTCCATGTCGCATAAGTCTGTATCTTTCCAGAACATGACTTCCTTGGCCAAAAATGACCAAGCATGCTTTTGCCACAGCCGTGGCTCCAGCCACTCTTCAAATTTTTGTACCATGTTCACAGCAGGAGTTTCAGCTTGTTCTGCTACACTGTCCATGCCTGATCTCTCAGACTGCCTTGACATTTACACAACAGTGAGTCTCGTTCAAACCATTCAAACCAACGACAGTGTGTGTATCCCAATCCTTGTACCTAAAACCAATAACCAAGGAAAACTCTGTGCAATGAAATCCAATAAATATGGCGACCCCTCCTTGGGCCTCAGCTACCCTAGCTACCATGCGCTCACATCACTTATACAGGCAGGATCACTCTGATCCCCATGCACTCTGAGGCTGGCAGGTGGAAAGGCCTGCTGCAGAGCCCCTAACATCCTGAGGATTTCTAGCTTTTCCTCACGTGTAGAGAGTACTCAGCACCTCAAATAGATTACCGTCCTGTTGGGATGAGGCAGGTGAGTTCAGGTAAGTCTTCGAGTATAACACTGGTGGAGGGGAATTCCAGTGAGTTGATCCCTGCACACAATACATGAACAACTCTTACTCTCCTTAGTCATACAGGCATACCTCACTTTCAACATGCTCTAGCAGATTCTAGTTACTGATCAAATATCATTTCAGATTCCCAGTCACGATGCAGACTAAGTAAAGCATGTGTACACCCATGCATGCATGCAGACCAGTCATACACAGACTCCCAGTCATGATACACTCATTCTACAGGCATGCATGCACACATGCGCCAAAATGGTGCCTCATATTGGTTTTTATAGTGGCCACATTACACCACATGCCAATCATTTCATGGCCCAATCGCTGTTTGTACAACTCAATCAATCAATGCCACTCAACAGTATCACTTTCATAGACCATTCACATCCATTATTACATCATAACTTATTAACATGAATTTCCTGCTCTGTGGTTACATAACTTGCTCCAAACTGCACATGCTCAATCCTTCTAAGTAGGTAATAGCAACATCAAGGTCAGAAGTTTAGGTGTTCCAGAGATTTCCAACCTCTAGCCATCGTATGCATGCATGACCATGTCATGACCAGGCTAGGACTCGTACTGTTTACTAGCTGGCCTACAGCTAAGTGACCACAGTCCCCACAGTGTACACATATCTGCTGACATTCTTTTGACTGGAGAGGGGTACCTTCTGTGTACCAGCTAGGTTACATGTAGTAATGTGATAGGCAAAGAAATGTAGTATATGTTGAGCACCTAAATCAAACATAGTCACAATTTGTTGATTGTCACGTGGTTCTTTTTCTTTAGAACTGGTATGAAACAAATATCTAAACAGGATACTAAAGTTTCTCCTGCTGATGAAGGTGCTGCTTATCCCCTGAGATGTGAAGCTCAGTTCATATTTGAGGTCTGTTAAAGTTACCATGGCACTTAAAGCTAATCTTAATGTTTGGTTATATTCCAGTTGGATAACTATATTTTGCTTAATTCTCCACCCCTGAAGTTTCAGTTGGGTATTCTCCAGATCTAAACTGTTATGTAGTGTTGATGGGAGCCCAGAAAGCAGTGGCTTTCAAGCTTCTAAAGATACAGAACCATTGCATATAATTTCTGTCCCCTACCACTATTTCTGGAACCCCTACCACTATCCTTAAGACTGATGTGAGGCCAGGTGAACCATAGAGGAACTCCCAGCCAGCTCCATCATTACCCCCAGTCTCTTTGTGAAACCCCTGATGATCTATTGTGGAACCCCAGGATTCCATGGAACACAATTTGAAAACCACTAGCTTAAAGGGTTACCATTGGATAGGATGCCTATTTCAGAAATAGGCATCCTACATAATTGGAATTCCTCAGAAAAAAATGAAAGGTGATATTTCAGTAATAATTCAGATTTAGCTAGCCTCCCTTTTGGAATGTTACCAAAATGGTCTGAGGAACAACCTCCTATGCATGTCACCTGAGTCAGAAGACAGATAAGATCAGATCCAAGTTATTGTTTCCCATGACTGGATGAAACTACTACAGATCAATACAGTAATGAAATATCATGCATGTAGTCATTTTTTTAAAGAAAGCATAACTGAAATGACTACATTTTGAGTGCATTATGATAAAAGTGAGTGCACAAAGTTGCTTCTTAAAGAAATTGTGCTTCAAAGATCTAAAACTGTAATAAAAAAGCAGTGTTGAAGGAATTTATTTTAGTGATAAATTTATCTTCTAAATCCCATATATGCTAAAGGACAAAAATAGTTTCAGTGCTTCAGTAAATGTTCTTCAGTACTCACTAATTCATGGTAAAATAAGAGGGGAAAGGGGGAGACAGATGGAAATACAATGAAAAGACCTAAATATTTGGCAGCATTTCTGAGTAGGTAACTACAGGGGAAAGTATTGTAATGGAAATGTCTTTGATCCTTCAGTAGTGGGACAATTCAACAGTGTTAATCATAGTTGAATCTAAAGAAACTTTTCATAGTACTGAGGATTTATACATAAGGGTATCTCACCCCAGTGCTGGGCACTCAGAAATGTGGTATTGGTGGATATCTTGCTACATATTCATCATTCTGTTTAGCATCAGGAATTGTTTTATATAGTGTCATTATTCAGGTGTTTTATTGCAAAATGTTATAAATTATGTAGGACTCAGAGATTTCTTTATTCTATGGCAGATGAAGAGACAGAAAATGAATATGAAATTTCTAATTACTTCACTGTGGTCATGTTGTTGCCATTCAGTGACATTTTCATGTTAGAAATTGTTAGAAATTTTTCTTTTGGTTAATCTGTATCTATACTTATAACTTTGAAATTTGTCAAAAAATGATATTTTGTATAGAATATGTTTTAATTAAGTTTAAAGTTAGCTTGAAGGGGCTTAATTTAGAAGATTGTTATAATTATAATTACTTTATGCCTTTGTTTATTTAAGGCAGACAAGGTTCTTTTCGTAAATCTGATATCTTTTATTAGACCAAATCAAATAGTTAGAAAAATTCTACTTAGCAAACTTCCAGGTATAAATATCCTTCCTCAGGCTGAGGAAGCATCTGCAGTTGGTCTATGCTCTTCCTGGATGGAATGAATAGTAAAGAAGCCAGAATCTGGTATGCATGCATAAAGCCAGTCAGTGAAGATGTAAATTGAAGAGTCAGTGGGTAAGAGACAGGATTGAAGTGGGGGTGTGGTGAATGTAGCTGGTAAATTGTGGTGAGGTACCTGACTCTGGGGAGTCAGATGTTAGGCAGGTTATAATATGTCATAAATCCAGTGTCTATATTTAGTCCATTATTTTTTTTAATACAGGAGGTTGATGAAGTGAAGTTCATAGGCTCGTCTGTGAAAAGTGTTTTGTAAATTCCTTTGAGGATTAGAATTGAGATATTGGAGAGAGAGTGGTTGTCTTGTGAGAAATGGGATCCCACAGGTAATTGGGTATTCTTGTCTTTGATGGATTTCCAGTGTGCATTCATTCTGGTATGCAGTTGTTGTTTGGTCTCTCCTGTGTATTTTCCATCAGGGCATTTGGTGCATTGGATGAGATATATTACATTTCTGGAGGTGCAGTTGTTAGATACTGGAATGCTGATGGTTGTATTGTGGGGTGTAGTAATTGTGGGGGTGGTGGAGATACCTTGACAGGTTTTACATTTGTTGTCATGGTATTGTCTGTATCCATTCAGTGTGTTTGGGGCTGTAGAAAATGTGTTTTTGGTCATGAGGTTAGTGAGGTTTGGTGCTTGTTTGAAGACCAAGATGGGTGGTTCTAGGAAGATCTCGGTAAGAATTGTGTCCTCTTCTAGTATGGGTTTCAATTGTTTGAGAATTTTCAGTATAGGTTCAAGGGAGGGGTAATATTTTTGTTTGTGCATTTCTGCAACAGAGAAACTGTTAACTGATTAATTACCCTTTGAGTTAATTGAGGAAAACTATGAAAAACTGATCTTAACAATGCAAGGCTTTGTTTTTTATTACTCCAAAATAACCCTCTGGTGTGAGCCAAGTATATCTGATTCTACACCAGAAAGCTCATTTTTTTATCCATAAAATAGTGTCAAGAAATAAGAGCAATTTATCCATTAGATGGTGTAATCTAATCTGCTTGAGCAACACAATATTACAGGAGAAAAACTGGCAGCAGCCCTACCTTAAAAGTAAAATGTCAAAAACCTGTTACATATCTAAATATATGTTACTGGATGCCATAAGACAAACAGACAAAACAAAACAAAACAAAACATAGGCACTTCACTTTGCTACCATTTTTAGAAAATAACATTTTTGACACTCAATACATAGAATGTTGTTTTCTCCAATATGACTATTAAACAAGCTAGGACTGCTAGTTGTGCGTGGGTTGTTGTTGTTTTAATGGTAAACAGTTTTAAGAAATACTCATTTTGAAACCATGCTTGTCCCTGGTTTTTTTGTGCACATGATATAGAGAGAAAAAATGTCCTCTTCCTAGGAACGTTGAAATACCTTGATTTAATGTACAGTTCCATTTAAGAGACCCACCATGGCATACTGCACTGAGGACCATACTTGACCAATGGACATGTGAAAAAATCAGGAATATTTCCCTAAAGAGAAATTTTTTATATATATGAAAACCACAATGAAGTCTAGTCTCAGTGACTGCAATCTTTTCATTGAATGGAGGCAAACATTTTTTGGGAAAACTTCCAAATAAGTTTCTCCCTCCTTAAACATATAATTTATTGGGGAGAAAAAACAGGCAGCTCTGAATGATTTTGCCAGATATTATTATTCTGTTCTTGAGTTGCTCTTTATCGATCATGTATTCTGGCTGCATATTTAGAGCTATATTTGACTCTGTTGCTAATGAAAGACCCCTTCTTAAAGATGCTGAGCATTTCAGTTTCCTGAAATTAATTTACATAACTTCCTGAGATCTCCTTGTTCACCTTTTTTTTATTTTCTTCAGAAGATAAGTGTAGTCTGCAATACTAATCCAAGGCTCAAATGCTCTTCTGTCTCATAGAATAATCACTGTAAGAAAGTACAGATTATGGCATTATAAATAACATAAAAAGTGCTTGGAACAGGACAAGAACATTCTTTTTCCCAACCTGAATTGTTTATCTATTGCTTCTGCAAAGTTTATAATCAATATTTTATTCAAAGTTTCTCCTTTCATCTTATTCCTGTGGCCTCATCCTACAAAACTGACAGATGACAGGCTGTCAAGAAATCTGCTAAATTTCAAACACCTACCCTTGCTATATTCAAGTAATATTAATAGTTCCCATTTAGTTTTTAATCTTCATCTGAAATCCTCCCCTAAAACCCATTAATTAGAAGTAAATAGTAAAATAATTTGTTCATCCAGCAATAATACATTAATTTTAAATTATCATGTGGGGTGGTTTTCTCAATTAAATAGGTTCTTTTTACAATCTGGAAATAATTCACTCTGGCAACTATATCATTAGCATAGCCTGATTTTGTCTAGTAGAGCTGGGCAGAATCAGTCAGACAATCACTTTATTTAACATAGCAACCATAATGCAATCACTTCAGAGTACTGTATAATAAAACGGAAGCAGTCATGCAATGAATAGCAGATGCCAGACATGGGGCTGGGTTTCTAGGGGGCAGCCATATCACTAAACATTACTCAACATTTAGAACTGCGGGTACTTAGAATACTGAGCTGTATATTTTCCAGCCAGCTCTGTCTGATACATTGGTGCTATTTTTGGTAATACATCACATAAACTTAAATGTCTGAAACTCTAGATAATTTAAATGTTTTGACTATAGTCAGTGTATCTGGGAGGAAATTTGAGGTGTCTTTTAATGACACTCTTACAGAAGAAAGAAGATACAATATTAGGGATAGTATGAATGTAGGAACAACATTTTCTATTGTTGATCATACATAGAGATGATATGCTCGGAGACAGGCAAAAACATATCCATCAAGTGTCTTGAATATAGTAAGCAACTACAAAGAGACAGAATGACAGTGGCCTGTACTGTACCAGGTCAGAATTTGTTCATTCATAAATTCCTTGGCCTACCAACTTTTCCATCCCACTTACCTTTCCCTCCCTGCTCTGTCATGGAGGGGTCTCAACAGGCTAAGCAGATTGCAGTAGAGTGAAGAGATATCAAAACTTCTTTAAACTAATCAATTCAGCAGCCAGTAGCAGTATAGATTCTTCAACATGAAACTTAGCCAGGCTATCTTACCTTGGTGAGATTGCAACTTGGACATACTGTAGACATACTCAACTAATTACAGGGAACCTTAAATTATAGAAAACCTTTATTTCCTTTTATGATTTCTTACATACAGCTTTTTTATTGTGTGTAATCTTACTCTTTTCAAAGTTTGGTTCATTTATTTTATAGACATAGCCAGATTCTTCCCTCAAGTTATTCAGTATGAACTGGTTTTGGAGCAGATTATTGCTGGTAGCTAGAAGCGTATTGCCTACAAGTTTTCAGACTTCATTGCCTCTCAGAGTAATGTCTCAGAATAATACATTATTATCTGAAAGAACAGTGGATTGATAGATCTCAGTTCTTCTCTCAGTTACAATAGTATAAATATGAAGCTATTCCTGGAACAGATCCTGCACTGCAGTAGGCTGTGCTCAGTGAAGGTGAAGAGAGGGGTACAAATATTGTTTTAAAATATTATAAGCTACTATCCTGATCTCTAAGGCCCTTGTTACATCTTATGCTGTAAGCCAAACAAATGTTGGCTGGCGTTAGTGCTAGCTTGGTGTTTGGAGCAGTCACACCCTTAGTTTAGAAACCTTCTCTGTCACCCACCTGCACAGCTGTGACTTGCCACTAGAGGGCAGGTAAGCCAGGACAGGCTTCTATCTCTGCTCTGTGGGTGGGAGTGTGGGAGATCTTGGGATACTGGAGGACTTCAATATGAGTGGCACGTCTGTGGGGAGTGGCCAATAGGAATTGGGTAGTGATGATCAAAGATAATCTTGTCCTGGAGAGGTGTAACTGGAGAGCTGCATAACAAGTGCTTAAAACCACTTTAAGGTATTAATGTGTGAACAATCAAGGGGTTAAGAGCTCCAAGACCTGCTCAAAATTACTGTGGAACAAGGCCCTAAGGCTTAGTATAAATATGAGCTGCTATATGTCATCCCAGTTATTCTGAGGCTGTCTAGGAAACCATGTCCAGAGCAAATGGAAGTCTCTGGATGCACATTTTTTTTCCTTCTGAGTTATTTCCTATGTAGAAGAAGGTATCAGGTATGCTGTGGTAAATGTGACAGAATCTTAGTGATAATCAGGGATTTCTCTAAATATCAAATAGTCTACCAACTGAACTTTTGTTAGTGTTTTTTGGAGAACTGTTAAGAGAATTGTTGTCTTGGGAGAAGCACAAGACTTCATGTATTGATCTTTCATTAATGGTTGTGATAAAATCCTGAAGTACTACGGGGTGTAGGTGGAATTTAAAAATAAATGGAGCATCCTAATGATGTGTTCTTGACTACCTGTTGCAAATGTAATTACATTTATCATCTTGGAAAGCTGTTTTTAATTTTTTTTCCCTATTTTAAGGCAGATTTTTTCCCATGTGAAATACTATGAGCCAGCAAAGTTCAAATTTTTTTCAGTTACATTCCCTCCTGCTATTTAAAGTAAGAAAAAAGAGAATAGATGTTTGAGTCCTTTGGAATACCATTTTATGTATAGCAGGTCATATTTTATTTTTAATTACACTAAATTATTACACTAAATTATGTAAATTTAAATAAAGCAATTTTATGATGCAAAGCTAAAATGCTATTTTTTATCTCACCTGATTGCCTATACATCAATTTATTTGAATATTTTTTCACAGTCAAGCTAGAGTAATTCTTTAGATTTAAATGTAAAAATGAAGCTTAAATTAAAGATCTAGCAATATTAAGAGGATAACCACTGAGTTAATTAGTGCAACCAGTATAAACCTTAATACAAAATAAGCCCTCCAGCTATTCATTTGATATATTTCTTATATCAGGAAATGTCTTTATAATAGTTTCTTTATATTAGTTTTTCCTTTTCTTTGGTTGAACATTATAAAATGATATTTAGCTCATCATTTACCAAGGACAGGACTTTTTCAGGCTTTCATATTTTTATCTCTTTCTTGTAAGCAACTGAAGATCATTTTTATACATAATTTGAAGCTGTCTACAAATGGGAAAGGGTTGGAGAAATAATTTGGTTAGAATAAATTTGTGTTGGTGTTGCAAGAACATCGGTAGCTGTATTTAAGGCAGGTAACTGATTACAATGATTCCTTTTAAAGATAGATTCCATTTTAGCAAAGTACTTGTCAACTATTATAAAAATTGTTGATATAGAATATATTTCTTGGTTGATGCCCTTCCAAATGCAGCTTGGAGTAGGTATTGTAATTCATAGGTGTTAGATGTTTTGTATTCATAAAATACCAATATCTGCATCCAACTTGTAACATATGCATTAACCTAATAACTGTATTTGATGAAAGTTGAGGTGGAAAGAAAGAGTGAACCTTTAACAGAGAACACTAGCCCTGTTACCAGAAAGCAGGCTGGTCCCTTTAAGACCAGAACGTTCCAGGCACAGCCTGCTGGCAGGGTAGGGGTTAAAAGCTGAGCCTTGCCAGCTAGTCAGGTGACCAGAAGGGGGTAGGCCAAAACTATAAAAATCCTGGGCTTGGAAGCAGTTTGGGGGCAGCAGCCAGGGGAGAAGGAGTTTGGGCATAAGAGTTCTACAGAGATGCTTGGCTGCCTGTCCAGCTGCTGTAGGAGGAACTCCTGGTGTCTCCCAGAGAAGCTGCGGCAGCCCCACAAGGTGGAGCATAACAGACGGGTGGGAAGCAGGAGCACAGAGCCATAAAAAAATGTAAGCTGGAATACTGCCGCCTTTAATTTTTTTGTTGTTGTTGTTGTGGTTATAACCCATGGACTTACTTTTTGTATTTTGACTGATAGACCGGTGGTTTGTGGTCAAGGCTGTAGGGGAGGAGGAGGCCTCATTAGCACCTTGAGGTGCAGTCATAAAAGGTCAAAGGGCCTAGTGCATTATTCAGTGCAGCCATATAGGGCTAGTAGCCCAGAGCTGGCTGCAGGACTTTGAAGATGGGTCCCAGTGAGGTGATCTTAGATAGTATAAGAAAGGGCCAACCTGAGGCAGAAGACCCAATAACTTGGTGTCCAGGGGGCATGGGGTAAGAGAGGGGCAGAAGGCCTGGCTCCATAGTGAAAGCAAAAGGAGGGCCAGGCCCAGAAAGGATTAAGGGGCTAGAGCCTCAGAGTCAAACCCTACCTGGTGGATTTAGACTGGTAGGCTAGCAAGAGAAAGATGGGGGTGGGGGCAAGGCCTGTGGTGGCTGAGAACCCTAACATAGAAGTACAATAGACAGTCTCCCGCTTGTAAGAGCACCTAAATAATATTTACATCAAGATGTGGCAGGAATGAAGGTGGGATACAAGCCAAAAGATAGAAGTGAAACATTAAGGGACTTCAATGGTGCCCCTCATAGGCCACAAAAATGCTGCAGGGGAGGACAACCTGTTACAGAACCCTGCAGCAACAGACTGCAATTTCTGGACACCAAGAGAAATGAGGTGTCTCCTTACAACCCTGACACAGGTGCTTTATGTTTGGGAGAGAGTTGGAGACATACCTCAATGCTTAATGCTTGTGATTGGCTAACTCTTGGTGGGGGGGGTTGGGATCATTCTCCAAAAATTAGGTACACTCTAAAGCAGATTACTAAACTCCCAGAGAACTTTCAAGGCAAAGAAGAAGCTAGCAAGTATATTTACATTGCAACTAAAAGGGACTCTTTTTTTTAAATTTCAGCCTTGTACACCTAATCTCCACAACCCTCAAATTGAAGTTTTGTATTTATTGACATTTATGAAAGTAAGGTCAAATTTTAGTTTCCAGATCTTACATCTCACAACATGATCCTAATGTAGTCTTTGGTAGCTAGAGTATGAATTAATACAATTAATGACTGGTGCATATAGAAATCATAGAGAGGCCCTACTAACAACATCAACTGAAGTAGGCCTTATTAGAATAGAACTAGGCATACCATATATGGCTTACACATATGTACTGGGAAAATGGCTCATTAGTTTTAGAGAAGCCTTCAAGGCCAACTGATAGAGAGTGAATTGGTAAGGCCAGTCCAGAACACCAAAACAAAAATCAATGACCCGGCCATAGATGTCTATATCTAGTGGGAAGTTTGTACTAGTTGGTGAGAAATACAATGTGGATGATGTTACCTAAAGCGGTTTTAGTAATTGGTGATAACTAGGATGTGTATTCTGTAAACACGAAATTGTTTGTGATTGTTATATACAAATGTTACACAAATTGCCTGTTGCTCAAATCACGGGTGAGACTTTATAAAGGAGGATAAGGCAAGGTGCTGCATTTATTGATTACGTGAGTCAGACATAGAAGTTCAGGCACACCGTTCATACAAACACACACAAATCATCATACACATCATTACACACAGGCATACACATACACAAAGCAACCATTTCATCCACACATACACCAGATATAGTTACCAGCAATAGTTGCTCAATATCAGCCCAGGGTGGCCAACCCAGGCTTATTGAGTAGATGATGATGGTTTGAAGATAGCAGATTTAAAGAGAACAGCTGGAGTGGGGTGAACAGATGCATCTGTGCTCCGATAAAACAGCAGTAGAGAAAGAAATTCACCCAACTTGGCATTTTTAAAGTGCTCTTTTATAGGGATTGGCATCTTTTGTTTCAGTGCTCTGGGGTTTTTCCATACCCAGCTTCCGTTTTTGTGGTTGTTCTTCTTTTGTCTTCAGCTTATCTTAGCTTTGGAGTATTCTTGTTGCCCGCCTGGCAAAATTTCTCCTTCTGTTATTTTCTTTGTGCCCTCAAGCTTCAAAGAGATTCTTCAGGCATTCATTAATTAGTTTACTGACTGGTAACTTACATTTGGCGCTTTGTTGCTTACATAAACAGTTAAATCTTCTCCTGTCTCTATGCCATTCTCTCCCCATTCACCCTTTTACACACAGTCATACATAAAGGCTATGCAGAGTTCATTCACTGATGTCAAGCAGAAGGATACAAAATGGAGTTTTCAAGAAGCTTACAGGACAAGACTAACATGGTTATATTTTACTATTATTACACTTTATGTTAACGTTAGCTACATTAGTTCAGTTCATGCTACACAAAGGGGCATGAAAACTTTGAATAATGGGCTTTGGGGTTATGCTCATGTGTGTACCATGGCTGCAAATAACCTACCTAGCACCATGTACCACTTGCCGAGAGATGCTAGTGTTTAGGCTTGTCTGTGGACAGTAAGACTGCCTGAGCTTTTGATACTAAGAACTGAAGCCTGTGGTCTCTTTCTGGGAATAACAAGCTTGTTAAGGGACATGGCATCACAGATGGTATCCTGATAGCACTCTCACAAACCAGCCAAACCTAAGAAACCAGACATGACCATACTATCTAACCCCCTCTTCAGGGGGTTAGATATTGTGAGAGTCAGATAACTAAAATGGTGGAGGCCTACACCTGCTATAACAATGAGGCACTGGAATAGAGTGCCTAGGGAAGCTGCAGGAAAACATCCATTTCAGTGATTCCCAGACAGAATCCCTGGAGTGCCACAAGATCCTTTTAAGGATCCTTTAAAGGTATGCAACACTTATACCATTCACAAGATAAACCCAGAGATTTCAAATAGGGATCCATTGTGTCAGAAACTTTCTGATCTGTCGTCGTCTTTCTGAGCTCTTTGCAATAGAAAAATTGCTCTATTATTTTTCCATAGTAAAGAAAAAAGCAAGTAAAAATTTAGAGCTGGCATTTTCTGAGGAGTGCTTTGAGTTAATGAGAAGTTTTATGAGCTTAACAAAGGGTGTCTTGAGTCTAAGAAGGCTGAGAACTACTGACCTATTTATATGTTGCAATATATGAATATTTTGAAGAAAAGACTTTACATGACCTTGAAAGAAATGTCTAGTGTTTAAGGATTTTAAGAATAAAATATATATAAAAAGAGACCTTCAATTACTTTTTCATTTGGTATCATGCTATGACCATTTATGTAAATTGCTTTAGAAATATGTTATAGTTAAAAAGTAAATTATCCTTTTAAATGTAAATAAGCCTCCTCAGGTAAATAATGACTTTCCATTTCATTTTTCAGTATTCCACAGTATTTTTAACCAAACTTTCATAAACATCATCTGACTACATCAGATGCCTAGGATCTATATGATGGATAAGTAATCTGGTTAGCTTATCTGAGTTACTACAGATTCTGAGTTTTTTGCTTAGTTTAAACAAGTGAAAAAGAAACAAAAAATTCACTTTTCATATGTAAATACAATTGGCATGTAAGTTTTGAGGATAATTATGCTGTTTCTTGGGATTATATTCTTGGCAGAAAAACCATAGATCTAGAGCCAAAAACTGTCAGGCTTTGTAATTGCTTCTCTATCATATAACCTGAGTTAAATTGCAAAGTTGTTGTTTTTGTCACTTGTTTGATCAAAAGAAACAGTGAATATTTCAGTGGAGGGTATTCAAACAGTGGATAGGGATTCTCATAGTTTTTCCTGGATCAAAGTTAGCACTAAATGACTTTCAGCTCTACTAATTTACAATTATTGATAAAGCTGATTCTTCAAATAATAATATGCAGAAACTAGATTTGTATTTTGTTATCAAATTTTCAAATGTATTTTGAAACGTTAGGAAAGAATGAAATTTCTGAATATAGTTTAGAGATTATATTATCAATATAATATAACATGTACATAATTCTAATATCATAAAGGGCTTAGTCTATCTGTCTGTCTGTAATGCTTTTGATTAAGTGCAAATGCGCTACCAAGATAGAGGGGATACATCTGGGTTTCCCCTGACATGTCCTCTTTTTAAGCCTTCTGCTCTCCATCTGGGTGGGATTTTTAAATCTGACCAAATGTCTGGGATATTCCGTGGCTCCACTGGTGGGAGCAGGGTGGGGAGATCAGAGGCAGCAGGGAACACACACGTACCTGCCCGCAGCTGCCAAGTTGCACAGGCCCATGCGGTACTCCCTGCTGCCTCCAATCACCCTCCCCCTGCTCCCAACCATGCAGCAAAAGAAAAACCCAATCATTTAGTCAGGACAGAGGAGCAGGGGCTGCAGCTGTGACGGGGGGGGAGACGGGAGGATTGCCTGTTCTCTAGTGGGGGAAAGTGGGGGGGCTTTGAGGGCAGTGGGGAACTCTGTAGCCAGGCAGGCAGCACAGGGGCTGGTACCTGTGCTCACAGGGGTGAGCATCCATGAGATGCTGGGAGGGAGGGGGAGGAGGAAAGAGTAGGACGGGGAGGGGGCCATGGACAGGCTGCAGTATGGCAGCCTCATCCCAAGGCAGGGGGTGCCACAAGCCTCCCATTCTCTCCTCTTGCAATGAGGGGCAACAGAATGGGCAGAGGCAGGACCACTCTTCAGGGCTGGCCATGTAAATACTCCTTTGAAATCCATCATTCATAATGGGCAATTGGCTAGTACTAATATATTATACTATATGACATTATATCATGCTAACATGCATTGTATTGTGTATGATATTGTATAATATTGAATATATTTATGTGTATATATATATATGCATAATGTACTAAATCAATGTTATACAGTATAATTCAATTTTATATTATCAATGCATATAATGTCGTGCATTAATATTATATATCATATATATCTCAATGAATACTGAATCATATGATTATGAAACTCAATCAAAGACAGGACGTTTTAAGGTATTACTTTTTAAATACATATATCTGGAATTCCTCAAAATACATGGGTTGTAATATACTCTTCTGTTTTCCTATTTCATTAATCCAGCAGTTTAATAGTATTCTCAAACATAAATATAATTGTAAAGTATTTTAAGACCAAATACTTAACAATTAGTAAATAAAAAAACACAAGCAAACACATTTAAGTTTGAAACATGTAGTTACAGAGAAAACCAATATTTTTGGTTGGCTGTTTCCCAAAGCTGTATGCAATTCAACAAAGGGTCTTAAAATCAACTTGGAATAAAAACAAAATTCCAAAAATGTTCATAAATATTTTGCCATTTTATTTCAAAATACATTTTGTTATAAATTTTTTTACTTTATCCTTTGACATATCAACAGTATTGCATAATGTCATAGCAAGATGCCATATGCAAAGATAATTCAAGTTTTTACACACACACACACACACACACACACACACACACACACACGTGCACCCACGCCTCCTAAAATCCTTGAGGGCTCTTATTTTCCAGTTCAAAGTGTCTTGTGTTGTAACAGCTTGACACCTTGACATTTTGATCTAGAAAATAAGATAAGCACTGAATGTACTAATTAGGGGAAGTTGTTTTAAAAGTGTCAAGGCATCAAACTGTTTCATTACAAAACAGATCAGAGCCTTTTTGTGCAGGAATATGAGATGTTTCAATCAGTATTCTGTAGTATCTGTCCTTAACATATACAAAAATATAATCTAAATATGTTTCTTCGAAAATGAACATTATCTGAAAATACATATTATTATTGGTATGCCATGAAAAGTATTAAGAAAAAATACATTTTGGAACAAATTTCATTTTTAAATATACTTTGAGTTTTTTTATGAAGTAAGAATTAGAATTGTCAACAATTTCAAATATTTTCTGTTTTATTATGATTGGAAAAAAACAAACACATTTCACCTCACCAGTTTCATGAAGTTTCAGAAATTATGAGTGTTGATCAGTTCTAGTAGCTACAGATAGGCTAAACTAGGTGTGGGAAATTATTTCAGTTGGAGGGCCACTTAATGAGTTTTGGTGAGCTGTCAAGGGCTGCAAGGGTAGCCGTGCCACTTAACTGGTGCCTCACTCACAGGTTGCCGCATTGGGACTAGGAGCCCTGCCCTTAGCCCCGGACCTTTGCCACCAGAAGTCCCTCCCTTTGCCACAAGAAGTACTTATTTTGGGATGGCGGGAGGTTGCCATTTGAACCAGAAAACAAAACAAAACAAAACAACTCATATACTAAAGTCGAACATCTACTATAATATATTTTAATTTTATTACAAATAATATGTTTGTCATGATTAATGTTTGTGTAGTCTATATAAAGGTAACTACATAATAGATCAAAAATATAATCTTGCTGTTGTATTTTGTGTGTGGGGGAGTTATCTTTTGGGTGTGTTACAAAGGTTATGGAGGATAAATGCATATTCTTGATGAAAGGTTACTTGTTATCTGTGGAAACATGTCAGGAATTTAATGCTTCCTGG
>NW_017729026.1:36148368-36161424 GCF_001723915.1 Gavialis gangeticus
CTAGGAGCCCTGCCCTTAGCCCCGGACCTTTGCCACCAGAAGTCCCTCCCTTTGCCACAAGAAGTACTTATTTTGGGATGGCGGGAGGTTGCCATTTGAACCAGAAAACAAAACAAAACAAAACAACTCATATACTAAAGTCGAACATCTACTATAATATATTTTAATTTTATTACAAATAATATGTTTGTCATGATTAATGTTTGTGTAGTCTATATAAAGGTAACTACATAATAGATCAAAAATATAATCTTGCTGTTGTATTTTGTGTGTGGGGGAGTCTGTAATGTGTTTGGGGGTGGGGGTGTATGGTGGGGTGTGGGGGTGTGAGTGTGGGTGGTGTGGGATTTGTAAGGAGGTGTGTCTGTGTGTGGGGGGGTATAGGGTATGTTGTGGGGTGTATATATATGTGGGAAGTTCTGTTGGCATGATGTGGGTGTTTGGGGTTTGTGAGGTATGAGTGAGGTTGTGGGGGCTGTGGAACTCCCCCCCCCCACACACTCCTCAACATGGTGCACAGCCCGGCCACCAGTGGCAGCAGCAGCAGTGGCAAGAACGGGCCCTTGTGGCACTCATGGCCCACACAGGTGCTGCCTCTGCCAGCAACATGCAGCTCTAGCCAATGTTGCACATGGCAACTAGGGGCACGGCCATGCTGACCAGTTTCTATTGTGTGGGGCTCCAGGTGGTACACATGCAGCTTCTGGTACTTGTGCAGCACTAGGGGAAGCCCCATATGATGGAGCTGGCTGCCTTCCCTGCTCCCTGCCACCACAGAAGAAGGGACCCCGGCTCCCTGCCACTTCCGCTGGAGTCCTGGGACCTGTACAGCAGGGAGTGGTGAAGGCATCCAGCTCCATCATGTGGGGTTTCCCCTAGTGGTGCGCAAATGCTGGGAGCAGTACATCCCAGAGCCCCATGCAATACAGGTGGGCTGGCTTAGCTTCGTTCCTTGTTGCCATGTGAAGCTCTGGCTTGTGCTGTGGGGAGACAGAACCTACACGGGCCATGAGTGCCCTGAGAGCCCCCACCTGGTGCTGATCTAGCTACTGGTTGTGGGGGCTATGCACCATAGTTGCAAATGTGTGGGGTCCCCACTACCCCCCCACCTCACAGCCACACCATGCCCCGCCCCCCAAGCTCCATGCTCCTTGCTCCTGCTGCTCCGCTGGGACCAGGATCTGCATTGCTGACAGCCCCAGCCTGATGCACCCTGCCCCTACCCAGCTGCAGGTCCCCTCTCTCTACCCCTGCTGCTTCCCTAGCTGCTGCCCAGAGTGAGCACTGAAGCAGGGAGATGAGGAGGAGTTGCTAGACACTGGGAAAGCCAAGCAGGTCCTCTGGCAGCTGCAGCAGTGGCAGCAGGCTCACCCCGGAACTGGTTGCTGGCTGGACAGGGGCCCTTCTATACACCAGGTGTTAGTAAGGTGCAGGGGCTGCGTGGTGGGAGCCCATGGGCCGGATGCAGTTGCCTGGCGAGCCAGATCCAGCCTGTTGGTCTGTGGGCTGCATTTTGCCTGCCCCTGGGCTAAACAGATGGGCTGACAAAAAAGTTAAAATCTTCTGGGAAAAAATCTCTTTTCTTGTATATAATTCCCAATCAGCTGTATTTTTGGTAATGTTCTATTTCTTTGTCGATATTATAAATAGGATGGGGTGACCAAGGTAGCTGTTTTGGGTGCTGGTTTTGGTGAAGAGAGGGGAATGGTGGTTGCCATAGCCACACATCACAATGATAGCGTGAAGACTACCGAAAATTGCCACTGGCCCCATGTGTGGCAGCTGCCCTAGGTACCCAAATGCATAATTACACCTATGTTCTTGGTTCTGCAGTTGCAAGTATCTATGGTTTCACTATTTTAGTTACAAATCATGGTAAGGCAGGGTGAGGCATTTCTCAGGAACCTATGACCAGCCTTATATAGGGATGTGAATATAATCTAAGAATTTAGACTTTGGTATAGACTTAGAGATGAATTCTGTATTTAGGAGAGTTCCAGTACAAAAAAGAGTTCCAGTGACACATTCATGATGACCTTTGTTGCTAAACAGACGGGCTTCTCTATCATTCCAAACTAATGGAAGCTGGAACTTCTTCAGGGCTTGTGGCCTCATTCCTAACCAATTAGTAAGCAAATAATTATAGAAAAGGAATATAAAGCAGTTGGAGGAACATGATAAGATGTTGTCCAAGCAGCATGATTTCCATAAAGGGAAATCATGTCTCATGTCCAAACTAATGGACTGGAAAAAAGGAGGAGGAGGAAAGGAGGAGATACATAATTAAAGTGAACGGTGAAAAATTCAAATGTGATTACATTTTTTTAAATGTAAAGTTTTAAACAATGTAAAATGAAATTGAAGCTTCTGGCCACATGAAGAGGTGAAGACCAAGTTCTTACAAGGGTCTGAGCTGAATCTGGATTTTTTCTACAACAATAAGAATATTCTGAGGTATGGTTAATGTTCATAAAATAGGAAGTGATATTAAGGGACACAAAAATTGTAGAATCAGATAAAATTATGGTCAGAAGGGATTTCAGGAGATCAGCTGAACCAACCCTCTGCTCAAAGCAGGACCATCCCCAACTAGATTATCCCAGCCAAGGCTTTGTCTACCCAGGTGTTAAAAAAACCTCCAGGGTTGGAGATTCTGCCACCTCTCTGAATACCCCATTCCAGTGTTTTACTACTCTCATAGTGAGAGAGTTCTTCCTAATATCTAACCTAAACTTTCCTTGCTTTAACTTGAGACCATCACCCCTTGTTCTGTCATTTGCCACCACTGAGAATAGTCTAACTCTATCCTCTTTGGAACCCCGCTTAAGGGAGTTGAAGGCTGCTATTAGATCCCCCTCAGTCTTCTCTTCTCCTCATATGTCATGTGCCTCAGCCCCCTAACCATTTTGCTGCCTTTCGCTGGACTCTCTCCAATTTGTCCACATCCTTTCTGTAGTGGGGGGCCCAAAACTGTTGACTTGACAATCAAGATCAATGCTTTGGATCTCAATATCCTGTTAGGCAGGAGGGCGTGACACAAAATTATATGTAATGCACACACACACGATGCACATACAAAAATTACCGATACTCTCTCTCTCTCTCGCACACACGCACACAGGTGAATACCCACTCAGCTTACAGTTTGTTAATGTTTGAGGGTGCATGGGGTGCTTGGTGACTAGGGGAGAGAGAGAGAGAGATTCTGGGAGCAGAGCAGGGAGTGGAGCTGGGATCTGGGTGAATGGGAAGCAGGTTGGGGGTGGAGGTTGGAACTGGGAGAAGCCAGGAGCCACAAGATGGTGGCAAGATCAAAGAGCAGAGCTGGGAGAGCAGACCTGGTGTAACCCCCAGTTTTTCTTTTAGATAGATAGATAGATAGATAGATAGATAGATAGATAGATAGATAGAAGTGCCATAACAGGGCACTTATTTGCAAAGAAGAGGAGGAAAAAAAAACTTGCTCCCAAAATAAAATGCTAAAGCTTACTCTATGTCTTAGCTTACTCTATGTTTTAGCTATAGGGAATAGAGAGAGATATAAAAAGTCAGAAATAGTTGGGGAAGGGAAGGGAATGCAGCTAGATAGATAGATTTAGATATCTTCTGTCTATCTATATCTATCTATCTATCTATCTGTCTATAGATACATAGAAGATATCTATATCTATCTGCATTCCCTTCTCTTCCCCAACTATTTCTGACTTTTTCTCTCCCTCTCTATTTCCAATAGCTAAGACATAGAGTAAGCTTTAGCATTTTATTTTGGTAGCAATTTTTTTTCTCTTCTTTGCAAATAAGTGCCCTGTTATGGATATCCACTGTTTTATGGGAGAAGGACCTCTCTCAATTGCCATGGATTTTCAAAGATAATGGCCAATGGCTCGACAATCAATCATATCAGCCAGCTCCCTCAGCACCCACAGGTGCATTGCATCTGGTACCATGGACATGCACATGTCCTGCTTTTCTAAATAGTCCCTAACCTACTCCTTCACTGTGGTTGGCTGCTCCCCTCCTTCTCAAACTGTGTTACCATGTGCAGTAGTCTTGGAGCTGACCTTCCCTGTAAAGTCTGAGGTAAAAAAGGCATTGAGTACTTCACCCTTTTCCACATCATCTGTCACTTGGTTGCATCCCCCATTCAGTAAGGGACCCACACTTTTCCTGACCTTCCTCTTGTTGCTAACTTGTAAAAAACCTTGTTACCCTTCATGTCCCTTGCTAGCTGTAACTGTAAATGCACTTTGGCCTTCCTGATTTCATCTCTGCATGCCTAAGCAATACTCTTATACTCCTCCCTGGTAGTTTGTCCAAGTTTCTGCTTGGGTGGGGGCAACTTACCATACATCCGCCTACTTCAAGATTCTTATATTAGTCTCTCTGTAAAGTTACACCAGTTTGTTATTTGGTATTGTCACAAGTAGGATAGATACGTTGCTGAGCCTTAGTTCTGATCCAGACAGGCAATGTTCTAATAAATTTGTAATAATCAAGTTGGGAAGATGGAAACCTATACCACTTAAATGACAGATTGATTTCTCATATAATGGTATGAAAATATTTGTCCTGGTCACAGATGCTATTGTTTTTGTTTTGTTTTGTTTTCTTTTTTGAAATACTATGGCTATGTGGAACTACAAAATAGTTAAATCATATGATAAAAAATACCCTCATGCTTAAAAAATATTAGAGGAGGAGGAAGTTACTGAAATTCTTTTAAAGATTTCACCTGCTTATCTCATGTTTTAATATATATGTTGAATAATAAAAAATATGGAGACAATGGAGGACAACCCTAAATAGGTAGCAAGGTAAAAGAACTGTTGAAATGGTAGCCTCAAAACCAGACATTCATTCCAGCTGAAAACATGTATCTCCAGATATATCTAACTGACTATTAAAAAACACTGACTTTATATTCTGTCAAGCAAAATATACATGCAAATATTGGCAGGGTAGAAAATAATGTAGGAAAGAGTAAATAGTCTTTGGTGCAAGACAAATGGTTAATCAAAGTGATCCAAACTGGGAGACAATCAAAACAGGATCAATCTGCTGAAGTCATTCATCATGAATGTGCATTGTAAGTCCGTGGGAAAACATAATAGCCCGTATCTCAGAAAACACTCTCCAGCCATAGGGTTCACACTCTTTTCTTTGGGGATTCAATATATTTTTCCAAAACTGTATGCTCTTAACTTATACCTTTCTGCAGGTCTCCATTCTATAGGATTACATTTAACAGGCCAAATGTTTGGGAAACAACGCAAGCCCCTTTCCTCTTCTCCCTTCTCCTTCAAAGCCAACTGCTCCCAGGCTCTGCAGGCCCATCTGTCAGTAAGTCATATATTAACTGGGTTCTTTCCGATGACAGATGGATGCACATACATATTCTTACAGCTTTCCAGTTAAACCAAGCTACTTGCCATGTGGTATGAAGGCTGGAGTATCTTCAAGTATCACCTGATACCTGGCTGCACAACATCAATTCAAAAACAGATGATAAATCACAAGAATAACTAGGCCATAACTGTATCACAGACATGTATTGGGCATACCACCACTCTGAAAGTACAATATGGGATTCCATTCAGAAAGTTATTCCTATATTTGAATGCAGTAATATATCCCACATTAATTATTTCTTTTCCTAGAAAAATCAGTAAGTGACAACCAATTGTCAGAAGGATGAAAAATAAAACCAAAATTGATACCTTAACTCCAAGCCATTTCAGACTATGATAGAATATCAAGTGACTCAACAGGCAGAGGTGACCAAGGGCTTGGATCCAAAGCCTAACAACTGAAGAGTCTGTGGCCTGAAACAAAAGTATTTTAGGCCAAGGAATTAGTCATACTAATTCCTGACAAGTCATTCATTAAAGGAGACTGGTGTGTTATTGTTGAGTCTGCTTATTTCAAGGTTACTGGATAAGACAAATTAGGAAAAAACCCAAATAGATTAAACAATTAGATAACAGATAAACCAAATTATAAAAATGGGGGACATTGCTTCTACCCAAGTTACCACACTCTGCACCAGCCAAGCATCCTGGATTAAGTGACTGACTTCCACATGGCCAACAAGTATGAGGCCATCCAGGCACAACCTCCACTCTGCCAAACACCAGTTCTGGGTTTGTGCCATAACCAGTGACTGGAGGGAGTGAATCATCTTGGACACCTGGGATACTAAACAGTGGCTTTAGACCTTCTGCATGTTCTGACCCACCATCATAGAAATTGTTGCCAAGGTGGTCCCCCACATCATGTTCCAGAACATCACTATGCAGTCGCACTCACTCCAGAGAATGGGGTGGTCCTAACTATCTTGAAGATGGCCAGCCCCGGCAGTCTCCACTATGTTGCCAATCAATTCGGCATGGGCAAGTCCACAACCAGACAGGCCATCCAGGAGGTGTGTCTGGTCATCCAAAACATCCTGGTCAACTGCTTCATCTCCCTTGTCAACTTCCAGAAGGTAGCTGACAACTTCTGCTGCATGGACTTTCCCAGATGTGTGGCGGACATGGATGGAATGAACATACTTATTATCTCCCTGCCCCAAGGTGTCTGGGCATTCATCAATTGCAAGGGCTACTTCTCCACTATCCTGTAGGGTGTTGTTGACCACCAAGGCTACTTCAACTTTTCTGAATCAGCAGGCAGTACCCATAATGCTCACATATTCTGCAGCTACTCCCTGCCTTCTCTCACAGATGATAGAGGATGGGTGCTATTCTCCAAGAGTCCCCAGTTGCATTATTAGCACCATCCTTATCCCTTCCATCATCATCAAGGACCTGTCTTACCCCATCCACCCTGACTTCTGAAGCCTTACATGAGGCTAGAGGACCACTGAAAGGAGAACTTCAACTACTGCCTGAGCAAGTGATGCATAACTATGGAGTGCATCTTCAGTCACCTCAGAGTACGTTGGCAATCTTTCAGCGTGTGCCCTGAGGTGGAGGAGGAATACCTCATCATCATTTCCTGAATCCTTTACAACATTAGTGAAACTATAGGTAGAGGAGGCATGGCACACATACCAGACATGGCATGCTGAGCATGTGTAGTACAGGGAGGCTGGGAAGAATGAGCACCCAACTGATGTTGAAAGCACAGGCCCTGCACACCAGAAAGGGAGCCTGAGTCTACAAAGCCCTAGTTGTCCTTCTGGCGAGTGAAGACTGGGGGAATTATCCAGATGACTAGGGTTAGAGGACATAAAGTCCCCAAGTTCCTGTACCCTGGCATTGGGCAATGGATCTCCTGCCCTGTGCTCCTGTCCAAGGGGGAGGCTAGGGGGTACTGACCTGGAACTGCTTGGGGGTGGGGTATACAGGGTGACCCCCGGGGCTGAGGGGCACAGATCAGCTCATGAAGGACAGAGCCATCCATGGCCCTGGCTCTTCAGCCCCAGGCACCCCAGTCTCACTCCTTTGACTCACCACTGCTTGTTGGAGCAGGCCCTGCCAGGTGCTTTTCTGTTTCCCCAGATCATGGATCACTAGCTCTATTGCTCCACTCCCTCTGCCTGGGGTCTGCCTTGCACTTCTTTTGCTCCCAGTCAAGGCACATTGGAGACCATTTCCCTCCACTCAGTATACAGGGGTACCTCCCACAAGACCCCCATTGCTGTCACCCCTGGGAAGACTCCATGGAGTGAGGCACATTATGCCACTTGGAGCTGGACAGCAGCCTCTCCTGGTGTTGACACTGGATTTTAGGAGCCCAGCCTTTATATCTTTGTTTCAGGAAGGCACAGCCCTTAGACCGACCACAACACCTGCCAGTTGATAATAGGTAAGTTGATTGATACAGAGTAATAACAGAAAAACAACAATACAAAAAGTTAAACAATTTTGTATTTACCCATTTTAGGGCTATTATCAAAATCAAAGTCCATCTGGTTAGGTTGAAGGCTTTACTTTGAGGCTTTTTCTCTTAGGTGTCAGCAGTCTGGAGGTGGGATGCTGAGGCCTAGAGCCCCTCTTCAGTGGCGTGATGAAGCAGGCTACTGGTATGTTCTTGGTTCATGGTGGCTCCGGGGATTCTTCCCAGGTGATGAGGATGGGGACCCCTTTCAGGGAACAAAATGGGGAGGGACATGGGAGGGACCCTTTGTTAATTTGAAGTCTCTGCTTTTGTATTTTCCTTTCTCTTTGACTCCTGATGACTCTTCATCCATGGCTATTTTTGGTTGGTTGTCTTTTTGTGGTTACACATTCATGTAACTGTCTGGGCCTTTCCTAATGTGATCTGTTCCCCCAAAACTGAGACTTAGGCCTCCCTACTGCTCTGAGGCCTTGTAGCTGGTGTCACTTAGTTTATGTTATGTTATGGGACAATATGGTGCATACTTTTTTGGTTCCCAGGCTGTGTGTTCTTGTTGTGTTAGAAAATGTGTCTGTTTTGAAAACTATGATCTCGTATTATGGTATGCCCCCCTTAATTTTCAGGCTGTGTCCATCTGTTGACCCCATCATGCTAGACAGCTTGTCTGCTTTCAGGGCCATGAGAAGCTGTGTGAAACCAGGCTCTAACAAATCATTTAACCCCTGCTGCCCATCTGGAACCCTTATAATGCATATATCTATAAGCCAATTCCCAAAATCAGGCCTTTAAATACTGTTTCTAAGCCAACACTAGCACCGCTGGCTTGGGGGCTTGGGGGCCTGGGGCTCTCTTCAGGAGGCAGCACTGGCACAAGTCGGGGTGCTATGGGTGGCAGTAAAGTTGTCCATGACCCTGCTCATGAACTTCCTCTCCTGGCTATGGGACTCTGCCAGCTCTGCAGAGGCACAGGTTGGTTCTTCATGAAAACAGTGGGTGGCTATGTGAAGCCCCCATTCCTGAACTTCATCAGCCTGGGTGTAGGCATCCTCCATCCTGAGTATGTCCCTCTCAAGATCTGGAGTCATATCTGGCACCAGGAGTCACCTGTGCATGAATTGTGCTCAGAAGCAGTGATCAAGGTCTGCAGCATCTTTTCCTTGGTTCTTCAAAGCCTCCTACGGACATCCCTCATGCTCAGCAGCTGTGTTCCCCCCTGTCCTTAAGACACCATCACAACCTCCATACACTGTCCTCCCTCACACAGGTATTGTTTCTGCAGTTTGACAGTATGATGTTACAACTTTTGCTGATAATATGAAGTATAAGGACAAACATTTTGGACTTCTCCCCCATCCCGCACTTGCCTTGGCATTCACAGCAAGGTAGTTATGGTAAGTCCTTGGTCTTGGCCCTTTACCACCCCTGGGGCTGGGAACTGTGCCACTACTCTGCATCCATCACAAGAGAGACTGGGGTCCCAGCTGTGCTATGAGTGGGCAGCAAACCCTGAAGTGGTGCTGAGATAAATTTCTGGAGAGGAATGGGCTGGTTGCTGTCTAGGAACTGCAGCAAGCACTCTAATCCATCAGAGGGCCTGGGGACTTGGACTACCCCCAGACTGACCACTCTGAGGAACATTGGCAGAGCTCTTATTCCCCCTCTCTCACCTGTCCTTCCCAACACAAGAGATGTTTCAGCATTGTGTCCATGCAAGAGCAGTGCATCACTCCTGACATTTCCCTAGTCAAAGTCAGCTGAAGAAAGGATGAGCTTTGCCATTATTACCAGAGGAATACCAGTCAACATGCCCTTCTTCTGCTGCCAGACATTTTCTGAGGTGTTTGAAAACTGGATAGGGGCTCTCTGCTTTGAAGAAATACAGGGGAAGCCTTAGTTGCTGTTCAACATAAGAGTCCAGATCGTGTGCTCTCTCTGGCTCTACTGTGATTAGGTGACACCTATGGATGAGCTCATGATCACCACAACTATTGATCCAATGCTTATCCCATTGTAAATTAACCAAGGGAGGTCCCCAGGATCCACTTGCCTAAGAAGAGTTCTGCTGTGGGCTTTCCAACACCATTCAACTGCTTTGAATACAGCAGAAGAGGATAGGAGCGGTGGTTGCTTTGCTTTCAGGCATTGGTGATGCATAGGAGGTGCACATGGGTGCACATGCACCCCCTGAGATTGGCTGATGCTGCCAGTGGTGCCTTTGGGCAGTCACCACTTGCCACCCTCCCTCCCCCTTGCAGCTGACACCACCGGCAGTATTTGCAGGTGGTTGCCAGTCAGTGCTCACCGCCCCTCCCCACCACCACCAACACTGCTTTGGCCACTTGTGGAAGCTCTGTGCTCATCACTACCACTCTGCTGCCACCACCGCTGCCACCTGAGGGTGGTCGCCATGCCCCTCCCAGCCTCAGGAGGCATGCTGTGTTCATGCTTTCAGAGGTTGAGGTGTGGAGGAGCAAGCACTGTCTGGGACCATTGTGGGAGAGAGTGGTGGGGTTGCCTTGAGGGGTTGATCCATTTACTGCCTGTGCCATGACATTTGGAGTCTTTTGGCTCACATGGACTTTCCCTAGGGATTAGATCAGATGTGGAGGGGTAAGAGTGCTGGAGTGGCACTTGCAAGCCTCTCTAGATACATGGCTCAGGAGTCTATCTGGAAGTGGGACCAGATCATCTGAGATAACAGGAGCCAGAAGCTGAGCAGGGACCAGGCACACCTGGGTCCCTACATGCACGTGTGCCCCCTCACCAGATCGGAGGCAGCAGTGGGGGCAGTATCAGCTGATCACCTTAAGGTAAATGGGGGCGGAAGGAACTGGTGCAGCAGAGCTGGATCTGGTGGGGAAGCCCCCTGGCTCCCTTTTTGCTGAGTCATCAGGGAGTCGTGCTCCTGAGCCGCGCATGAACAGAGCGCACCACCATTTGCACCAGCGTTTGTGCAGGCAGGCAAGCAGAAACGGCCAGGCAGGAGACTCCAACAAGGGTAGGGTGAATACACCTCACAGAAATATAAATAAACCGATTTATATAATGGTGTCGACACGGAGTACTGCTAGGGCCTCTGCCTGAGGGGCGCCGCCTACCCGGGGCTTGTCTGAGGCCTCCACCCAGACAGAGCCCATGGGAGGGCTGGCATCCCCCTCCCTCCAGGCCTGTGGGGAATGCCCATCAGGGCTGGGGGGGGAGGGAATGGTGGTCCCCACACCTGTCTTTCAGGTACCTGTCTTAGGGCCCTGGAAGCATAGGTGAAGGAGCTCCAGGAGGAGGTTAGTAGGCTGAGGGGAATCAGAGAGGCAGAGGATGAAATTGATGGGTATTTTCTCTCCCTGCAGGGCCATGCATCCAAGGGAGAAGCACCCTGGGAGGTGCCATGCACAACAGAGTGGCAGATGGTCCCTTCCAGAGCCAGGGCTGCTCACAGCAGAGCAGTACCAGTTTCCCCAGTCCAGCTGGGGAACAGGTACGAGGCCCTGGTGACACTGCAGGAGAATGAAGGAGAGGAAGAAACCTCCAGAGAGGAGGCCACTCCCCATTCTCCACACTCCTGGAGGAGGAAATGTTGAGTGATCATCATAGGTGATTCCATCCTGAGAGGTACAGAGGGTCCCATCTGTCGCCAGGACCCCTCAACACGCGAGGTCTACTGTCTGCCCAGAGCAAAGATCCAGGATGTGATGGGGATGATCCCGGCCATTATCCACTCCACTGATTACTACCCCATGGCCCTAATCCATGTGGGCACTAATGACATGGCCAAAAGAAGCTTCAATCACCTGATGATGGACTACCATGCTCTGGGGGGCATACTGAACGAGATAGGGGCAAAGGTGGTATTCTCTTCTGTCCTACCTGTGCGCGGACACGAAAGACGACACGAGACCTGCATCAGAGAAGTCAACCTGAGGCTTCAGAAACAGTGTCTCAAGGTGGGCTTTGGTTTCTTAGACAACGACCCACACATCAAGACGAGAGACATGCTTGGATGGGATGGGCTTCACCTTTCCCCCAAAGGTAAGCATGTATTCTCTTCTAGGTTAGCTGATCTCCTCTGGTGAGCTTTAAACTAGGCTCACTGGGAGAAGGGGAAGATGAGGGCAGAGGAAGCCTTGGACCACCAAACCAAGCATCACCTGCAAGAGCACCCTAGCCTAGACCGATGATGAGCAGAACAAATAACTAGGTAAGTAACAGGGGCCCAGGTAGTACTGGGATTAGGGGGGCAGTGCATGCATCTTCAGGAGGCCTCAAATGTCTCTACACTAATGCTTGCAGTATGGGGAACAAGCAGGAGGAACTTGCCCTCCTGCTAGCTAACACCAACCCAGACATAGTGGGGCTCACAGAAACATGGTGGGAGCCAACGCATGACTGGGCGGTGAACATCAAGGGCTATAGGCTGTACAGGAGAGATAGGACAGGGAGGAAAGGTGGGGATGTGGTGCTCTATGTCAAGGAGCAATACACATCCTCAATGAGTAGCACTGGGTCAGAGGAGGGGCAGACTGAAGTGCTCTGGGTTAGCATACAAGGAGGTTGGGGAGAAAGGGACTTAATAGTAGGGATCTACTACAGACCACCCAACCAAGGACCAGGATTTTTTAAGTCAGCTCTGGGAGGCAGTTAAGTCAAAGGATGTTATCATGGGCAACCTAAACTTTCTAGACAACTGCTGGGAGGAGAAGTCAGCCAGGTCTGACCACTCACGTAGGTTCCTAGCTGAGATACAGGACCTCCATCTAACCCAGGAGGTGCACACCCCCACCAGGGGAGGTGCCTTGTTGGATCTGGTCTTGGCCACAGGCAACGACCTGATGGGGGGACAGCAGGTGCTCAACCACCTGAGCGACAGCGATCATTGCCTGCTGGAATTCACCATCCAGTGCAAGGTGGTGAAGGCCTGCAGCAAGGCAGCAACCCTGGACTTCAGGAGGGTGTATTTCAATGAGGTAAGGAGATAAGTGGGGGAGACACTGAGGTCCCAGGGGGGGAGTTGGGTGTCTGAGAAGAGTGGTCGTTTCTTAAGGAGACGATCCTCCAAGCCCAAAGAGAGGTAATCGCTACATGGATCAAAGGGGGCAAGAGGGCACAAAGGCCTCCGTGGCTCACCAAAAGCATCTAGACACATCTCCAAGCTAAAAAGGAGGTGTACACCCATTAGAAGGGAGGGGCCATCACCAGAGAGGACTATACCTCTGTTGC
>NW_017729026.1:36166424-36169113 GCF_001723915.1 Gavialis gangeticus
AGAGGTAATCGCTACACGGATCAAAGGGGGCAAGAGGGCACAAAGGCCTCCGTGGCTCACCAAAAGCATCTAGACACATCTCCAAGCTAAAAAGGAGGTGTACACCCATTAGAAGGGAGGGGCCATCACCAGAGAGGACTATACCTCTGTTGCTTGGGGCTGTAAGGGGGCGGTCAGGAAGGCCAAGACAGAGATGGAACTGGGACTAGCTACCCAGATCAAGGACAACAAGAAGTCTGTTTTTAAATACATAGCACGTAAAAACAAGGTACCGGGTAATGTGGGGCCTCTGTAGGACACGCTAGGAAATCTGGTCGTTGCACCAGGCAGCAAAGCTAACCTATTTAACAATTTCTTTGCCTCCATTTTTCTGAGTAGGGACCTGGTCATCCCACCCACTGGGATCCCTGTAGGCCCCATGGGAGGCACACACAGGCCTAGGGTCAGTGAGGACCTATTCAGGGAACTTCTGGAGGGACTGGACGTATTTAAATCAGCAGGTCCTGATGATCTCCACCCCAGAGTGCTGAGGGAACTAGCAGAGGTTATTGCGGGACCTCTGCAATGGCATTACGAGAACTCATGGTGCTCTGGCGATGTGCCAGAGAACTGGAAAAGGGCCAATGTGTTTCTTTTTTCAAAAAAGGGAGGAAGGAGGACCCAGGAAACTATAGGCCTGTTAGTCTTACCTCAGTCCTGGGGAAGCTTTTTGAGAAAATTATCTTGGCGCAAGTCCACAAGGGGCCAGCAGGGGAGACTATGCTTAGGGGCAACCAACATGGGTTCATTAGAGGCAGGTCCTGTCAGACCAACCTGGTGGCCTTCTATCACCAGGTCACCAAATCCTGGGATGCAGGATATAGACTTTCTGGACTTTAGGAAGGCCTTTGACTCTGTCTCTCACCCCATTCTCATTAAAAAACTAGGAGACTTTGGTGTCGACACCTATACAGTCAAGTGGGTCACTAACTGGCTAGAGGGCCACACCCAGAGAGTGGTGGTGGATGGGTCTTATTCGACCTGGAGGGATGTGGGCAGTGGGGTTCTGCAGGGCTCGGTCCTCGGGCCCAAACTATTCAATATCTTCGTCAGCAACTTGGACAAAGAGGTAAAATGCACCCTGTTCAAATTTGTAGATGACACTAAGATGTGGGGGTGAAGTGGGCACACTAGAAGGAAGAAATAGGCTGCAATCAGATATGGACAGGCAACAGGGGTGGGCGGATGAGAATAGGATGGGTTTCAACACTGACAAGTGCAAGGTACTACACCAGGGGAGGAAGAACCAGCAGTAGATCTACATGCTGGGGAACTCCCTTCTCATCAGTGCAGAGGCAGAAAAGGATCTTGGAGTCATTACTGAGGCCAATAGGAACATGGGCTGACAGTGTGGGGATGTGGTCAGGAAAGCCAACTGTACCTTGTCATGCATCCACAGGTGCATCTCAAGCAGGTCCAAGGAGGTGATCCTCCCCCTCCATGTGACACTGATTAGGCCACAGTTGGAGTACTGCATCCAGTTCTGGGCGTTGCACTTCAGGAGGGATGTGGACAGCATGGAGAGGGTCCAGAGGAGGGCCACCCACAGGATCAGAGGTCAGCAGGGCAGGCCCTATGAGGAGAGCCTACGGGACCTGAACTTGTTCAGCCTCCATAAGAGAAGGCTGAGGGAGGATCTAGTTGCCATTAACAAAGTAGTCAGAGGGAACTAGCAGGCATTGGGAGAGTCCCTGTTCCCCCGAGCACTCCCAGGAGTGACAAGAAATAACGGTCACAAGCTAGCAGAGGGTAGATTCAGGCTAGATATCAGGAGGTGCTACTTCACTGTCAGGGCAGCTAG
Source organism: Gavialis gangeticus (assembly GCF_001723915.1). Lineage (NCBI taxonomy): Eukaryota > Metazoa > Chordata > Crocodylia > Gavialidae > Gavialis > Gavialis gangeticus. The sequence goes on from NW_017729026.1 coordinate 36,168,265, forward strand.
GATCTAGAACCAACTTCCAGCACTTGTACCGTTTTTTACTCTTTGCCTGCAGAACTCAGTAAACTCTTTTAGTGCCTTTCCATCAGCTTAAGGGAAACTGTAGGAAGAAGTGAGGCTGTTTTATCACCAGTGCTTCTTCCACTAGCTGAGCATGTCCCTGAGAGATAAAAAGGGCAAGGAGGTGTGAATGAAGATGTTTTAAGTTCACACAGAATGAAGATGGGCTGCTAACTACCTAAGACCAGAGGGTTCTCGGAGCTTCAGCTGCATTCCAGGTAGGGTAAGGCAAGAGACGTGGGGATGACTGGTCTGGCCAGTGCTGAAAAACAGAAATATCTCAATTAATTAGAGGTCTGTGGCCCCTCACTTTGAACACTCGGGAGTAGACTCTTGAAAAGGCAACATAGATAAATATGGGCAAATTAGAAGCTACCGGGAGCAACTCAATCTGAATGACTTTGCTTTAGGAATTTTGGGGTAGTATAGTGTCACGCAGGGAGTGAGGCCAAAACTGTGGGCCCCAGAGAAGTCTGTATGGTAACAAGAGAGTGCAAAGATCTTAGACACCTCAAAAATTCCAGGAAAGTAATCTCTTTGTACTGGGATTTCACAGAGTTGATTTACTCATAGAATATCGCTTAGTGTATAGTCACAACAATTTGAAGGATTTTCTGCAGGTAACATAGATGTTATTTCTCTAGCGACTTGCAGTGTCTGCTGTATGTTGGTAAATGCACCAACATTAACATCCTTTAGTAAGCAAACACCATAAGCACTGAGGCAAAGATCATACGACATCAGCTTCACTGGGCCAGCCATGACTCCAGACTCCTGAAGGAAGTTTTATTC
>NW_017729026.1:36174113-36175667 GCF_001723915.1 Gavialis gangeticus
GCACTTGTACCGTTTTTTACTCTTTGCCTGCAGAACTCAGTAAACTCTTTTAGTGCCTTTCCATCAGCTTAAGGGAAACTGTAGGAAGAAGTGAGGCTGTTTTATCACCAGTGCTTCTTCCACTAGCTGAGCATGTCCCTGAGAGATAAAAAGGGCAAGGAGGTGTGAATGAAGATGTTTTAAGTTCACACAGAATGAAGATGGGCTGCTAACTACCTAAGACCAGAGGGTTCTCGGAGCTTCAGCTGCATTCCAGGTAGGGTAAGGCAAGAGACGTGGGGATGACTGGTCTGGCCAGTGCTGAAAAACAGAAATATCTCAATTAATTAGAGGTCTGTGGCCCCTCACTTTGAACACTCGGGAGTAGACTCTTGAAAAGGCAACATAGATAAATATGGGCAAATTAGAAGCTACCGGGAGCAACTCAATCTGAATGACTTTGCTTTAGGAATTTTGGGGTAGTATAGTGTCACGCAGGGAGTGAGGCCAAAACTGTGGGCCCCAGAGAAGTCTGTATGGTAACAAGAGAGTGCAAAGATCTTAGACACCTCAAAAATTCCAGGAAAGTAATCTCTTTGTACTGGGATTTCACAGAGTTGATTTACTCATAGAATATCGCTTAGTGTATAGTCACAACAATTTGAAGGATTTTCTGCAGGTAACATAGATGTTATTTCTCTAGCGACTTGCAGTGTCTGCTGTATGTTGGTAAATGCACCAACATTAACATCCTTTAGTAAGCAAACACCATAAGCACTGAGGCAAAGATCATACGACATCAGCTTCACTGGGCCAGCCATGACTCCAGACTCCTGAAGGAAGTTTTATTCTTCCTGCTCATTTAAGACATACATTCAAGAGCAGGACAGAGAAAGTGCTTCAAGGACATCTTCAAGGCAAACTTTAAAAAATGCAACATTGATATTTACCGTTAGACCCCGACTCCATGCAGCGTCCAATGACCAGAGAGATGACCGTCCAATTGCTCATGGATCCTGATACTCATTAGCCAGAGTAGAGCAGGGAGCAAACATCAGCACACATTGCTTGCAACAGCTTTATTCAGAATGGAGACAGCTTTGGGTGAGCTCCCTCACAGACACCCAGTCTACGAACATGGGGAGCAGTAGGGAACAATAGTTTTTTTCCACATTTATACACTTTGATTTATACTCATTAATATTTATTCTACCCTTGCTTCTCCTATGTTCCACCCATTTCTCCTATCGCAAGCTCTGCCTCTATTTACTGTTTGCTTCATTAGCATGGAATTGCCTATGCATTTCATTCATTTATATGTCTTTTTGCTGTGAGAACATGTCTAAGACCTTGACTCCTGCTCTTCAGTCAATGGGTGGACTTTGTCCAAAACCTGGAAGCTTCTGGAGGCTTCTTCACCAATCACAAGTCACCTTTTTGCATATGTTCATTTTGGATTCTGTTACCAATTATGTGTTGTTTTCCACATTCCAGTCTGTTTTTCTGTCTCATGTTGTACCATCTTCCACCTTTTTTGGGCCCCTGTACCTTATCTCATTCTTCGCTGTAGCTGGT
>NW_017729026.1:36180667-36182828 GCF_001723915.1 Gavialis gangeticus
GAATAATACTTGACAAAGTTAAGATGGTTACTTAGCATAAGCAAATGGCTGGCTTAGCTATCATTCTGCCTTGTGGTCAGTAGCTCTTCTAGGCCACAAGTCATGTCTTGTATTCAGCTGCAAATCCAGTGCTCTCTAAGATCCCATTATTGTGACCCTAACATTTATTTGTGAAAGTCTATCATCCAGGACCACTCCCAATGGAGGAAGAGTCTTCTGCAAGGATCTCAGTACTTTAAAACCTTACAACAACAACAAGAGATGGAAAAATCAGAGTGGCAGAAACAGCGTATCACAGACCAAACCAAGAACTCAGACCCACCCATCCCACACAGAAATATGTACCCCAGCTGCAACAGAGTCTGTTGATCCCAGATAGGTCTTGTCAGCCATCTTCAACCCACAGATAAGACAATCATGGAAGACAGTCATCGTCAACTGTGAAGGATTACCAATTCTGAATTATCAGGAGCAGACAGATGAGTGGTGGTCCTTTTTTGCTGGACCAGAATGTCCCGTGAATTAGACTTTTTTAGCTTGAAAGGAGACCACTTGGAAATAGGCAGGGGTGGAGCTGATGAATATTCTAAAAGGTAGTTATTGCTTGGAGGAATAAAACTCAACTGCCAATACTTATCCAACGAAACAAAATCTTTTACCATTACTCATTTTCATTTTTTTTTTAACCTTACAAGTACTCTGAGTGAAATCTCACTTTGTATTCTAATAGCATGTTGCAGCCCAAAGGGATAGTAGTACAGTAGGTGATGTATAAACTACTTTTATCTAAGTGAGTTAGTTCACAGAACATGCTTGAGAGGTGAAGAGGCAAATAACCAGTGGGAAAAGGGTGGAAGGGCATTGTAGGAGCAGATTTAATAATAGAACTACCCCAAAAGTAGAGTACTATTCAAGTTTGATCAGAGTGAAGTAATTGAATCATTAACTAGTTCAGAGTTGCCTACTGTTGCTAATAGAGATTTAAGAGTTAATTATATCGAAGGAGCTCCAAAATATGATTGTGTGTGTATGTATGTGTTCAGGCTAATTTCTTTATGGCATGTGAATTTTAATTAGGAATACTAAACTGCATTTGTTGATGGAATGTGGGAGTCTTTTGTTTCCTGCTAAAGCTTAATTTAAGCACATCAGTAAAATAGAGTTATGTTTATACATTTGCTCATTAATGCTTAAAAGAATAAAATGTGATTAACATAGCTATAGCACTCAAGATTGATACAGAATGCAAAATTTTTTATCCACATTCTCTAGCATTCATTCAAAAGGAAGAAAATTAGTTTATCATGCAATGTTATATGCATTAGTACAGAATAGCTGACATAACAAATAATGTGCATGCAAGCATTGCATACTGCATTATGTGCATCTGCTATAAATAACCTATTAATAATTTTTACTAAATGCAGGGTATCTGGAAATTTTCTGTTTTTTTACTATAGACTTACTGGCTATCTAGATTCCAAGACTCTTTTCAAATAAGGGCTGGGATGCTAATAAGCTCCAGCATATTTGTAAAACACAGTTGAAAGTAGGAGCATGTGCAGACCTGGGAGGGGAGCTCACATATTGCTTTAGGGCAAAACCTCAGTTGTCCATGTAAGTTGCCATGGAGCCACCAGCACTGAGCTATACAAATTAGATTCCTAGTGGCACCCTACTATATCGATCTCAAGGAGTCTAATCCATCTTTACTCTTCTTGGCACTATGTTCATTTTTGTTTGTTTGGATTCTCTGTGCTCCTTCTTCTCTTTGTATAATTTTGATCAGTCTTTCTGCATCCCTTTGGATGGGCCTTCCTCCTTTTCCTCTACTTTATATGGGGGCACCTCAGGTTTCTAAGAATGGACAAGTTTGTCGTCTGGTCATCCAGGCTTGTGAGTCAAAGGTAGGTGGACATAACGCTAACCATATTACTTCCTTGTGTGCTGTTGGCTACAGAAACTGATACATCTTACTTAAGCACAATGGCCCATGGGCCAAATACTTGGCCTTTGGACCATGGCCACATGGTTCTCTTCTTCCTGCCCTGCACTTTATCCATATAACATGTATTCAATCTTTTTACTTTTTTGGCCTTCAAAGTGGAATATGAGGGCTTTTGTAAGGGTTTGATGTAAAGCATCTGCTATGCTTCTCTGA
>NW_017729026.1:36187828-36202611 GCF_001723915.1 Gavialis gangeticus
AATTAAATGTATGTACAATCTCAAAATTAATGGCTTACAGATCTACTTCTCCTAAGAAGTAGACACAGAAAATGTAATGTGGCCAGAATGCCTAGCTCATAAAACTGAACAGGATAATAAAAACCTGAGACATACCCTCAGGTTGGACTCTACTAATATAGACAGACATATTATAATCTCAAACTAATCCCAAGCTAAAAGTTTTGGATTTGGTTTAACAAATTGAATTGTTTTCTTTAGGTTTTTCCAACAGAAGCTTGTAATATTCGGTTAAAATTTTCCAGTTTTTCAACAAAACCAAACGTTTTTCTGAGGGTGATTACAGCAGGGAGAACCATTTTCAAATCAGCTCAATTAAGATCTGTCACTCTAGCCCAGTGGTCTCTAATCTTTTTAAGTAGGATATCACTTGTATTAAAAAGCAACCCAAGATCTACCCTGTGCTACCAACTCTCCTCTGCCCCCACCCTCACAAGTCAGTCTGTGGGGAGGGAGGGGGGGAGGAGATCAAGGCAGAGGGAGAAAAAAATATTTGGGGGCGCACCTGCCCCCAGCAGGTAAGTCTGTGGGGAAATGGGTGGGGGAAGGGGAAAGACCCATGGGGGGGCAGATCGATGCCCTAGTGGTGAGGAGGGAGTGGGGCACCGGAGACCTGGGGACCACATGCCCCCTGGCTTTCTGCTTGTCCTCCACTACCCCCATTCTCTGCTCCTGCCTGTGCCCTGCTCCCTCCTCACCACTGGGGCCTCGATCTATCCCCACCTGACAGCAGTGAGGGAGGGAGGGAGGCTAGGGTATGGGCAGGCCCTGCACAGCCAGGGATGGGTGGGGCATGGGACAGGGCCATGAGTGGCTCATCTGGGGGGTATACGGAGGCAGGGGCATGCACCCATGTCCCCTGGATGAGCTGCTCACAGCTCTCTCCCATGCTCTGCCCTGCCTCAGCTGTGCAAAGCTTGCCCTTATGCCATCCCCTCTCCCTCCCTCACAGCTGCTGCAGCTACCCATGCTCTAGGCATTTTGGTGTGGGGGGCATGTGCCACCCACATCTGTGCATGCCAGCGGTGACTGCCATTGTGGGCTGGGGTTTGCACCCTGAGCTTCACTGTAGCTGGCCTGGGAGTGGCTTAATGCCACATGTGCCCCACCGCTGGGCTGAGCTTCATCCCCTGTCTACTGGGAGGCTGGATGTATGTGATGTCAGGCCACTCTCGGGTGAGCTGCATTGGGGCATGGGGCACAAAGCTCAGCCTGCAATGACAATTGCCTCCACTGCACACAGATGGCAGAGCATGTGCCTCCAGGGGCCTCCACTGGGGTGCGCACAGTGGTGGGAATGGCCCTCCCCCTGTACCCCCTGGACCAGCCATCCAGGCTTGATCCTCTCACGACCTGCCTGGGTGGTACCCCACTCACCTTACCCCTGCTTCTGCCTCTGTGGCACTCTATCCCTCACTGTGGGTGCCTCAGTCTTCCCCCTGGCCCTTCCCTCCTCCAAAGATTGACCTGCTGGGCTGGGGGTGGGGTGCATGCGTGGATGCACATGTATTCTCAGCCTAGCTTTAGATAGACTCCAAGAGATTCCATGATTGACCAGTCGATCACGATTGATTGGTCAACCAGGATTGACTGGTTGGTCACTACTGCTCTAGCCTGATGGATCAGCTACCCTTGGAACAAACCCTGGCCATTTAGTTCCTGCATTCCTTTCCTACCATCTCCATTTGTTTTTCTGGTGTAGTTTTGAATAAGTGCCTATGTTTTCGATATGTGTACATTGCCCATTTTTTTTTTGGTCTCTATTATTATAAAAATAACAGGTTATTATTCTGAAGGAAAGCAAAACCCATCTAAATTATGTGCCTTGTAAATCACCTAGTGCTCTACCATTGGGAAAAAATGCCTCTTCCTAATCAGTATACAGTTTATGTCCTGAAGTATGAGGATTGATTGTTTTCCTGCTTTTAATACTTAAGAGCTCTAAATCAGATGTTTATTGCACAATAAAAAAAGAGTTATAAACAATATACAACACTTAATCACATTAGATAAGTCTTTACTCATATACAACTACATTTGTATATAAATGTTTTTTGCCTGAATAAAGTCAAGATTTATCCAAGCTTCTGCCAGTTTAATCTCAGGCAAAAGGTGTGAAGTGAGGCCATGTCAATGATATGAAGCTAGTGGGAAATCTTTCTGATATAACCGTGGATAGACTGGCTGGGGAGTGGATGTGGCTAAAGCAGCAAAAGGTCATTCTATTCAGTGCATTTTACTTGCACTTTTATGCACTTGATAGAGAAAATTAAAGCTGATTTAAATCCAGAACATAGTAGGATAGACTAGTGCAGAGATGTAGAATTTATATCTTTCTTTCCCAGCAAGAATGATTTATTTTACTGAGAACTGGGTAAGCACTATAGAATCGATCTACATTCTTCAAACTAATAAATATAATACCAAAGATGCTCAGCTCAAAAAATCATGTAACTTACAGGTTTAAGAAGAGAATGTTGAATAATAGATATTATTATTAGAATTTATATATATACATTATCAAAATTATCATCAACATAGCTTTATTACATACATACATCAACATATATTATGTTACATCATAACTATATCAACAAACAAACATAGATTAACTTTGTTTGTTGATGTAGTTACCACCTAATAGCACGTAAGGACAAGTCTCAGAAGTAAATATAGGACCCACACTTCTGATAAAGATCAGGCAACACAAATGAAGTTAAACATGTTTTATTGGCAATTACCAATTAGGGCTTCCTTGGTTAAAGTCTAGCCCTGGTCAAAAAGTACTGGGGAGACAAAGGGGAAGGTGAAGAAACTAACAAGGAAGGCATTTTGGGGAAATTGGGGCCAGAACATTGAAAAAACATTTTCAAAAAAGAAATTTAAAAGCAATGTAAACAGTTGGCTAAAGAAGTATGTAAGGACTGTGAAATCCAATCTTTCATGCCAAATATATATAAATAGAGTGCAGGCCTACCAGTACATACAACTGTTCTATAAAATAATACCAAAACACAATGGTAAATGTTTCACCATCTGTCGTAAAAAAATACCGACTCTCATTCTTTGTGACTCAGTTGATGTTTTTATTCTCCAGCAGCCCCTCAGAACAAACAGAATGATAATATTTTCTTTTCTTTAATACCAGAATTTGGAAAGCTAGCAAGCTGCAACCCAGTCATGATCATTAGTAGAGAACTGTTTCTCCAGAGATTTCACCATTTCTCTTTCTTAACTTTGGGAATGGTAGAATCTTAGGAATCCATTTGGTGTTGCATGTTACTAAATAAATGATTGTCTAAAAATATTGATGAGGTTGCTGTTGCACTGAGACTAAAATACTGGACACTGAATAAAAGACTGCCATTAAATAGTTGAGCTACTCTTCTGCCATAAGAAAAATACATGCCATTCAAATAAATGCGGTCTACAGTGCAGTTGTTCATAGCCAACATAAAACCATTAGAAATCAAGCATGTTGTTTTCATTATTGCTCAGAATATTCTTCAGAGAACATATTAAAAAGCTGCTGGTGGTGCTGGTACTTATTTAAAGCTTTTTCTTCCCCAACCTTTGCAGAGTGACATACTGGACTTCTGACAGAGAAGACACAGAGGAGATATGTACATTGCCATGTTTTATTTCTGTCAGAAACCTATCAACACAACTCCAGGTGCCTGGTACTGTCATTTACCCTGAAGTCTGCTGCAGGCTTACTGAAAAGTGACATGTGCAGATATTTACGTGTCCCTAGGCCACATTCTTCTCCTGTCATTGGTCCACCGCATATAAAGTTTGAGACATTTCTAAAAAATTCCATGGTGACTGGCTTCTCTGTTTCATATTTAGCTATTCCAGTTTTCATAGTTTAATCCAATTATGCAGATGCTATATTCTTGAAGTTAGGACCTAACTTTTTAATGGGTCATGCCTACACACAGGTAGGGGAAAAGCTTCGCAAATCTACTACCTGGAGTAACCTCCGGATGAGGCAATGCAATCTATGTCCCTGCTGATTCCTAGCATCTGAGAGCTTTTGTCAGAATCCTAAGTCTATTTTCCAGAAAAGAAGTCTCAGAAGAAACATTAGGGAAAGTTCTGATAAATTAGAAACCTACTATTACAAATATGGTGACATTTGCAGATGAAGATGAAAACATCATTAGATAGGTGAATATATTTCACCAAATACCAGTTGAATTATACCAGTGATAACTGTTTTTCTTCCTAAACTAGAACGCAGTGGGGTAACTAAGCTGGAGTGACCATGGAAACCCCCCTAGGCACTGACCTGGAGGGTAGGAAGGACAGAAAAAAATGGTTGCTACTGCAGCTGCATGATCATGCCACCTCTCGTGGCAACCGAAAGTCACCATTACCCCTGTCTGTGTGGCTACTATGTCAGAAACACAGCCACATCATTATTCCTGTGCCTGAACAACTCCAATAACATGCTAGAAGATTAAGAGCTACATCTAAACAATATGGAACAAAATGTAACTCTCCTATTTAAAAAAAAAAGGTTTGTAGGTTTCATTGTGGAATGTACCATTTTGATCAATCAGATTTCTATCCAATAATTTTTTGTTCAGCTGGTCTTTTGCATTGCATGTTGGAACAGATCTCTTTGGGCAACTGTTGGCCATGCTCTTTTAATACCTGAGCTTCAAGGCTGTATTCTGGCTACCATGGGAGCAAAGGGGAATGATAGTTGATACAGGTAGTGCCGACTTTGAATTCTTTTTCCATCAAATTGTTCATGTAAAACCTTTTATCAGAGTGTAACTGTCAATTCAGTTGCTGCTTGTTTTACTTAGGAAGCTTTAAAGCCTCTTGCTTATTTTTTTTCTGACATGGTATTATAACACTCCAAATCATGCCAGCTGGTTCTTTGAAGCAAACAGAAGATAAAAGATATATTTTTCCCTAGGCATTGTGTTCTGTTCCTTCAAGGATTAGTGACCTGATCCTGCTGTCATTGTTAAAACATTCATTTGTAGCAATAGGCATAGGGGAGTTCACTTTAAAGATTAATGGTAAGATTTTCTGATTGGAAGAGGAGTGCCAGTGGGATATGTCAATATCAAGTTATGTTTGTCTGAGACAAGCCTATTATAATTTGTTCAAAAGACATTTCCTACCCAAAAAAAGTGTTTAATGGAAGGACTATTATTGAGAAGCTGTGAAGACTGCAATCTGCCCCTCAATTATGGCTGTCTCTTGAAATATATAGTTTGATATATTTTCTTTAAATAAGATCATGCTGATGGGCTTCTCTGTTTCAGGCTTAGCTGATAACATTTTTTTAATCATATTTCAATTTAACTATGCAGCTGTAATATTCTTCAAGTTGGTGACATATACACATTTTAATCCCCAGATGTGGAGTTGTACGAAAAGGTGGGTAATACGGGGAAGTGAAACATAACAGGTAGGAGCATATGGTATAGAAAATCCTTAAGTAGGCTGTTGCTCTGACTAGGGCACCCATTATCGGTACATGTAGGAGATAATTCAGAAGGTTGTGCTAAACCTGAAAAACCTCATGTTTACAAGAAGGGGTTGAATCAAACATGAGGAACAGGGGGTGCACATCAAGATTTCAGTTTTGTCAAAGCTCTGTAACTCTTGAATATATTAAAGATAAAGTTCTGGTGACTAAGAAATGCCTTTGCCAAGTCCATTGTTTCTTTCCTTCTCTTGTTCCTAAAGTGAATAAACTAGGAATGCAGAGTGGGTGAAGTGGGGGAAATGTGTGCAAGCAACTGGATTCTCAGAAGGTATCAAACACTGATAGCAACAAACTTTGAAAAGCATGATGCTGGAGAAGAAATGTGTGCAAGTGTGTGCCCTAAAGATCCCAAACTGCAGAAAATAAGTAAACTACTCAGAATGAGTTTACCTGGCAGGATGTGAGACTCCAGGTGTTTGGCTCTGCTTGCTAATTATTAATAATTATAAATGGTTGTAGTGGACTGGATTGTAATATTGATCATCTTATACCCACTGACTTTGGTGAAAACTCTGGGTACTTTGAAAACTGAGCGGCAGATTCATGAACACATTGTATACACTGAAAGTGTGTACAATTAACATTATAAAACATGGGTTAGATAAAAACCTGATTTATAGCATACCAACTCAATCTTACCTGCATCAAAAGCATATTGCACCCACATAGGGCTGTCCTCTTAGTGCATTTTGAAGCTGGACAGCAGAGCAATAAAATTCACTTAAAAATACTGACAAGAAAATATTTTGAATGAGAACCTACAGCTTGTTATAGCTGCTAATAATTAGGCTCCGGTGCCTGGGCCACAGTCTTATTTGACTTTGCAAATTCTCATTTGAGCACCAACTGTTACAAAGCATATGGACTGCCATAGTAATCCCATATGCCAGATGATAGCTGACAGTTATCTGTGCAGGATTCAGACAATGATGAGATTACAGAATGATTTGACTGTGAAGTAGACCTCTTTAAATTGTACATATAGTATAATGGGTATCTCCAAAACTGTAATAAACTGGAGCAATTAAATCTTTACCTTTGTTGCCTCTTTTCTTTCTCATGTCTCTCAACTTTTAAGACTGCATATTTATATAAAATTCCAGCCTGAATAGAGTTCTGTAATGGATATGTGCAAATGCATCTTAATATTAGCTGTAAATAACTGCAACAGTCTTTTGCATTTTTTGAACAAATAATAGTGTCACTTTTTTAATATAAATCTCACTTTTTATATTGTAATCTAGATGTTTTAGGACAAGCTATAAATTAACTTAGGCATCGCAACTCTTGCTGATTATGAGGTTTTGTTATAATTTAAAGGAAAACTATCCTATCTACCAAGTTTTATACATTCACTATAAATTCTTCACAAGTCTGTTTTCCATGCTTTGCCAAATAAATGTGTTTGACTGGGGTACAGCCATATTATTGTATAAGGATTCAGGAAACAAACAAATACTTTATCCCTCTAACAAAGCTTTTACATTTTTTTAAATGAACTCCAATTCACTTTCTACAGGGTTGAGAATGTTCAATAATTTTCCCACCCAAATCCAACTATTTTCTACATATTGTATTTAAATACAGGATTTTTTTTTTTTTTTTTTATGGGAGCTTGGCAGGGGAGATATTTATTGCACTTTGGTGTTTGGAAGTTTCAAAACCCTCATACATTTCCCCAAGGATTGATACTTTTGTTGTAATGAAGCAGATATTCTAGTACTACATGGAACACAGGTTTCTAAACCTAATGTAAACCTTATAATTTGTGTGGATAATTCAGCAGAAGACCACTGAAAAGGGTGACCTACAGGTTGTTTGATTCAACCAAATAAATCAGCCCACTCCTGTTATAACAGGAGTGAGCTTTCTGGAAATTGGAATTAGAAGTGTGGATGAATGAACTTTCCTGTAAAGAAGAAAGTTAAAAGTATAGACTTATTGTGCTATCAACTTTTACTTTGATCAGTTCCTGTTCACTATGGCAAGTCATTTAAAGATTTTAGAAACCAAGTTCTTTACTGAAAGAATTGAAAAATATCTACCTCCCCTCTGTTTCTCTGTCTCTCTTTCTCTCTTCCAAACCCCTCCCCTCACCCCAAAAAACCCCAACAACAGAATTCCAGTTCAAGCACCAGTTATATGAAAACTAAAAGGGCAGGTTTTGAACCATTCTGTTACTTTGCAGGCTCTTCATGTTTAGAATTTGACCTTTGGGAAGGAAGCATACAAACTTCTGCATACCTACAAGGTTTTCTATTTTATTAACAAAACAAATTAAACAGAAGCATCAAATATACCCAAAGAAATCAGATCAAAAGAAAACGGATTAATAGCAATTTATCAAATTAACATAATTAGTCAAGTGATTTAATCATATCAAGTCAACAATTTATTAGGTAGGCAGTAGTCACTAGAGGGCATAATCAATTGCAGTACTAAGATATATTACATTTCCAGACAAACAGCTGATCCAGAGATAGCAAAATCAGACCGAGGTTTAAGCTTAGATTGCCACTGCCTTTCTGACACTAATTCAGGAAGTCTGCTCAAAGGACTGTTGAAGTGATAACTAAGCATTTCTGTCTCCACCAGACAAATGTAAGATTACAGTGCAATATTTCAACATAATTTAAGATGATACAGCTTGTTATATTTAATATCCAAATGATAAATTTAGGATATATATTTTAGGAATAAATATATAAGTCATAATTCATGTAACTGTATGCATCAAAGTTCATTTAGACAGCAAGGCTGTTTACTATATTGATAAATTCGGTTTTGGAAGAGCTGTTTTATCGGTACTGAGGTGCTGTTACTGAGGTTGGCAGAATAGTTGACATTTACTAAAGTATCTGAGGTGTGTTTCTGAGCCTAATTCTTATTTTGTGCATAAGGCCTCTCCTAGACGACACACCTGCAAAGGGGTACCTTGTTCTTTGATAAAGGTGGCTATATGCATATTCCGGCCACTTTTCTCATTCATATGCTATTGTCGTGTGATATGGCTTCTCCCTTTTAACAATTACTGACTGACTTAAGACGTACTATTTTGTAATATATAATATTATAAAATATATAATGTGGATTTTAGCTTCTTGCCACTCATCACCTACTGCTGGAGTAAAAAATAAAGTTAAAAAAGAGAACAGATAAAATGGATGTGATGTATCATTCTACAAAAAGTATTGGAGAAATGGCAAAAGACTTTGATACACACATGGGTGATTGTTGCAAGGAACCTGGTTTGTGGATGAAGAGATTAGCTGATGGAGTTATTGGTTCCAATGTTTAATTCTGGGGGATTTTTTGACTACTTCAATTTTAATAGCTTGTGGGTGATGAATCTCAGATCCTTCCTGCCTCCAACTGGCCAGGTGGGAGAATGGAAGCATTTCCCCCCTAAACAATTCAGAGACAAAAGTCATTAGTGATATCAAAAGTTTATTAATAAAATCAAAATAATGTATTGCATATGCACATTTTGAGAATATAACTTGCATATATTTGAACGATTATTTTATTAACTGACAAGTTTAAGCTAATTTAGATGTTCCAGGATCTTTTGCTTTCTGCAAACCAAGGACAAGCCTCAAGTGTCATAGTCTATAACCCAGTCAGCCATAAAGCACCCAAATATGTTTATGTGGACTCTAAAGTAGTTTTTATAATATCCATCTATCTTTAACTTTCTATAGTCTTTCCCTTATATTGGGAAATGTGTAGAAGGTTTGGTTATTGGGACTCATGATTGTGTAAAATATTTAATAAAAGCCTCTAGTTGCAATAATAATAAACCACAAATGGCAAATTATAAAACCAAGAGACATTTGGTCAAAAAGCAGACCACCAATAAACTATCTTTTAAAAGGAGAGCATATCTATTGCTTTTACAAAACATCAGTTAGTTGCTGGCATGATCTCATCTTAAATAAAATTTGAAATATTTATGTTTTATAAAGAAAAGTGGGGGAAGTCTTTTTTTAAGTAAGAATGTTCTCTTAAGTGGGAAAAAAGAATGTAAGGATATTATTAAAGTCCTATTCCATGCTTTATAGTAGACCTCCTTTCATTCCTTTTTATTTTAAAAAAAATCTTTCTTCTAAACCTACTCAGAAGGTGGTAAAGATTTTCTTACTAAAAGTTTTTTTTGCCTTCTATCAATGTCATAAAACATTCCAAGAAAAATATTGATGGTTGAAAGATACTCGCTATAGATAATATTACTTCTTCAATTCACGGTACTTCCTGATGGTGCAAACTTTTGTTGCTCCTTAAATGCTTGAAGTAGCACTGCTTCTTTTAATGTGTATTTGCAAATAGTTTATCTAAATGCCAAGATTGTATTGTACTGACTTCCTAATATCAATGCTATATAATTAAATCAAATGACCTTGCTAGGCTGCTAGACTGGCTAATGAAACCAGCTGTCTGAGTATACAATAGATATAGTAACTGTGAAACCAGCTCTCTGGCAATGCTTATCTTTCCTACATATCTCTGTAATGTGAGATCCACCTTTTTAAAGGTTGTTAAGAAAAAAGGGACAATGGCTTCTTTTATGACTATTTAAGTTTAAAGATGCCCTTTAAGAATTAATTAAGTTTAGAAAGACTATTCTGAGAGCAGGAACACCTTTATATGAAAAGGAAGAGAGTTTTGACTTTTTTTAAACAGAACTGGAGCTTGTATTAAAACTTGATGAAACTGAAAAGGTATCTTAGAAAATGTCCTAATTAAAAACTTGAGTTAAAACTAACTTTATGTGTGCTCTTAGAATTTTTTATTTCGACATAAAGCTATCCACACAGGCATATGGGGCAGTAGCAGGGGTAAAACTGAATGTGAGCAAGAAAACCTCCCTGGTGTTTGTAGAAGTTAGGGACTTAACTGCCCTGAGGGGGGATAAAAATCCTAGGGATGGACTTTGACCCTCAGCTGTCAGGCCAGAGGCTTGGGACAAGACTAAGACCACAATCAAGCACAGGCTAGGACTGTAGAATTCACAGCACTTGTCAGTAAGTGTGTGTTTCTCATGAGGCCAATTCTTCTTCCACAACACTGGTCTTCCCATCCTCATGGCAGATCATCTGCGGGATTCAAAAGGACATATGTATCTTCTTTTGGGGCTCCAGTTGGAAAAAAAACTGACTGGAACTACCCTGTACAAGACAAAACTGATTGTTGTTTACCTGGCAAAAATACATGATGGTCCAAAGTGACATGTTTTTCCCCATATTTTCATGGCACCCAGAACACTCACATAGGTTTGGGAACTACCATTTTTCTACCAGAGCTTGGAGAAGTTCTACAACTGCTACAAGCTGAAAAATGAGGCCCCAATGACCCTCATGAACTATGGCAAGCTGCAAGCAGTAGTGAGGGTGAAGGAGATTATCACCACTGTGTGTGCTTCCCAGCAACATCTCCAAGGCTGTGTGAGAAAGGATCTTTAACAAGGGCCTACAGAAAAAAACAAATGGACTTCAATTGGCAGATAGTACACTGAGTACCCTCAATGCTGACAGTGTATCACAGAGAGAATTTGGGGGCTCCCCAGCATGCCCCCGAAAGAACTTTCCAGGGCCAGAAATGACTGACCACTTGCTCTAAATCTGTGCATGTGCCAGAGAGGTCTGGAAGAAAGTCAGTAGGCTCCTCTGCCTGGTGACAGGGGTGATGAACCCAACCAGGGAGACCATGTTGTTTTGACCACCTGACAAAAAAACGGGATCTCAATGGTCCAATTTAACCCGTCTGTTTTCTACTTCAAAAATGGTCTGTGGAAAACTAGACTCTTGCTGCTGTATGAGGATACAAGCATTCCAGTAGAGGCCTGTTCACAACTGAAGTTGAACAACCTAAGCTGTACTTCTTAAGAATGGAGGAAGATGAAGGGGAGAGAGAGGCAGAAGAGACCTGGAACAGCAAGAGATGGGCTATGAAGAGATGAGGAGAGAAATTTTCTGTGCTGCACCATGAATGTGGACTAGGAAGGGAAAAGGGAGGGGTGGGGTTTGAGTTGGGTAGAACTGCGGGTTGGAAGATTGGATGAGGCAGGGTGAGCAGAGGAGCCATGGTAAGTGGTAATGGAAATAGAAATGGAAATTTTGTTGAAATGTTGCATGGGATGTTTGTGAACTGTTTGACCACAATGTTGAACTGCACAACAAAATAACTGTCTAATATATAGACGTGATTTTATGTTTTTATATATATAAAATCATAAAAGTTAAAAAGTTATTTGGAAGTACAGCTAAATGATTCTCACAGGCGTATAGGACTAAAAGGGACCTCAAGGATCATGTGGTCCAACTTCATGCACAAATACAGGGATGCTATTCCTAGACTAACTCAATCAAATATTCACCCTCCTTCTTCTTGAAAACTTCATATTAAGTAGATTCTACAATTTTGGGGGGCTGTTTATGTCTTATTGTTCTAAAGTAATGACCTTTTTCCTGAGGTCTAATTTGATATGTTGCAATCTGAAGCCATTGCCTTTTGTCCTGCCTTCTGGGGCAAGGGAAAGAAGTTGTTCTCTCTTCTTTATGGCAGTCATTCAAAACCTTGAAAAGTGGTCCCATGACCATTTCTTTCCTCACCAGTCTCCTTTTCTCCAAACTAAACATACCTAGACCTTTCAACCTTTCCTTCTTTGACTTTCTTTCAAAACCTTCCATCATTTTAGTTGCTTGCCTCTGGACCCTCTCCAACTTCTCTACATCCCTCTTAAAAGGTGGAGCCCTGACACCACTTGTAAATTAATACAGTTATAAATTGTAAATTCAAAGTGGAACTATAAATTATATGAAAACTGTTTTTGAAGGAACAGTTTCAAATATTTTCAAATTCAGGTCAAATTTAGCAAATGCTTTCACTTCAGAAATGACAGGATGTAGGACAGGGGAATTCTGGAAATCCTGATGCACCTCATTTGACACTTTAAAAGTAATACTTCAGTTAGAAGTAATAGGAGTCATTTCTGTTATTGGTTTACACTGGTCAAGAAATGAAATGCATGAACATTAAAAAAAATCTTGATAAAACAAAGTTAATGTATTTTAAATCTCACCTAACCATTTTTTGTAATTCTCTGAGGATGGAAGGTAAAAGATATCTCATAAATTAGATTAATTTATTCCCCATTCAAATTTTAACCTCTAAGAAACATTACTCTCAGTATGAAAAAACTGAAAAAAGTTTTATACTGCTCCGAAAATAAGCTCAAGAATTTGAAAATTAAAGGATAATTCAAAGGAACTATTAATGGAATTCCTTCATCCTTGGAATAATTTTAGTTTTTGAATAATTCAATATTATTAATTAATGTGATGATAAATTATGAGCGGTATTCCAGATATCAGGGACCAAATCCTAAATTATTATTCATTTTATATACAGTGGGATTGCCAGCAGTATTTAAGTTCAAAAAGAATTTAAATGACCAGACTAATGTTTCTTTATTTAACAAACAGAAAATGTGATTCAGTACATGGAAATAAATAGTTCCCCTGGGAGGAACTAATGAAATCAGGTTAAAGCACTGCAGAGAACTTTACTAGGTAGTGAGTTATTTATAACTGTTATCTAGAAAGGATTTCTAGTGTTATGAAGTAATACTGCTATCCTGGGCTAAATGTAATTTGAGGCCAATAATTTATGATCCACTTGCTAACAAATTAAAAAGGAATTATCTCAGAGTTACTCACATACTGGAATGGCGGTCTCTCTCTCTCTTACATATGTGCACATACAGATACACAAATACCAACAACATTTTTGTTTTCATGTAACTTGAAGAAAAGTTGCAGGCTATTGATTATTATTTACTCATATAAATTCTTGTATAAATTTTAAAGATACTAGTGAATAAGAACACAGGAATTTATCTGAACTGCTGGGAAAACTACTGTGTGTTTTTGAGGACATGTACAGCTTCTCTTTACTTTAGTTGGTTGAGATGTAAAGTTATTATATAGTGTTGCTTCCTGCATTCTTTAGCATATTTGGGTTTCTTTAGGGTGTTAAGTCTTCTTCATTTGTATTCTATATATGTATGGAAGAGGCAGGGATCATTGTCTCCATTAAAGAGAGAAGGAAAATGAGAACAAAAGGAATAATGTTTTGAAAAGGAGAATCCAGGAAATCTGTTACTGAATTTGGAATGGAACCCAAGCCTCTGGATTTTGGAAGAAAACATGACATTTGAAAACCAAATATGTATTACATTCACAAAAGGCAGTATGCCCATACTACTTACTAGTACCAAATCAAGAAATAACGCTGCAGGGTTTCAAGCTAAACTATACATGATTAATACTAATTGTTCTGTTGAGTTGTATTTATGCCCTGAATCAAAGATGTTAAATATAATACTGCACAAAGAGGCTGTGTGGATTCCCATGGCAGGGTTGGGCTGCTGTGTTGCAGGCTCTCCACATGCCTTTAGCATGTTTGGGCAGCCATTTGGGGGCCTGGGGGAGTGTGGATTTCCTGGGGGGGGGCCATCATTTTGTTGCCACTTCTAAATTTACACCTGAAGAAGATGCACCTTTGGGGCACGTCCACACATGCAAGCATGTGCGCTTGCAGCAGCTCAAATAGAAGTGGTGCAAATTTGTGCCGGGGCTTTTTGCTTCAGCACACATGCTCGAGCATGCACTTTGGTGCAGAGCAAATTGTGCCACTTGGGGCAAAATAACCCTGCCTGGCTTCTCCTGGATCTGCAGCCAGGGGGAGCTAGAGCCCAGGGCCAGCACCTGTGCTGTCCCAGAAGTATAAAAAGTTGCCTTCTCCTGCCATCAGCAGGATTAAAAGCCACCCTGGCAAGTAGCTCAGGGCTACTAGCTCTCAGGAGCTTCTGGGGCCCAGCCAGTTGGTACCTGGGGACACTACCGCTTGTGCCAGCCAGACTGCTGAAGCAGCCCCAAGAGTTCCCTGCACACTCTACCCAATGCAGCAGTGAGGGCTGCTGCCTGACTGTGACCTGCTGTGCACCTGCCAGACCCAGATGGGGACTGCACAGCCAGTAGACGCATCTGCCCCTCTGGGCCAGCTGCCAGTAGACTGTGATTGCAGGGTTGGCATCGTGTGCCCCCATGTGTGCTCCCCGCCTGGCCATCTGGGCAGCTATCACCTAGAATATGTTCCGGATGTGGTGGCCTGCTTTGAACTGTCAAAGCATGTCCTCCTGGCCCCATTTGACCAGGAGGTCAGCCACAGCCAG
>NW_017729026.1:36202719-36203139 GCF_001723915.1 Gavialis gangeticus
CAACCTTCAAATGGCACCCCCCCACCTCACCCACCAACTTGCACCCCCAGGCCCCCAAGGCTACCCCCACAACCCCAGGCAGCATCACTTAAAGAAAAAAATTAAAACCAGAAAAAGAACAGAAAAAAATGGGAAAAAAGCCTCTGCTTACTTTAGAATCAGGGGTGGGGGGGCTCCAAGGGCTCCTGGCAGAGCTCCCCAGGCAGCACAGGACAATGAGGGGGTAGGAGGGCCCGGGCTGGGGCTGCTGGGGCTGTCAGCCTGCCCAGCACTGTTCGGGTGGGGCCCCAGTCAGCCAGATAGCAGGTAAGTGCTGGGGAGCTTTTTTCTTTTAACTATGGGGGCAGGGATTGGGGGGGCTTGGGGGGATGGGGCCAGCCAGGGCAGGGGTCAGAGGCCTCAGGGGGGCTGGCATGTGGA
>NW_017729026.1:36208139-36208613 GCF_001723915.1 Gavialis gangeticus
CTAGCAGGAATTCTGGTGTTCCCTATTGGAAAACTGAAAAATCCCTGATAAAAAAAATCCCGAAGTCACTCTGTAAAATACCCCCAAATCCATGTCCATCCACAAGTAAAACAAAAGACCACTATAAAGACAGAGAGAGGGAGTGAGACAGAGACATAGACAGTGATCATTTGGACATTTTATTGATATTTCTTACAGTGTTAAAGCAAGTCTCTTATCATAATAATAAAGTGAACTCTAAATTCATGTTTCATGAATTCATGAATACATATTTTGCTGCCCTCTCACAAGGTGATGGCCCCCACACAAGGGGTTCGGCCCCCCAACAGAGGGTTCGGCCCCCACACAAGGGGTACAGCCCCCAGTGGGGGTCAAATGGCCCCCGCAGGAGCTACCACCCATCTGCAAGGCCCACATGTCCCACCCCAGCCCACCGATTGCTGCCCCACTTGGCCCCATCCCCCACCAGCTATT
>NW_017729026.1:36218735-36223002 GCF_001723915.1 Gavialis gangeticus
TCCTAACTCGAGAATTATTCAGGAAAATACCAGCTGTGGCAGTGGTTGGGGGACTTGGGGAGTTTAGTGGAGGGAGTGGCTGGCTGCGGCAAGTGTTGGGAGCCTTGGGGGGGGCTGGCAAGGGGAGGGGCCAGCTGCGGCAGGGCTTGGGGGGCTGGGGGAGTGGGCAAGGACATCAGGGGATCCCCCCATGGTCCCCCCTGCCCTCCTTCAGCCCCCCCAACCCCTTTCTCACCAGCACCAGAGCCCTACTGCTGAAACATGCAGTGTCTTAAAGTAACAAAATAACCTGGAGGGGCAGTTAAGATAGGGAATGGGTAGGGGTTTGGGGTCAAGGGGGAATGTTGTAGGAGCAAAACTTAACACAAATACTTGGAGGGGAAGCATGGGGAAGGGAGCTTTAAATCTTGCGCCCTAATTTCCTGACTCAGAAGTGAAAATCAGGAACTTCTCTTTGTAGGAGCTGGACAGATTGGTGATTCTGAATCCACTTGATGCATATACATGTGCAAATGCTCTGGGGTTGGGTTTACTTTAGAGTAATTTACTACTTATGGCAGCAGTCTTCTCCCACCCCCACATGCCCTATACCAGCCTCCTGCAGCAGCCAGGACATTTCTCCCAGGACCTCAGGGCAGGCTCTGCCACCAGAGTCCAGGCAGGGACAATGTCCCCCAGCCCCAGCAGCAGGGTGCTTTCCTCCCCCACTTCATCATCACAGGGCAGGGAATGAGAGATTCTTATTGTGATTTCAAAGTAGGGGCTGGGAGCTCCATGCTGTTGGGGTAGGGGGACATCCTCCCTGCCCAAGCTCCGGTGGTGGAGCCTGCATCAACAGAGGCAGCTCCTGGGGGAAGGAAGCAATCTCCTGCCCCCTGCTGCCCAGCTGACAGGGAGCACATTTGCTTTTACTTGGCACTCTACACATGTGCTACTGAGCAGTAAGTAATTGGGAGTAAATTTGCTACTTGTATTTACAGGTAACTGTTAGACCCAGACTCCATGCAGTTCCCAATGACTAGGGAGACAACGATTCAAACACTCATGGATCCTGTTACTCATTAGCCTGAGCAAGCAGGGAGCAAACAGCAGCACACATTGCTCGCAACAGCTTTATTGAGAATGGAGACAGCTTCCAACTAGCTCCCAAAAAACCAAGAAACCAGGGAGTCGCACTGAACAATAGTTTTTCCACATTTATACACTTTGGTTTATACTCATTAACATTTATTCCACCTCCGTCCCTCCTTTTATTCCACCCATTTCTCCCCCCATCTTAAGCTCTGCCTCTTTTTACGGTTGCTTCATTAGCATGGAATTGCCTATGCATTTTATTCATTTACATATCTTTTTATTATAAGTGCATGTCTAAGACCTTGACTTCTCTTCATCAGTCAATGGGCAGACTTTGACCAACATCTGTAAGCTGCTGGAGGCTTCTTCACCGATCACCATTCACCTTTTTTGCATATGTTCATCTCAGATTCTGTTACCAATCACGTGTTGTTTTTCACACTCCACTCTGTTTTTCTGTCTCAGGTTGCACCATCTTTGACATTGCTAAAACTTTACCTCATTCACAGCACACAGACTAACACAGACTCACTTGAAAATGGTTGACAGTTAAGATGGTTACTTAGCATAAGCAAATGGATGCCTTAGATATCATTCTGCCTTGTGGTTAGCAGCTCTGATAGGCCACAGGTCATGCCTTTTATTCAGCTGCAAATCCAGTGCTTTCCAAGATCCAAATATTGTCATCCTAACAGTAACAAATTTACTCATGATTAGAGCAAATTATTGCACAGCAAGCATCTGCATGTGGAGACAATGATAGTTACTGCACAGTAATTTGCTCTAATTTTGAGTAAAGCATCCTGTGTGGAAGTGTCATTGTTATAGGGTTACAGAATGGGTGGAGCAGATGGCTGCAGAGCAGAAGGCATCACAATAGCAGGAGCTGTGGACTCCTGGTGCTCCCTCATAGGACCTCCACACCATTGTTCCCCTGCTCCCAGGTCCCAGTCTCCCTCTGTAGGGACTCAGACCCTGTGACCCTTGGTCACACCTGGGGCAGAGCTGTCACCAGTCAGGTGTGTTGTAGGTGGCCAAAAAGGGTCCACAGATGTGTCCATGAACTTCCTTTCCTGGCACTAGGATTCTGCCAGCTCCATCAAGGTGCAGTTTGCCTCTTAAAACAGCAGGTAGCTATCTTGAGCACCCATTCCTGCACTTCATCAGCCTGAGTGTAGGCATCCCCCAGCCTGAGGATGGAGTCTCCCTCATCTTCTAGAGTCAGCTGTGCTGAGAAGGTCATCCCCCAGCCTGTAAGTGTGTTGGTTGTCCTTTTTGCCCAGGTGCAGCACTTTGCACTTGTCTTTGTTGAATTGCATCCTATTTCATTCTGCCCATTTTTCTGACCTATCCAGATCTGCCTGGATCCATTCTTTACCCTCTAGGGTGTTAACTTTGCCCCATAATTGGGTATCATCTATGAACTTGGACAGGGTACTCCCCAAACCCTCATCCAAGTCACTGATGAAGACATTGAATAGCACCAGTCCAAGGACTGAGGCTTGTGGGACTCCACTGACCACATCTTTCCAGGTTGATATTGACCCATCCACCACCACTCTCTGGGTGCGACCCCTGAACCAATTTGCCATCCACCTGACTGTATAGTCATCTACATCACAGCCTGTCAGTTTATTTATGAGAACAGAATGAGATACCATATCAAAGGCCTCCTTAAAGTCTAAGCAGATGACATCTACCTCGACTCCTGCATCTAAGCATCTTGTGACCTGATCATAAAAAACAAACAAGGTTAGTCAGGCAGGATCTACCTGCAATGAATCTATGCTGATTTCCTTTCAGCATTATTGCCCCTGCTGGGCTCCCACAAATGTGATTCTTAATTTTTTTCCAGAGTTTTCCCAAAGATAGAGGTGAGACTTACTGGCCTATAGTTTTGTTGGTTCCTCCCTCCTCCCCTTCTCGAAAATAGGGACTACATTGGCCCTTTTCCAGTCCTCTGGGACCTGACCAGAGCACCATGAGTGCTCAAAGAGCCATGGCAGCAGCTCTGCTATGATGCTGGCCAATTCCTTCAGCATCCTTGGATGAAGTTCATCCAGGCCCACTGATTTGAACACATCCAGCCCCTCCAAGTGCCCTTTCACTAAGTCTATACTAACAGTTGGTGGGCTGGTGTCCCTCCTGTGTCTATCTATGATCCAATTAGGCGATCTGTCTTGGTCTGTGTCTAGAAATACAGATGCAAAGAACTCATTGAAGATCTCAGCTTTGTCCACCCTCTCTGTCACCAATTGCCCTAGTTTGTCCTGTAGCAGTCCTATGCTACCCTGTGCCTTCCTTTTGCTCTCTATGCACCTGAAAAGAAGTTTTTGTTGTCCATAATTTTTGTTCCCAGCCTAAGTTCTAATCCTGCTTTGGCCTTCTTAAATGATTCCCTACAAGTGCAAGCCAGGGAGGTATACTCCTCCTTGGTAGCTACCCCCTGTTTCCACAGCCTGTATACATCTTTCTTTGCCCTTAGGCTTTTCTGGACTTCCCTGTTCATCCAAGAGGGCTTCTTGCCCCCTTTGCTCCCTTTTATGCACAATGGGAATGTCTCCTTCTGCACCCATAGGATCATTCCATTGAGGAATGACCACCCTTCCTGGACCCCATTTAACTAATGCTCTTGAGCTTTAATGCCTCACTAGCTAATCTCATGAGCACACTGAAGTTAGACTTTCTGAAATCTAGCACTTCAGCCCTGCTGGTTAGTTTATCCAACCTTCGGTGGATAGTGAATTCAATCAATTGATGGTCACTATCCCCTAGGTTACCTTGT
This sequence comes from Gavialis gangeticus, assembly GCF_001723915.1. Lineage (NCBI taxonomy): Eukaryota > Metazoa > Chordata > Crocodylia > Gavialidae > Gavialis > Gavialis gangeticus. The sequence continues at coordinate 36,222,595 of NW_017729026.1, forward strand.
AACTGCACATTTACCACTAGGTCATCCCCTGTAGCTGACACCAAGTCTAGCAAGGCATTTCCTCTAGTGGGATCATATACCTCCTGGATTAGGTGGAGGTTCTGTATACAGGTTAAGAACCTACATGAGCAGTTAGATTTGACTGACTGCTCCTCCCAGCAGATGTCAAGGTAGTTTAGGTCACCCATGACAACCATTTATCTTGACCATATGGCCTCTGAGAACTGTCTGGAGAATTCCAGTTCTAGCTCATCCTCCTGGTGTGGCAGTCTATAGTAGACCCCCAACTACTAAATCCCTTTTCTCCCAACCCCCTTGTATTCTGACCCACAGTACCTCAGTTAGGTCCTCCTCTGATCCCATCTTGATTATATAGTATGTTTGCATGACCACTAAAACATATAGCTC
>NW_017729026.1:36228002-36253563 GCF_001723915.1 Gavialis gangeticus
TTATTCCTTAACATAGAGAACAACACCTCCCCCCCCGCCGCTTTTTCCCCTCCTCTATCCCATCTGTACAACCTGTAACCCACAATGCCTACTGCGCAATCGTGAGTAGGGTTCCACCAGGTTTCAGTTAGTCCAACCAGGTCAAAGTTATTGCTTGCAAGCAGGAGTGCAAGTTCCTTCTGCTTGTTCCCCATGCTCCTGGAAATGTCTTTCTGTGCCCTTCCAGCACTCACCTGGGCACTTATATGGAGACAGCAAGGTAGTTAAGGTAACTTATCTGTCTTGGTCCTTTCCCAGCCGTAGGGCTGGGAACCACACTGCTACTCTCCACCTGGCACAACAAAGACTGGGGTCCTGGCTGTGCTGCAGGTGAGCAGCAGGCTATGCAGTGGTCCTGGGATAAATTTCTGGGGAGGGAGGACCTGGGTCTCCATCCAGGAACTGAAGTATACACGTGCTCTGCTTCATCAGAGGGTCCAGGCATCTGGGGTCCTACTGGGACTCAGACCACCCCCAGAGTTGTCAGGGACTGAAACATTCCCCCCACCCTCTGTTCTTCCCTTACATGAGAGATGGTTCAGCACTGTATCCATTCATCACTCCTAACATATCCCTGGTAAGTCAATTGAGTCCAGAAGAATCAGCTTTACCATTATTGCTGGGGGAACACCGGCCTATACACCCTGCTCCTTCTGCAGGACATAGAGTACTAGACAGTGTTTGACATCTGGATGGAATCTGTCTGTTTTGAGCACACACAGGGGAAACATGGGTTGCCATTCAATATGGGAGATCAGCTCACATACTACCTGTGTCTCTGCTGTACTGATATGATACCCACAGATGAATTTGTGATCACTACAAATATTGACATGATGCTGAACCTATTGTGATCTGAACAAGTGAGGTTCCTCACACCCAGCTATCCTTGTCTTTCCAGCACTGTTTTTCTGCTTTAAATGCACCAAGAGAGATGGAGGTGGGGGTTGCTTATCTTTCAGCAATTGGAGTTGGGGGGGGCAGCACTGTCTGGGACTGAGATGAGGCCTTGAATGTAAGACAGCCTGTGCCGTGAGATTCAGAGTTGCCTAGCTCCCACAGACTTTCCTCAGAGATTGAATCAGATGTGGGGGGAGGCAAGAGTGCTGATGTGGCTGGAGGCTCGAGACAGGTCTAGGGAGAGAGGCTGTGTAGCCCAGGGGTGGGACCTACAGGGTGCTCAGCCACAACAGCTGAGCATGAGCTGAGTGCTAGCATGCCACTCTGTGAGGGATGGTTAGGGAAGGATGCAAAGCAGGATGGGATTCAAGAGGATAGCTATCTAATTTGAATTGATAGTGAAACAATACACAAGTTTGATACATCAGTCTATTCTAGGTTACTTATGACATTTTTAGATCAATCTCTGTGCACTGAACTTCTGTATGGTTATGGATTTAAATCTATGTTCACTTAACCCGGGTCTAAGTGTAATGTCTTTATGTGCCCTATATATCACAAATGTCTTTATGTGCCCTATATATCATAAATGATATGAGCATTTCTAGAAGCCAAATGTGAGTAGGTTTAATTTAATTTAAGTAAACGTTTTTAAAAAATAAGAAAGTTTCCCAAATTATGATTTATATGAGAATTTAATTATAATCAAAATCCTAGAAAAAAACAGTAGGATAATATATTTGCCTTCTTTACTTACAAAAGATTTTATTTTCTTTCTCTGACAACTAATCTTTGATTGGTAGAAAATCACCTCTTCCAAATACAAATATCAGAAGCGGATAGTCAAGTATTTTAGCAAAAGCAATTAATCAAGACAAGAAAGAACAAAGGCTATATAAATCTCTCCAAGCTACAGGAAAAGATGAGGTAATAGTTATGGGTGCATTTGGCAACACAGTCTACTTCTGGTGACTTTTCCAGATATTCTGATCTTGTCCTGCAACCAGGTTCAGAGGAGGGAAGTCAAAAGAGTAAATTTGGCTTTATGCAAATCTTCTTCAATAAAATCCAATTTGTGCACTATTGTTAGAATCCAAGGCCTGCAATGATGGATTAGCAGCAAAGCAGCAGGTATCAATTCAGTGGAACCAGTAGCTGTGACTGAAATAATAAGAGAATGAGACATTTAAATACAGCAGTTTGGAAAGCAATAATACTCCAAGATACTATGCCAAAAAGGTAGATGCAAAAGGACTGATAGGAATCATAGCAGTATAATATTAAGATTGCCACTCTCAATGAAATCTAAAAAATCATCTCGAAGAAGTTGCTGCAGAATACACATTTTTGATTGAGTGTTCTAAAGAGGAGTCTAGAGGAGCTGGAGTTACTTTGCAGTACAATTAAACTTGGCATCTATGGATGTAAACACCTGCAGGCATTCGCCACTGCCAGGAGTGGTGTAGGTAGCCCAAGGTAAGTTACTTGGGCCAGGCAGGGGGACTGGCAGGATTTTGGGAGGCTAGCAGGTCCATGGGGACAGGATTGGAAAATTCAGGGGGTATTAGTGGGTTCAGGAGAGGCTGGCAGGTTTGGGGAGTGGGTTGGTGGGTCCACAAGGGAGAGGGAAGGGGAAGGTTGCCCAACCCAGGGGAGATAATTGAGGGCTAAAAATAGCCCAAATAGGGTCAGGGGTAAGAACAGCACAGGGCTGGTGTGAGTGGCTGGGCTTTCCCAGCCCTGAGGCTGTGCTGTGAACATATACAGTCATTGACTAGACTGGGTTAACCCACCATATACAGGCATTTTAGATCTGGTTAACCCAAGTCAGTGTAAAGTTAGTTCACCTCTGAAGTAAACTAACTTTTGATCAGACATGCCATTTTAGGGTGATTTAAGACCTGTGAATGCCTTCATGATGAGGCATTTAGATTGACCTAACCTTGGTTAGGGTGATCTAAATGTAACACTTGTACATACGCTAAGTTTGAAAGATTAACTAAAGAAGTTGGTGACTGATGATTATGATATATTTGTTATATGATAAGAGGTATGTAACTATTACTAGTATTCATGCTTCAGCCTAAATAAATCCTAGCTAGCTAGCTAGCTAGCTAGCTAGCTAGCTAGATAGATATGTATGAAAATGCTTAGTTATCATGTTGGAGCTGACCACCAGAAAGGTAGTCATTGGTATACATGACATAAAGAAGAGTAACAGCAATGTAATATTAATCCTTAAAATGTGTATCAGATCAGTATTAGCACCAAACTTGTTAGGCTGAGATTTCTGAAGTTTCCATGCTTCCAGCTGTATAGAAGAGTGCCTGTAAGCCCCAGAAAGGTAAGACTACACTGATATTTGTAGGTATCTTCTATTTCCAGATATCTTCTACTGGAAATTTTATTATGAATTATATAGTAGGCATGATTATCTCTTCTATAAATATATGGAATCCATCACCATAACATGTAAGAGTTTTCAACTATAGAAAAAAATTAAATGATTCTATCTATCTATCTATCTATCTATCTATCTATTAGGGTTGTGTTAAATGGCACTGTTCTATTTTGACTTGAGTTTTGAGGTCTGGACAGAGCAGCATTTTGTTTTGAATTTCATTTTGAGTCAAAACAGCTGTTCCATTTCACTTCGTTTCAGTGTTTTGTCCATTGGATATAATGAGGAAGCTTGAAACAGCCTCTCTCATCTGGAAGGCAGATCAGGGCCCAACCCTGGGAGGGCTGCTGGGGTGTGCCAGTCCTCCCAGGGCTAAGGGCCCCCAATCTGCCTGCCAGATGAGGGAGAGAAGCCAGGGCTGCCATCTGGGACTGGGGAAGGGAACAGAGCTCAATTGTTCAGTTCCCCTCCCCAGGCTGGAGAAAGGAAGTAAGCCCAGCTAGGCTGAGTTCCCAACCCCAGCACGATGATCACGCTGAGGAAACAAACTCAGCCCAGCTGGGCTGAGTTGCCTTCCCCAAACCAATCGTAGGGCTGGGGAGGGAAACTGAGTGATACAGCTCAGTTTTCTTCTCCAGCCTGATTGCAATGCTGAGAAGGGGAACTGAGCTGGGGCTCAGTTCCCTTCCCCTGAGCTAAGATTGGCTTCCCTGGTGGGAGGCGAGGAGAGCCAGGGCTGTGCTTTCTGCCTGGCTGAGCCTGAAGCCACAGGGAGCGCAACCCTGGTTCTCCCCTGTCTCCCACCTGCTGGCTGCTTCAAAACATTTCAAAATTTTTGAAACATTTCAACTAGCTTCATTTTGTTTTGAGGCTGTTTCAAAACTCTTCATTTCATTTTGATTTTGCTGTTTTGAGCTCTAAATGAGTCAAACAGTGTTAAAATGAAACAGCTGGCAAAATTTTGTATAGCCCTACTATCTATCTAGAGACATATAGAGATTGATCCGTTTGTGTGCAGAACAGTCACTAAAGTCAATAGCACTTTTTCATAAAAAAAATACCTCCAAATTCATACAGCCAAGACATGAAGGCTTTTTCTACTTCAGTACTTGTGTGGGCATCTCAACCCAAATAGGTATATACCATATAGATATGTATAAAATTATGGATCCCATTGAAAAATTATGCAGAACATACTCTATCTTGAACATGTGAGAAAGCAGTATGTTAGACTTGAGGGAACATCCCTAAGATGAATACAGATTTGTTGCAGAAATATTCCATTGAAATACTCCATATAAATATTCCATTGAGGCATAACAAGTTCCTTGAGTGCCAGGGGATAGGAGAGGGAGGGTATGCCAATTGTTGTAGAGTGGAGGGAGAGTGAGGAGATGGGAAATCTTCCAGCCCTACCACAGTGAAGACAACTGCTGCTGTTGCTCTTGCTGTTGCTGTTGTAGTAGTGTCAGCTCAGGCAGTAGCAGCCCCATGGAGCAGACTCCCTGTAAACCACCCCTTTTACCTTGTTCTTTCCACTACCACTCCAGATAGACTGTTGGGTGCAGATCTGAGCCTGCTGTGTCAAAGACTCCTGGGGATAGGGGGGGAACCACTCTATTTGCCCCACTTGCCCCTTCCTCCCCAGCCCAATTCCAGATACAGTGCAGGTTGTGGTCCTGAGCATATCCAGCTCCTATAGCCAGGTAGTGCATTGCTGTCACTGCCATTGCAAAAACTCTGGGTGAAAGCAGGGAGTGGGGGAATATTCTGGCACTCACCTTATAGTCAGTGACCAGGGCTAGTGCTCCACTTGCTTCTCATATTATGCTACTGGTTGGGAGGGAAATCATGCTGCTACTGGTGCTGTCTGCCAGCCAGTTATACTAATGGTACCTGCTTGCAATCAAAAACAGTGACTCAGACTGTTGGGGTTAGAGGAACTAAGTGGCAAAGGGCACAGGCAAGGGCACAGCTTCATTTCAAACCAAGTACTGAAATATTTATGCGGGATATTTTAAGAATGTGTATTCATTTTTTAAAAGAGGTTCTGATTCTGCTCTGATTTATGCTAGTTTTACACCCATGTTACTCCACTGACTGTAGCAGAGTTGCTCTTAATTTAGCCAGGTCTTTGTTTAGATTTGAAGATGTTCTCTCCATTTTCTGGGGACCTGCTTCTTTCATTTCTTACCTCCCTCTTATTCCTTCTCTGATACACCAGAGACTCTCCATATGCTACTAAGTTGAAACAAGATATTGAGAAAAGTTAAAGCAGTATGTACAGGATGAGACAATCAAACAGAACACTTTAAACTGCTGCACACTATGAACAATATCCTGAAGGTTCACTTTTACAAGAATAGTTCTACTTAAGCCACTAGGGAGGGAGGACAGTAAGATTTAGATCCCTCTTTGTCATGGAGAGTTTTGAATTTGTAGCTGTCAATTACAGTAGAGCCTAACTCATACAAAAAATCACTCAAGCGGATGATGTGCAATCCCCCTCTTTGTCTCTTCTACTTACAAATAATAGACTATGTCTATAGTGCAGGCTCTTCATTGTAGTGCACTTTTAAACTAGCTACTTCTGGTGCTAGTAGAAATCTGGTTGCACCAGTTCAATATAACCTCATTTACCCTGCAAAGAGTCAGGGTACCGATAGTCAGTGAATCTAGGATTGTAAATGCTAAGAACCCTAGAGGCAAAGTTCCAGTTTCCAACTCTACCATAGGTTTCCTATATAAACCTGAGTTCGTTCTGCAAAAGGACTCTAGGTATTGCAGTTCATTGAACAGTCATTAGGTAAAACAGTCTTTGAAGAAGCAGCTAAAAACCAATTCTCTCTTCTTCCAAGTACCTAAAACATTGTAAAAAAATATGTATGTATTTTCTTCCACTTTGTCATCCAATTTATATTAATATATACCATGCAATATGGACTACTTCAGTAGGAGAAATTAAAAAGATACCACCCCAAAGATCCTATAAATTGATGCTTAGGGTAATCTGGATGGGGAAGATGTGGTTCAAATCCTTTCAGACAGGGGAAGGAATTGAATCTGGGTTTCTTCCATGTCTCTGAAAGTAAATTGCATCTTCTACTAAGTTTTGTCTGGAAATGACTCTTCCAGTTTTTCAGTATTAGTATTTAAGCATTAATATAGTATCCATTAGCTGGATACTTTATTACAACTAAATCAAGGGGTGTGTTCAGTAAAAAAGGCTCATAAACTTTGAGATGCATAAAGTATGGCTTATTTACTTATTGCCTTTTTTTCAATAGCCAACATTTGCTTTCCCTGAAGCTATATTCTATGGTTTATTCTGAATGCATACCGAACAGGTTTGGATTAGATTACTACTGTTGGTAGGAAGTTGTATTCAATTTATTTCTGCAGAAATATCCAAGTTCAGCTTCTGCTCTTTTTGAGCATTGGATGTGCTCCACTTTGCTACATTATGTGATAAAGGAAAAAGCTTCTGGAGTCTTTTAGCTTATGGAGCACTCACATTTATAATATTTTGCAAAGCCTTTAAGTTAAACATGAATATTGAAGATTATTAAGTGTAATCAGTGTATCAGTAAAGTTACCTAATTATATATCTAGAAATGTTAAGGCCAGAAAAGGGGGGGTGGGGCGCGGAATCATGTGCATGAGGCAGACCTTAGAGGGGTCAATCACTTATTGCTGTACTGAGCCTGATACGTTGTGTCATTTACAGCCCCTTTCAAGCTAAATTGGGAGGCTAAAGTTAGACTTTTCATAGATTTCATAGACATTAGGGCTGGAAGAGACCTCGGAAGATCCTTGCCCTGTTTAAATAAATAGGGTGCTATTAAATGCTCAGCACATTTGAAAATCATGCTATTTATTTATGTATCTAAATGATTTATCAGACAAATCTTGGACCTACCCTTTAGTCAAGCATCTTATTTCAGTAGAGCCACATCATTTTCTGAGAAAATTCTAAAACTCAATTCCAACAAGTCTAGTGATTGATATAGAGAGAAACATCTTAGTTTTTATTCAGCTGATGTGACCTGCGTGTTTAGAGACAATCACAAAAAATAAACAGGTCTGAGGCAAAGCAAAAATGTGTATTCAAATTCAGGTATGTGCCATAAGTAATAACTCTGGTTGTCATGTGTAAGACATGTTTAGAATTATATATACTAATGACTATCCATATACAATTATTTCATAAAATACAGGTGCTTGTTTTATCGTATAAAGGCAATGGATGTGAATCATGAGGAACAAGCTTGCATTTGTATAATTTAGTGACAAACACAGAGCATGTACATCAAACAAAAAGCAATTATATTCTGTTAACTAATTGTTTTAATGTGAGAATACAGAAATTAAGCACAGTTTACCAATTGTAACTTCCTTTTCTTTTCATCCTTCTTGGAACCAAAGAAACATGTGATCACCCCAAACAGCTGTTTCATGACAGCTGGTGGCCTGATATTCCAATAGACTTGTCTAATTAGCAGATTTTCCTTATCCAGTGACGGTACTCAGCAAAACTGTGGGTTCTGTTGCTCTGCTGTAAAATAGGAATGAATCTACTGATTTAGAGCACATCATTTCATTCTTTCAGTGGAGACATTCTGGATTTACATTGGTGTAATTGAGATCAAATATGCATCATTGACTGTGTTGACTGAAATCACATGGATATGAGTACTGCTATAATTAGGGAAGTCACAATTAAGCAGGTAAGACTTTGTAGACCCATGAAGAATGATAGGTAGAGGGTGGAGATTATTTTGTAGGGCTCCAGGGACTTCTGCACTAGTATGTCCTTTTCTCTGTTTCCTTTCTCTTTCCTTTGTGCTTTAACCTTGCCCTGTTTTCCTCCCATTTTTCTAGCTTTCCACTTGCTTTTCTACCCTTACTTTCTCTGCCACACTTATTCATTTTTCCCCTGCTCATTCATAACCTACAGGTGCCAGGGAGAGCTGCAGGCTTCACTAGGGTGCCAGCCTGGGAACTGGCGAAGGGCACAGGGCTGCTCCTAATACACAGGGGCCCAGGAGAGCTCTTCCAGCTGCTGCAGCAGCTGTTTCCTCACCCCATGCACATCTGGACACAGGTGCTAGCAAGCCCCATGCCCAGTGGGGCTTCCCCACCCAGCAGGGGGCTCACTGGGAGCTGTCCCACTCCTGGCCTCAGGAGCAGGACAGGTCCTGGTCAGCCCCCGTTGGGTGGGGAATCCTTGCCCCACAGAAGGCTCACCAGCAGCTGCCCTACAAGAGTTGCTGGTGAGCATCTGGCTGAGTGGGGAAGCAGAGAGTTCCCCAGTCCCAGCACTCCTTGGCTCCCAGCTCCTGTGGGGGTCTGGGAGCTGAGCAGTGTTAGTACCAGGGACAGAGAACTCCACCCCCCCTCCGTGGTCCGCTGCTGGATGGCTGACCAGGAGCAACTCTGATCCCAATCAATGTCTACACAAGTGCTACTGCGTAACTACTGCACAGTTAATCTAATACCTGTATTTATAGGTACTGGCTAACTGTGCAGTAGACTAGTTTACTGCACAGTAAATGCCACGCACATGAAGACAGTGATTTTTCACTATGCAGTAGATTAGTCTACTGTTCAATAAAGCATCTTGTGTAGACCCACCCTTGAGTTTAAGCAGAGATGCCAGTCCAAAATGTGGCTAATGATACAGGTGGAATTGTCTCTAAAATGGCCCCCCATGACACTAATTGGAGCCTGACTCCCTGTGGATCTGGCTCTACTTATGGAGGAAAACAGGTCCAACTAAAGCCTTACATGAAGCTTTGCAGAAACCAGGGTCTCTAATCCTTGACAACTGCTCAGTCTTAAATTTTGCTAAGAGGAAGAGAAAAACGGTATGAACAAATTAACATTTGTAGGTCCTGGACTTGGGATTGAACAACTGTATCACAATACAGGTTGAGGAATGACTGATTAAATTGGAGAACTACAGAAAAAGACATAGGAATTCTAGTGGACCATAAGTTGAATACAAGGTAACAGTGTGTTTTTGTTACACAAAAAAATCCAATACCACAGTAGGACAGAGGTTGACAACCCCTAGCATGTATGCCAGAGCATGGCACATGAAGTCATTTGCTCAGCATACCACAGCTGGCCCAGGCTTTGGACAGCTGCTGCCACCACAAAGATGGTGCTGGAGCCTGGTCCAGCTGTTTTGTCAACCTGCTGGCAACCTGCTATAGCTTCCCAGAGCCCAGACTGACTGTGGCAGACAGTCAGGTGACTTCAAACAGCTGGACTGAGCCACTGAGCCCTTGGCTGGGTTTCATAATGGTGGTGACTATCCACACACATCCAGGTGCATGACAGAGGAGGGATTGCACTGTCCCTGGCCTCCTCCCTCCTGTCTGCCCAGAGGTGTGTGCACCAGCTGCTGACACAGAACCCAGAAGCTGTCACAGAGCCCAGAAGATAGGGACAGGTGAAGAGAAGACTGGGACAGAGATATAACAGGGAAGCTGGACACTCAGGACAGTGGCAAGTCACAGCCAGTGCTGTCATGTGGCTGCAGTGGCAGCTGTTATTTTTCTACCACCCCAAGTCAGTGTCCAGGGCTGTTGTCCTGGTGGCCCTACCTTAGTTACACTGCTGAATTAAGAGGGGATATGATAACAATCCTCAAATAGATCATATGATCATAGAATAGGTCCCAACTTGTGCAGACTTTCTCCAGTGGCAGAAGCCATGCTGGGAACATGCTCTGGGGGAAGGGAAAATTGTATTTGGTAGGCTTCCCATATTTTCCGTTTAAAAAAAGAGGACACCTGTGCAAGGGAAGGAGGTATAGGGGGGAGGGTGGTATATGATTGTGGATGTGGGGAGGCAGGTAGCCACTGCAGATCTGGCTCCTGTCCCAACCTGGGCTCAGTGTTAGAGTCAGTCTCATCCAGCTACCTCCCTTGCCACCTGCCCTCTGCCCTGCAACCTCCCCTTTGCCCCTTCCCCCCCTGCCTATTGTTGCTTACTTTCTATCATGGCACCAGCTCCAGCCCTGCTCTGGCCTCAGGCATGGAGCACATATTCACTCCAACCTCTGCCTGGCCAGACAGTAGTAGTTGAGGTTGCAGCAGGAATGGCCCTGGCTTTTTCTCGGACTCAGGATCAGGTCCAGGGCTGGGGCTGGGGCCAGAGGGGGAGCTGCCACTACTGCAATCACTAATGCTTTGCTGGGCTGAGTCTGGAACAACTGTGTGGTCCATGACACAGGCTGAAGTGGGACTGGAGCTGGAACCAGAGCCAAAGCAGAGGGTAAGTGGTAGTGAGGAGGACAGGTGGGGAGGATGGGCATAGGGATGCACATGCATGGGGAGTCAAGTGGCAGGGGACAAAGTACAAGGTGGCATAGGCACCACTTGAAAGGAAGGGGTGCGGAGAAGATACCAGGGGCACAGGCATTACAGGACAGGTCAGGTGCCAGGGCAAACAGGCATAGGGACAGCAGGAAGCAGTGGGGACAAGTAGTGGGTGGGACAGGCAGGAGAGGGCAAGGGATAGGATTCAGGTCACTTGACTCCCCGTCCACTTGCCTCCTTACTGCCTACTTCTCTGCTGCTGCCTTCCCTGCTGCAGTAGTGGTGGTAGGAGGGAAGAGGATGAATTTAAGACAACCCTCTAATACCCATATTCTATACATGGAAATGTATATGTGTTTTTTTTTTAATCATGTATTTTTATATTATTGTCTAGATGTCTTAAATTTGAAGTTGTCTTGGATTTATGTAAATGCAGTATTTATTTCAGAAGGGTCAGGGCAGAGGAAGTACCCGACTCTTCTTCCACTCTGAACAGTAGATTAGGGAAGACCTAGGCTGTATTACATAATATTTAGCTGTTCCAATTCCTTAGAATTTTCCTTCCAATACTCTCAGCATACCCTCTTTCTCTTTGTTTTGTTATCAGAGGCATACTTGTTTCAGGAACTACTCCTTGTTGAGTATCCTCCACATCCTCTTGAGTTGGTGTTACCTTTAGAGTCATTGTTTGGCTTTTATGGAGAGAGATGGTGATCTAGTATGAGGTGAAGGCATATGTCGGAGACATATGCAAGTCCCAGTTCTGGAACAGGCTCTCTGTAGGATCTTGAGCAAGTCACTGAAGGCATTCATACACAGCACAACTTGGAGGCTAATTTTACTTTCTTGTCAACCCATACAGTGTTCATTAATATACTACAACTTTTACATGCTAAAATCTGCAGACTCAGTGTGATGACAAGCATTATGGGACTTGGCTCAGATTTAGGCAGCTTAGTTTAGGCAGCCAAGATCTGAGTTGGGATCCCTGTATGCAAGTATTCACTGATTGCCAGGAGGAGGTTCAGGCAGCCAAAGGCAAGTAAAACAGGGGGGAGCCACCAAAGACAAGTAAATATTCTTGATAGAATTAGGTTGGGGGGATGTTTCTGGAGAGAGGGGCTATCCAGTATGGGGGCAGGAGTAATAATAGCCCAGTCAGGGTCAGAGGAGGGTCAGAGTTGGGTAAAACACCTGAGCTAAGTGAATACCTGGCTGTTGTGAATATGTGCAAGTGTTCACTAGCCTGGGTTAATTCTCACTAGATCAGATCAAACCCTTGCCAATCTAAAGTGAGTTCATCTCTGACATGAACTAATTGATCAGGTTTGCCATTTTTTATGATGACCTAAACCCTATGAACACTTGTACACTGGGACATTTACATATCCCTAACTTAACGTAATGCTTATACTTACCCTAATTGAAAAGATGATGTCCTTTATGATAGAGCAATCAATAGGTGCAAAGTAAATAAACACAATATAATTTATTTATTTATATCATGTTTATTTACTTGTAAAATTATTATTTTGTGAGCACCAGGAAGATGTTCAGTGCTGTATAAAGCAAGAGACAAATACAGACAATGGTGTATCTTTTGGCCTAGATAACATTTAAATCAATGTAAGTTCAAGTGTTAGGTTTTGCTGTATACTATACCTCCTTTCTTACCACTGTAAGCTTTCTTTTATTTACAAAGCTGCTTCTCAATATTAAAGTTACACCATGTCTCAGTTTGCCACTACATCTTCCTAGTTCCTGTAGAATGTTAACTTCAAGAGATCTTCAGTATTACAAAAATGTGAATAAGGCTTGCTTACTTGTAACATTTACTGCTTACACGATTATCTGATCTCTCCTGAAGCACCAGTTGAACACTATTTATTTGTAGTCAAAATATCACACTTAAATCATAATGCTTGTGGAATTCTGCTAAGCATATTGCTAATGTGTCAATAGATAGACACACTGTAATTCAAAAGGAAACATTGCTATGTACAGTAATAGGGACCCTGGCTCATTATTTAGAAGTGGGAGGGAGCCCAGGGCCCACTGGCCAGCCCAGCCTCTTTGAGCAGACTTAATGGTAACAGGGACCTAAATAAGATAGTATATAGACAGTGATTGGTAGGCCTGGGATAGAAGTAGGGGGTCAGGTGACCCAGAGAGAGGCTCAAAATCTTAGTGCAGAAGAGGCAGTCTGACTGTATGAACTGCCAGAGGCAGAGCTCCCAGGGAAAGCCAATCTGGACTGCATGGAAGAAAGGACAGCTTAGAGGTGAGGAATGCCTGAAGGAAAGGACTGTGTGCCACAGAAGGGCTGAAGAGACCCTATACTGCAAGTGACATCTGATACATAATTTGTACCTTTTTGCATTCGTGTTACCCTGGGGTGAGAATTAACCCTGAGAGGGGAGCTTGTGATTGAAAAGCCTTGTGCTTGGGACAAGATACTCATACTTTGATTTACGTTTGAACTGAAGGACTGGAGTGGCTCTAAGGGATGGATTGGGGGCCAATAGGGATCAACAGAGGCACACAGTTTAGAGCACTTGTAGGGGCTTGAGCTCTGGGGTTTTACATGTGAGCACTAGCCCATATACATTGCAACAGGGAAGACTTAGGCATGTCAGGGGACTGAGTATCTGGTAGCAAGACTGTGGGGGAGTGTAAACCCCACACCAGCAAAGGGGACCTACGGGCTAAGTAGCCCAGAGCCCACAGAGGGCTAAGCTTGGGCTACAATCCAATAATCTAGGGTCCTGGTGTGGTGGACCACAGGCTGCAGGATCCAGCCAGTGAGTAAAAGTGAGTCAAACCCCGAAGGGCCTGAGTTCAGACAGGGAACCACCCCAAACCCTGGATCTGCTTCCTGGGGCAGCCTCCCAAAGAACCTATGTCAAAGCATGGCAGACAAGATAGCAGTGAGGGGGCAGGACCTAGAGATTCTGAAAGTGAAGGGGAGGGCCTTGGAGCCCAATGGCAAGCTTGGCTGGGAACCTTGTAGTGTCAGCTCAAAGTTTCCATGTTGCATGTGGAATCAATCACTGAACCTTTTCCTCTTGAAGCTGTGTTAAATATTTTAGTTGCCTAACCTGATTTCAACTCAGAGCTGCTTTCAATATCTTCAGTTTATTGTTTAGACATTCATATCTACCTTGTATAGCATTTAAGTGCTATAGCCTTCTTTAAAACAACAAACATATTTAGTTCTAATATCAATGGTCATGTAGCATTTACTTGTTTCACTTATCTCAATATGAAAGTCACTCTGCATTCTTATAAAACATCCCAGAAGATAGATTGAAAAGCAAGTCAAAGTCCACTTGTTAAGTAGCCTCTTCAAAGATGTCAACACAGATGTAAATATTGTCATCCTTTCAATGATTTATGCCAAGAATTTTCAAGTTCAGGAATGATGATATGGCTAAAAAGATGTACAGTTCAATGAAAGTCTGTGTACAGCACATAAGGGTATCAGGTATGAAGGATTAGAGAGTGTTTCTTGATAAGTATGTTTTCATCTGGCAAGGTAAAAGGGAAAGGTTAATGTCTCCTTTCAGATAATAGGCTTTCCTTATTAATTCTATAACTGAATTTGGATTAAAAAGGGAACGTACTTCTTCCTTTGGGACTTTCTGTTCATTCTCATATTGTTGAAGTGTTTGGTTTTGTTATTCCCGACACCTACTATTTGATTTTCCCCTAAATTAGAAAATTATATTGATATGTCACTATGCAGCAGAAAAGGCATACAGTTGTCTGTTTCACCTAAACCTCAGAGTAGCACGGGTTCTCTTCACAAACACAGGCAAGAGAAACATCAGTCTGATGTATGATGGTAAAATGTATACAGTTTGATTCAGTAAGTAGCTGTATCACAGCTGGAGTATGAAGATGGGAATATCTGGATGAGTTCTGTGCTTTATTTTCATTATTCCAGCTTTGTAGGTCACTCTTTCACTCCACTGGGACACTATAGCCTTCAAGCCTTGTTGAATCTCCTATGCAATTCATACAACATCTGGAAAATATGTAGATATAATATTTAAAACAATCAGAGTGGGGACAAGTTTTCAGCTCCTGTCTATTGATTTTATGGTGTGAATGAGATGCATTATCTTCCCCCCCACTTAGTTTTATGAGTCATGATGCTCCTTGCTTCTTCCATACTCCGATAAGGGTCTGGCACAGTGATATATAAAACGGTTTCTGACAATATAGTCCCTTTACAATTTTCCTTGCATGACTAAATGCCACCTAGGCAAGGAGAAACCCTTTCTCTTTATATTGTGAGATTAGGAGATACCATGAGCTTAGTACCATTTCAGTGAACCTAGGGATCATAATATACTGCATTTAGTCTGATATAGCCATTCCATGGGTGCAAGGTTCTGTCCCACTCCATGTGAAGAGCCAATGTTCAGCAACCACAGAATGACCCTGTAAAGCTGCTACTGAAAGCTTTCCACTGTCACTGTGTGAGGATTGTATATGTTTAAGGGTTAGGCTGTAACTCAGCTGCCCTTCAGGATATCCCCGTTACACATAGCCAGAGATGGGTGGTGTTTTAAAGAGAGTAGGGAAAGGATTCTCATGGCTGAGTGCTGTTGGTATAAAGAAACCACTTTGTTAAAGTGGCTCCTGACTCAGTGAACTGAACACACAACACAACAAGAAAGTAAAAGAACAAGGTAAAAACACCCAACCTATTATTCACACATATTCTGAAATTGCAGCAAGCAGGCTGGTTAGGAGTGGATATTACTACTACTATACATATGAGGGAGATTTTCAAATACTAGCTAGGCATCTAATCCCAAATAAACATCAATAAAAGTCTGAATCTTTGAATATCATTCCCTTTATATTCTATTATTTTTAAATGGTGCTGTATGGAAACAAAGACACAGTCCCTATCCTGAGGAGCTGAAATAAGACAAATATGAGCAAAACCAGAGGATGACAATCCAAGAGCAGGAGAGAGGAAAGAATATTAATAATGAAGAAGGAGGGAGGGCAGACATTAAGCTCAAAAGAAGAGAAAGCAGCCATTTGTTAGATGATCATATAAAGATTATATCAAGTGTTGGTACTGAAGTGCTACTGATCCAGGGCCTGATCACACATCTTTACTCAAAATGTATATTGCCTTATTTCAGGTGTGTCCTGCCCAGGATAATGGACCTCAGTACAGTATATGTGTACTTAATGTAAAGATGGTAGAACATGGCCACAGCAGTAAACAGTACAAGAACTCTGATTATCATAGTAATGTGTGTTATTTCAACTGAGCATGACCAGTCTTAGAATGAATGTTTTCACCCTCAAAAGAGATATTACAGAATGTTTATAATATTTCATTTTCCTGAATAAGTCTACTCCCCACTAACACTTTTTTTCTTTTTTCGTAGAACAGTAGACCAAAGAAATGAACCCTTCCTTTTTTCATCTTTTTTTTTAATTGTGTTATCCGAGATGTCAATACAACTAAATATAAATTGCAGTGTGGTTTTTACCAAATATAAAATATATATGCCCATAATATTTTTTATTCTGTCTCAAGCAAGACTATCAGTGCACTAGAATTAAGTACAAACAAGGTCATTGCATCCTGACAGCATATTGGAAAATGATTAATTGTTTGAAAAACTACTTGTTTAGTATCGTTCTTTCTTTTCTTTTCTGTTTTTTTTGTTTTTTATTTTTTTGTAAAATCTTTGTTGTAAAGTAGAGGAAAATTAGTAATTTGATGTGTCAAAGTTAATGTTCTCTGTAGTTGTTGTGAATTCCCATGAGATACAATGCTGAGCAGCCAAACAAAAACAACATTTTGCAGATCTGATTGGCACCTGTCAGCTGTCTCTCAAGGGAAATTGCCAGCATAATTTGCCACTAGAATAGATCATTTCAGGCTGATATTTACTCTGTTTTGAAAGCTGAAAAAATTGAATCAGCTAACATCTTGTTTCTCCACGAGAGTTGATTAGTGCCCTTATTTAAAAAGTCAAGCATTAAACTGACTTAAAATGAGACACCACTAACGACTAAAATAGGTTTGATGAAGCCAGTCAATGTAAGCTGACATAAACATCAGGCACTCTTTAATTAAATATAAAACCCTAATCAATGTACTGTTGGAAAGCGGAACCTAAAACTCATAAAAGACTATTAGAGTGAAAAAATAAGAATCTGGAAAATTAAGAATATATATATTTTTCCAAGTAATTACTAGTAAAAAAATACCTCTTTCTTCTTGTCAGAATAACCATATTATGTGGAAATTTATTTTGTTGTACAAGTAATTATTACTGTTACAATTAAATTCATGAAGTATTTCTTTCACAAGGTAAAGGGAATGAGATTAAGTCAATTAGTAAAGATTAAGAGCTAAAATATAACCCAGTATACATAAAGTGAAATCCTTACTTTATTCAGTCAATTCTATGGCACATTGCCTTGTGTTGCCATGAGCCAAAATTGATCCCACGGGTTTAATAAAATAACAATGTGCCAAAAAAAAAAAAGTACGAGTCTGTCAGAGTCTACATTGTAAAACTTGAAACTGCAGTGTTGACCTTCAGGGATCAGTCCCTTTAGAGTTCATGAGAAATGTTGTCACTGTCCTCAGTGCTTCTGCTGAATACAAATTCACTGTTGAGCTAAATTATTTGGGGTATATGTGTGTGTGTGTTATGATACCAATAGAAGCAGGATTAAGCAACACTGCTGACTCTACTTAGAAATTCAAGGTAAAGCTTGAATTTACTCCCTGAGAAAAAACAAAGCAATATTATAACTGAATTTTCATAAAGAATTTTGATGATAGATTTTTGGAAAATGGAGCTAATAAGCAAAAAACCCTGAATCCTACCTCCCTGAAAGAAATATCCTAAGCACCAAGCAACAGGTTGGACTGAAAGTAACTTCCACCCCTCTTGTAGAAAATGGTCTACTGGGTAGCCATGAGTGTATGAGTCTGGGGCCAAAAGAGGAGTAAGAAAGAAGGATCTTCATTATATAGCCCAGTGAAAAGAGTACTTCCCTGATGTGGAATGAGGCCTGCATTATGGCTCCTGATCTCAGTGCTCCTGTTTATGAATTTTATCCAACAGCTTTCTAACGCCAAATGCAGATCCACTCTGTCACATACCCAGAACCTATTCTATAGTGTCTAATCACACATAATCTTGATTTCCCAACACAAATCTCAAGAGATGTAATTTCCAGGAAAGCAAATGGAACAAGGACAAGAAAGTTGTATTTTATTGATGCTCATCATATTTCTATTCTCTACTTGTCAAAATCTAGAGTAATTAAAGGTCTAGCTTTTTTGTAAGTGCACTGAACATAGATTTCATTCATGAAATTACTCAGAATAGCTTTGATGACAAAATCAAATGATATCATCAGATTTTCTCTTTTCTTTCTTTAGAGATTTTTAGGGAAGCTATTTCTGCTCTTTACAGCTTATTCTTCATAAAGAATACATTGTCTTCATACACTGTCTACAGAAGTTCTAAATAATGTTAATCACAGGAACTCACTTTCTATATATTATCCATAGTGACCAGAGGAAAGTCAAAGAGAAATTAAAGTTAAAGAGGAAAGTTAAAGAGTACTGAATAGGACTGGAATTGAGCATTAAGAGGAAACCATCCCAGATCTTCTCCCTTCTCCTCTGTTGTATCTCAGATCAAGGAGTCTATTACCTATTGCCCATTGAGAGTTTTCAGAATATTTTTTTCTTTCAGAAGGACAGTGACTCTGAGAGATGTGCCTTTCTCCAACCAGGATCTAAACAAACAAACAAACAAAAAAAACCAGATGGACAAAAGATTAATTTAATTTGTGGTGCAGGTAAGGGGATCTCCTTTAGATTTACATTCTGCTGAATTAGATCCTGTTAAAAAAAAAGGGCACAAGTCACTGAGCAACTGAATGTGTTGCAAATGTACTAAGACTCCCAGGATTTAGGCATGGCTTTGTTTGCTGTAGGTACAAGTAATCACCCTGTTTTACTTTTGTGTCTAAGAAGAAAAATAAACTTATTTTGCCTTAGTGTAACTCTGCTGACTGTTACAGTGTTGTAACCACTTATGATAGGGTTGAGTTTGACCTATTATAGCTCAATATCATCAGCAAACTGATAGTTGCAGCTCCAAACAACTCATAATCTCCCTTAGGAGCCTCTCACATAATTAGGCACAACTGGAGACATGAGATCTATAAATAAAACAATATGGATGTCTCAAGATATGTCTCTTCCCTTATGAGAAAATCTACCAACCCACTCAGGTTTTCTTTTTCTATTGAAATAGAAAGAAAAAATGAATTATTCTTCCTATGGTGTTGTCTATGTCTTGTAATGCTTGGGGTAGACTAATGGGCACTTTCATTCAGCAGAGCTAACTAACTTACCCTCTTATCATGTAGATATGGCTATTCTTGTGATTTGGGGACCTGGAGGTAGCACATACGGGGTAGCACAGTGCACCGTTATCAGGCACATTAAGGTTGTGCCCTAGATATGGCCACAGTTTATTTCAGAATAAACTTTTGCAGAACACCTCATTCTACTTTACTTCTCTGTACAGGCAAGCCTCAAGAGAACAACTCTCAGACTTTGCCAAGTGCTAGAATTTCTAAGTAAACACCTTATGGAATATCTGTTACCAATATTTATGATGCTGTCTCACTTCTAACTTGTGGCAATAAAAAGATTGTAGCTAGAACCCAGGTAATTTGAAACTTCATTTGCTATAATATTTTTGCATTTGCATATTCATGTTATGAAAATAGTCTCTGTTTCAACAGATTTCTTCATTGTCTACAGCTGACACAGTAGGTACATGAGTAGAGTTAATGATTCCTAATTCTTTAGGGAATATGGCCATATCATAGCTTGTGACTTTCTTTTGATGATATGTCCTTGGAATATAGTGAATGCTGGTCTGTTTTTCAGCACATGCCAGGCACTGATAATTAAATTACTTGAGCTACTGTATATGTAGGTAACCTATTGAGAAGACCTCAGAACTGAATCAGAGGCACAAAGTACTTTTCTGGCACAGGAATATGATCATTTTTGTTCTACTTTTCACCATCCTGTGGAGTTGGTCACAAAACTTCAAGATTGTTTTGGTATTCGAGCAAAAGTGTACAATGTAATCAATCCATTTTCTTTAGCGCAAACATTGGATCTATTCATTTGATCTGTAATTATTCTTACCACGTGGTTCTGAAAATATTTTTACCTGTATATAACAACATTAAAGACAGTTTTCTTTGCAAAAAGAAGGCATATGTGCTTTTCTGAATGGTTCTTTCAGCTTAGACTGAATCTGAATCGATCACAAGAACTGTGTTTCTGCATGGTTTATGGGGTTTATGGGTTTCACCCTAGGAGTTTGGTAGCACACAGATTTACACATTTCATTACTGCTCCAGAGGTGCAGCATTTGCTTCAGGCATGCAGTTGTAGACCAATAAATAGATACCTGGCTGTTTGTGCTAGGAAGTCAAAAGTGGCTGGATGAAATGCTCCTTCTGTGCTGTTGGCTATAAGAAACTGGTATACTTTAAACAGCCTGTTGGGCTCTCTAGGCTTCAACTGAACTTTGTTATTTTACCAGTTTGTTTGAGTAGCTCAGCATGCCTCCCTAAGTTTGGAAGGAGGAAATATCTTCTAATAGCAGGCTAGTAGTGGCTCTTTAAACATTAAAAAATCATTAAAAATAATAGCAGACTATTTTAGACTTAATGACTCTGGGCTTGCCCTTTGGGCCCAGATCCAGACGTATAAGCACATGAGGTTTGTGGCTCTGCAAATGTTTTTTTGGAGCCACAAACTGCATGTGTTGCATGTTCAACTATGTGATGTTTAAGCCATGCATGTTAAACCATGAGCAGTATCACACATGAAACTATGAGCTGATTTTCTGGTAGCAAATAAAAAGAAAAAAGGAGCACAAAGAATGTCAGAGTGCCATCTGCTGGGACAAATGCAGAGAAAGGGGAGCTTGCACTGGCAGCCCAGGGGTACAATGTGACTTGATATGTGGGAGAAGGCAGCCCTGGACTGACTGCTTTCCTGTCTCCGTGTGGTTCAATGTGGGGACTCCGCAGTAGAGCCCCCATACTGAGACACACAGAGACAGGGGAGCAGCTAGCCCAGGGTTTCCTGCTCTCCTATCTTGATATACACTGCACCCCACCCAGATGAGGAGTGGCTGGCTGGGGCAGAGGATGCCTCAGTGCACGGGCTTCGCAGCACATGGAGATAGGGGAGCAGGCAGACTTAGGCTGGGGAAGAGGAACAGCAGGGCAATGTGTCCTGCTGCAAACCGCATGAGCAGGGGCATGCAGCATAAAGTAGTGGCACAAATGTGTACCATTACTATTTGTTCTGCTTCAAACACATGTCCCTGCTCATGTGGATGCAGCCCAGAGTAGCACACCAACCTATTCAGCTTGGGCTTGTGGTGAAGCAGCACCTCAGTACAGTTTTAAATAACTGAGAAAGGTAGGGGGTAAACTTGTGATAAATTAAAGGGTACACATCTTTCAAGAAAGTTGAAAGAAGCAAAGAGAGAGACTCATACAGACACAGGACCTGGCCAGGGTGTCAAGAAGTTTAGATGACCTAGGCCATTTTTATGACATGCTAATGCTGTTGAAATGATAAATATACACATAGATTGGTTTTGTTTTAAAATCAGTTTTCTCCTATGCCTTGTTCCAGATATGAAATACCAAAAATATGGGAAAGCAAGAACTCAACATCCATTTAGCATGGCAAGGTTATAGAAGGTTGATGTATCTGA
Organism: Gavialis gangeticus; assembly: GCF_001723915.1. NCBI lineage: Eukaryota > Metazoa > Chordata > Crocodylia > Gavialidae > Gavialis > Gavialis gangeticus. The sequence goes on from NW_017729026.1 coordinate 36,249,500, forward strand.
GTCATGGTAGAAAATTTATGAGATTGTGGGTAAGGTCAAGAACACCTGGATGATGTATTGCTAAGAAAGAGATCTGCTAATGTTAAGAAGAATGACATTGTGACAGGGGGCTATCTTGAGGTCAGTCACATCAGCCCGCCCACCTGTCTAGGGCAATTCACCCACCTGACTCACCTGCCACATCTTTGTTGTAATTAAAAAGCTGTTCATAGGCAGAAGGCTGCCCATTTAATGCCCCAATGTCGAGGGCATAATACACGGCTCGAAACCACTCCTACACCATATCCCATGCCTCACAGATGGCATCACATACTGGTGACAATTATACTGGTGACAATTCTCTTGGCCCCTTCCCGGGTTTAACTCAGTCCCACGCTGAACTTCTCATACTACCCCTAGCAGAGCCAAACTCACTATGCCCCTTTCTCAGGCCTCAGTCTCACTGCCCTACTCTGTATAGCCCTTCAGGATCACCCAGGCTCCCTACTCTGTACAATCCGCCAGGCTTCATCTCTTTCAGTTTTGGTCCTGACTCCTCACAAACCTTCAGGCTGCCCAATTCAGACCCTACTCTATAAAGGGACATCAGGCCTACTGTCCCATACACAGTGCTGATTCTGGCCCCTGGCCCCTTCTGGTCTTGGGCTTCTCAAACTCGATCTACGGCCCACTCAGGCCTCAGGTATCTGTTGATGTGCCTGGACCCCAAGCTTCTCCCCTCTATGGGGCTACCCACCAGGCTGTGGGAGCTGAGGCTTTCCAGCGCCACATCCTCACCTTTCACTGGGGAGGCATAGGTGCAGCATTTCCTGGAGACTGCCCCACCACAGGCAGCCCCACCACACCATCCAGCCCCAGCAATGTTCAGTTTCAGCTCGTACTGAGGACCAGGGACCTCCTCCATCCCCATAGTTCCTAACCTAACTTCCACATGTTGTGGGAGCTGCAGTCTGCAGGATGAGTGTTGTTCCTCTGGCTCCCTAGATGTAACTGCCAGCTCTGCTGCTAGGACCTGTGCTTATACTGAGGCTGCCCAGACTTCCTCCAATCTAGTGGCCCCCTTTCAGTCATGTGAACATCTAATTGGGCCACACTGCGCATGCCAGCTGCTCCACAGCCTGCTGAAACCCCTTAAAGTGGCAGGCACTAAAAGTGTCCTAACAGAGACATGATCACTTAATATATCTGATTAGTCACAATGCATTACATTTATCTGGATAGCATTATTTTCTAAGCTATAGACATTACATGCCTAAGTACCTAAAAAGAAGGTAGTGGTATGTGTGAATACTTCAGGAGTGAGTAGTGGTCTTTGTCTATCTTTAATGTTGTCCATCAATCTCATTTAGTTTAATCTGTGTGTACTTCATATCTATTAGTGACTAGTTACTTAAGATAATAAATGTGTTTTCAAGAGATGATTGCTATAAAGCTGTACACACTAGGGAAGAAAAAACATTATGATATGTTTAAGATTGTCTAGAAATCATTATATATTGAAGGGTTTTTTTGTAGCCATGTTGGTCTAAGGATGTAGGCAGGCAGTCTAATAAAAGATATTATATCTACCCATATAATCTCGCCTGCTTCAACATTAAGGACACTTATCCCTCCCATATTAGGCAGTGGGGTAAATAAAAGGCACATCCCCAGTACCTGATAGTTCAATCTACTAGTGCACCGATTCCTTTATAAGTGAGGAACTGAGAAACAGCCTTGGTAGTTGTGGATTCATATAAGCACTTATCTCAGAGACCAGCAGTGACTTTTATCACATGAAGGATACCTTGAAATGAAGGAATTTCTTGGTAGAATGGATGCTGATTTAGCTGGCTTTATTCAACTTCTGTACAACAGCTCCCAACATTAGGTACACAATAAAGGAAGGTGTACCAAACAAGTGTAGCATAATGGAAGCTGAAAGGATGTAAGCAAGCAGAACTATCTGAAATATTATAACATGCCATGAGATTGACCTGGTCTCAAGATCAAGTGGAAGGTAAGGATTCCCACATTTTTCCACTTCTGACATAAGGTTTGAATTGAAGACAGTTTGGCTAGAGCTGTAAACCAGTACACCACAATCTAACTAACATAAGCCTGTCAAATTTTGTACTTGGTACAGCATGGATCTTCATAACAATGCAATTTATATGCATTATAAATTATATGCAATGCAGTTTTTACAACAAGCAACTCGGCAGATTCACCAAACTTACAAAAGTACTCATGGATGGTTTCAGAGGGGCTAGATAGATTTTTGGTAATGACACCACTGTAGTGGTCCCAATGGAAATCTTATTTGATCTAAAAAGCAGTAAGAACGAGAACCATACAGAAACAAAACATGGTTTTAAAAAAGTTTTGTGTCAAGAAATGTAAATCACTTGACCTGGAGCAATAAAGAGCTTTCAACTTCTATCTATTGGTAAGTAGAGGGAGAACATCCATGTAGTTGATTTGCATAAGACATTTTTTCTATGGTACAGAATGAAGGGCCTTTCTGGCACCATTTATTTATTTACAGGCAGAAATATCCAGAATTCTGTACTTGACCATTTTCAATTGACCATAATTGCAACTGAAGACAAAACTGATTAATTTGCATAAGTGCAAACTGACTAGCAAAGAATCTTATGTACTTCTGGTTTCTTTTTTGTTGAAGCTATAGAGAACAGCAGCAAGACTAAATCAACTCTTGTGAAGTTTTTTTTACTTATATTTATTATTTCTTCGTGACCACTAAATAAAGCTGAAATCATCATGGCTGGGTTTGGTATTGGAACCTCACGACCAAGTCAGAAAGCACTTCCAAAAGGATTGGACTGGGTTTACCTTTGTGCATCTTAGGATTCTAGGACTACATTGCCACTGACACCAAATCATGGGTACTGCAGGAAGATGGAAGGACATTTGCCTGTTTATATATTCATATATATATGGACGTATATTCATACGAAGCAGAGAGCTGAGTTAACAGGTAATTGCAAATATCCTGATCTTTTATTTATCATTCATATAGTCAATCAGTCTCAAGGTATTTCTTATTGGCTCAAGGAATCCTTCCATGACTTTTGTGACACTCAATTTCAAAACTAATTTATATATTTAGGACTGGAACCTCCACCAAGGAGGAATACTCTGCTCTGATCTGGAACTGCAGACAGCTAACCAGGAAAGCCAAGGCTGCGATGGAATTCCAGCTAGCTACAAAGGGAAATAAAAATACAAAGGAAAATAAATCAAGGAAAAAAAAAGTCCTTTTTTAGATATGTGGGGAGCTGGAGGAAAAGCAAGGGCAACATTGGACCTCTGCTAAACCAGATGGGGTAACTGACAACCAGTGCCCAGGAAAAAGTGAACTTGCTAAATTGGTACTTTGCATCAGTTTTCCACCAGTCCTATGGGACAGCCCTGTTCACTATGGGTCAGGGAGGCCCAGGTGAGGGAGATTCGTTGCCCTCCATCGAAGCTGACCTCATGAAGGAATACCTTGACAAGCTGGACACCTTCAAGTCAGCCGGACCTGATGGGTTACACCCAAGGGTACTAAGGGAGATGGCGAACATCATAGCTCAGCCCCTGGCCTGGATCTTTGAGAACTCCTGGCTCTCTGGTGAAGCGCCCGATGATTGGAAGAGGGCCAATGTCATGCCTATCTTCAAGAAAGGGAGGAAAGTAGATACGGCAAACTACAGGCCCACTAGCCTGACCTCTATCCTGGGAAAGGTCTTGGAAAAGATTATCAAAGAGGCCATCCTTAACAGACTAACTGAAGGCAATATCCTGAGGGATACCCAGCATGGGTTTGTTGCGGGTAGGTCTTGCTTGACCAATCTCATTTCCTTTTATGACCAGGTGACCTATCACCTGGACAAGGGGGAAGAGATCAACATTGTATATCTGGACTTTAAAAAAGCCTTTGATCTGGTATCCCACGATCACCTCTTGGCTAAACTGGCTACCTGTGGCCTCGACCTCACCACGATCCGCTGGCTGGGGAATTGGCTCCATGGTAGGACCCAGAGGGTGGTGGTTGATGGAAGTCAATCATTGTGGTGCAC
>NW_017729026.1:36258563-36268378 GCF_001723915.1 Gavialis gangeticus
CAGTGGTTAGTACTACAGATGAAAGGGACTTGGGGGTCATGGTTGACCACAAGATGAACATGAGCCTTCAGTGTGATGCTGCGGCTGGTAAAGTAAGCCAAAAGCTGGCTTGCATCCATAGATGCTTCTCAAGCAAATCCCGGGACGTCATTCTCCCGTTGTACTCGGCCTTGGTGAGGCCACAGCTAAAGTACTGCACCCAGTTTTGGGCTCCACGATTCAAAAAGGATGTGGAGGAGCTTGAGAGAGTGCAGAGAAGATCCATGCGCATGATCATAGGTCAGGAAAACAGGCCTTATGATGAGAGGCTGAGAGCCATGGGGCTCTTCAGCCTGGAAAAGCATAGGCTCAGGGGTGAACTGGTGGCCACCTATCAGTTTATCAGGGGTGCTCAGCAGGAACTCGGGGAACGTCTGTTCACCAGAGCACCCCAAGGGATGACAAGATTGAACGGTCACAATCTCCACCATGACCAATTCAGGCTACACATAAGAAAGAACTTCACTGTCTGAGCCCCCAAGGTTTGGAATAGACTGCTGCTGGAGGCGGTTCAAGCACCCCCTTTGAATGCCTTCATGACACATTTGGATGCTTATCTTGCTGGGATCCTATGATCCCTGGTGACTTTCTGCCCCTGAGGCAGGGGGCTGGACTGGATGTTCCTCCGGGGTCCCTTCCAGCCCAAATGTCTGTTTTCTTCACTTCAAACGATAAAAAAAGAGTGTTTTATTTTTTCCTTAAAGATACTCCAGTGCATCAAAATTGTAGAAAATGTCAGGCAGAACTGTTATTTTATAATGTTGATTTTTTTTTTAATATCCTTCCTCCTAGTCTGTCATCAGAATATCAGTTGGGCTGGCTTCTATCACAATTGGGGTTTATTTGGCCAAAACTTTGTAACAGGATAAGTTGAAAAAATATGTTGCTGAGAGATGTTTAAAATTTTTATTTTATAAAATAGTGGGATTGCTTTTCCTCACCATGACAGGTCTGGGTCAAGTGGTGAGACAGTGCCTTCCCCTGATTTCTCCTGCCTTGTGTCCCCTGAGTGCTATCTCCTACTTGCTTGCTGTTGCATAGCTGGTGTTTTAGAATTGATTGGAAGGCTGCCCAAAACTCAGGGGGATCTTGTCAAAGATAAGCTGTTCTTTGGGGTGCCTAGGCCCCAGGTGTTTAAAAGCCATATTCATGGTCTCCAACCTCCACCTCCCCTGTCAGTCCGAATCTGGTTCATTAGGTCTAATCAACATCAAATGCAAGCCTCCAGTTTTCAATCCAAAGTGCAATCCTTCCCGACTGGTCTAAATCCTCCCTTTAAAAGGTCTAATTTCTCTTCTTACCATCTATACTCAATCCCCTCAAGGTACAATTACTTTAATTGTCATATAAACACATATAAAAGGTTTGTGATGATATGAATGTGCCTTCTTCATCTTCTGTAGAGCCTTGCTTGGAAAACTCCAACTAGCCTTTAAGAATTAACATCTTATTTTTAGCACGTACAGAAGATTTTTCACTGGTGCCTACCTCCCACCTGTACCTTAGAAAGCTGCTCCTTCAGTGCCCAGGAGCTGTTCAGTTCTTTCAATGACTAGCAAATCTACAAAAAGAATGGATCGCCTGTGATTTTTTAAAATTACTATTAGCATCTAAAATATTTTATTTTGCTTTAAACAGAGTATGAGAACAATCAAGCTAAGAGCTCTACTTTATTTCAACTTTTAACTAAAAAAAAATCCTAGAAATAGCTGGCAAATCATTATTTTTGGTCCCTTTCCCAGTGCCAAGGAACTTTACAGAACAAATGCGAAGAACTGGTCCTTTCCCTGAAAAGTCTGCTGTCTAATTTTGGATGTGACAGCATGTGTATTAGTACCAAATGGGAGGATGTATGGAAGACAAGCTGTACACAGTAAAAGGATCACACTGTTACTATGTTCTGGTATGTGTACTTCTTGATGGGTAGTGGAATGCTGTTCTTGTCAGAACTAGCAATGCAGACTGCCACTGATATTCTCTCAAGCATCACAAATCAGACTTGCATCTGAACTGTCACTTTAAAACAAAATGTTTTTTTTCTTTTTCACTTTTTCATTGATTCAGTTGTAGTACTGAGGAACAATAAATATTTCAAGAAGAATCTAGAGGACTAGAATATGTTGTGCAAGCAAAGTTTAAAATATTTTATATCCATTTCTCCTCTTACTGCTTCTATCTTTTGGTTTCAGAGAAACTACATTAAACTTGTTTCTTATTATGGGCACATAGCTGAAAGTATTTTTAAAAATCTCAACTTATTTCAGGGGGAAGTTCACAGACTGTATTGTCTATATGAGCCTATTTTCAAGGCCTATTATTCTTGGTGAACAGGTGGGGTTGCTGTTATAGTATTAATTCAATGGATGCTCTGCTTAGGAGCATTGTACTCTGTGCACTGCCCTTGTCTGTCTTGTAAATATTAAATATTTCTGTCTTCTAGTCTTATAGAGATTCCTATCTGGCATGTGTTTATTTTACCCAGCATTTTAGAGATTTTTCTGAGTTTTCCTCAACCCCTGAATTAGCAATTCGGTGTATGTGCTGATTCAGTTTCTTAATCTTGTTTTCGTTTTGTGCACCCTCTTCCATCAAGCACTATGCAACCCAAGTACTTGAATACCAGCTTCATTTCATTTACATAGTATTATAGGTATAATACAATTTTCACATGGAAATTACACAAAAATTGAGCATTAAGAGCCCCAAACTCCTTAGGAATAAAGCCTTTAAACTTTCAACATGATGCAGATTTTTAAATCATAAAGCCCCATGTTGAGGAAAATGATGGTGGCGGCAAAATGAATTTTATTAGCTACCAGTAACAATTAAGTTTAATATTTACAACTGAGTTAATGCAAGATTTGTAATTTTCCAGTAATGCATTTCTTATCAAGTTAGTGAGGGAATGCTGTGAACATATCATTTCTGCTGGGTTAAATGAATTAAAATACATTAAGTTGCAGTGAAAAATAAATGGAAAATGTGATATCAACATAACCACATTTTTTGTAGACTACGATTATGTGAACAAAGAACAATAGAGAATAACAGTAAGGTAATTCATTTATATTGCAGAACTGAACAGATCTCCTTTTACTACTGATTCACTGAACCACATAGGAGTTTTGAAGGAAACTTGTTATTTAAGTTTGCATTGAACTTGGAGTAATTTGAGCTCTTAAATTGATTGCCACTATAAAATATAAAGCATTACAATTAAAAGATTGGTAACTCTTCTTTTATTTATTTATTTTTTGAGAATATGATTTTTGGGTTGTAATGGTACATAATCTGGATATGTATACTCTTACTGTATATTCAGGTATATCTACTATAATATCTAAGTTGGTTTATATGTACAATGCTTATCGTTCCTGAAAAGGGGTGTCTGTACAGGTGTGTATCTGTCCCTTTTTCCTTTATTTCAGTTAGCTTTTGAAGCCCACCTTTTTACAACTACTGCCAAAGATAGGTTGAGAGCTGGATTAAGGCTGCCAATCATTACTAGAAATGATTGGTAGATGATGCCCTTGGAGAATCTTTAGGGCTGGAATTAACTCTAAACTTGCCAAATACATTTTATCTGCAAGCTTTTGGACTGCTTATATAAAGTACCTGCCATTCCAGCTGCTTTAAATTGGTCACCCTAAAATTCCAGAAAAAAATTTATTTTATACCTTTTTTTTTTTATCCCACTTTTCCCATTGCATGGATCATTTGTTCCCATCGGGACCAATGCATTTCATAATTCAATTCATTAAGATGCATTAACTAATTGGCTTTTTTCTTCTCCAGTTAATTAAACCAAATTAAGTCAATTATATTTTTCTATCTCTGACTTTTCTTTTGCCTAATCTAAATTGGAAAATGTGAGCCTTAGATGAGAAATAAAAAGAGAAAACATTCCCTGCAGCAAAAGTAGAATCTCTAATATTGCAGTGTGAAGATAGTTAAAAGTCAAAGTGACACAAAATGACTTTTAGCCTAATTTACTTATTACAAAGATTGATTGGCTGGTGATTTTTTTGTAGAACACAATGACATTGCTCTAAGTAATGGACACTAATGTATGCTACATTTAGGAATTTCAACAGAAGCCAGCCTTGGTATAAAGCTGTCATGATATAGCACTGATTTCAGCAGTTGAAATTTATTTCTGAAGTCAAAGTAATCACTGGATTCATGTGTGAATAAAAAATTCTTCACTGAAGATAAAATTTAGGTCTGTTGTTATTAAGGATAACATATATGATTCTAGCTTTGATTAGGCACAAGAAAATGAACTTAGAGAGCCTCCCATTTAATGCTTTATTTATTTATTTATTTTCCTCTTCGCTTAATGCTTTCTTTGTTGATGAAATCTGTTTTATTCTGGTAGTTCATTTCACAACCATGATTTTTAAGATTGGTGTAATTTGTGGTAATAAAATAGAGAATTTTCCAGGGGTATAAGGCAGAAACATTAGAAGCATTATTGTTCATGTGACTTGCTGAGCTAGTGAGTACTGTAGTCATGAGTATAAAATCACCAAGGGTTCTGTTAAAAGCTAATGTGCTGTTGTTTATAAGCCTTTAACCTTGTAGAACCTGCAGAGGTATGCTACACATTAAAACTGAGAAGCATACTCATTATTTTAAAAGTGAGGGAGGATCAATCTTATGAGAGATCATGAAACACTATTTTTTTTCTGTGTTCACACTTCCACAGCACTATTTACTGGCAGGTAAGGATTAAGGGCCCAGTGCTTCAAGATTCTAAGTACCCCATGAGAAATACATTCATTAGCATAAGCAGACCAGGGACTTTATTTGTCTTTATAACTGGGTAAGTATTATTTCATGAGGACTCTATGCCTAGCTATTCACTTTCAGTTGTAAGGCATAGTGATGTGTCATCAGCCCACTCAGTCTCAGAAAATCTTTGTACTAATGTAATCTGCCATATGTCTAAGCATGTAGCTCATGAATTAAAGCCAATTTTGGAAGAAATATAGGGAGTAGTCTACTCCTTTCTTCTAGAGCTCCACTGGTGTACCTTCTTTAAATACTTTAAACACAATCTGCCTTAAGAAATGGAGGTTGGATGCAGTTGGCACCACAAAGTTCAGAACCTTTATCAATACTTCTGTAACCCTTCTTCCAGGCGTCAGACAGCAATAACAAGAGCTAGGTTCAATTTAGGGTTTTTACATAAATTGATTATCTGGGTTTGAGCCTCAAACCTGAAACTTTGAAGTCAAGGTAATCAATTTGTGTAAAACCCCTAAGATGAACTCAGCCTTTGTTACTTCCATCTAATACCTGGAAGAAAGGTTACATACACTTTACAACTTTAGGAGGAGGGAGGGCAGTGCACAGAAGCCTGACTTTCCTGGCATCCTAGAACCTTGTTACATGTTGCACTTTGAGCTGCTCAAATGTTGATTGCTGTTTGTGCTAGCAGGAGTTTTCAGCAGTCACACTTTAAGGTTAAAAACCTTCCCTGACTGTTCCCTGCCTACACAGCTGTGACTTGCCACTAGAGGACTGGCAAGCAGGGGCCTAACTAGCAACTACAGCTGTGGGTTGTCACTACAGGGCTGCTGAGCCACCACAGGCTTCTATCTTTGCTCTGGGTGCAAGTGTGAGAGAGAGGGGTTGGGAGAGGGTGGACAAGAACACAAAGATGAGAGATGGAGAGTTAATGAGATGGGGTGGGTAATGAAATGGGAGGTAGAAAGGAAACTGGGATGGGAGAAGGTTGGTGAGATGTGTCAAGGAAAATTTTGATTGAATGCTGCCAATGCAGAGAGAATTAAAGCTGACATGCGCAAGACAGGCTCATGGAATTTTCCATTGGGCTCACCCAGCATGTGTCCCCTGGGCGACCCCAAGAGCTGTCAGTCAGGCTGACCTACTTTTCAGCCCTGCGCATGCTTGGTAACAGTGGAGAGCTCAGGCTCACACATGCTCAGTCAGCTAAGAGCATGATGTCATTCGGCTAGAAAGTTCTTTGAGGGACACATTCTAATTGGCCACCAAATTGTTATAAAAGGTTAAGGAGCCCCTCCCTCGGGGGGAGATCCGTTCAACTGAGGACAGAGGCTACTCCGTAGGGACTGTCCCTCAGTTAGGTCTCCTCCAGCGTGGGCTCTCGCTGCTTTTCGTACCTCGGTCTGGTTGCATTGATTGATTCTCTGGTTACTGGACTGTTCTGGCTTGGACTCTGACTTCGCTTTCGGATCACCCTCAAAACACTGGCGACGACTTACCTGGCTTTCGACCTCGGAAATCACCTCAGCTATCCGATCGTCCTTCGGGACTGGCGTCACACCTGACTATCTTCAGCGAGTTACAGTTCATTGTACTGTTTGTTAGTTTACTCCTTCTATGAGCCGTTGACCAGTCCTAGGACTATTGAGCCAGGCAGCCGCCCCTAGCCTCCGGGTTAGATAGCAAGGGCTTGGCTCAAGAACCCTGTGGACCAACGGACCCCTGTGTTGTTGTTCGTTCGTCACACCACTGTAACTGAAGAATTACATTGCCTACGCCTCAAAAGCGTAAGTTGAATAAACCGTCTTGTTTAAGAAACCATCACGCTTCCGTGCCGCTCAGTACTCCATTGCCAAAAACTCCTGCCTGTCCACTCCAATTGCCACCACCCGGCCGCCCCACCGTGACCACAACCGTGAGCTTGGCTCGCCAGCTCCGGGGCTGTGACAAGATGAAAGAAGTCAGCCACTGAAGGATAAATAATAAGAAAAAAATTGAAAAGAAATAAAGAAGTAAATTAAAGAAGATCTCATGTTTTAATAAATTGGGACTAGGATTGGGATCAGGATGTGGGGAGTGCTGGTCATGCTTCCTGGGGTGGCTCGGATGTGAGAGCAGTGAGGAAAGGTGCTTTTGGGGGAGCTGCTGGCCCTCCCCCAGGAAGGAAGCCCCAGCTCATGAAGACCTAATCCAGCCACTTATCTTGTGCCCCCCCAACTCCTGCACACACACCTAGAAGCTACTTGTGGACCTAGCCATGACCTGTAACGTGGCTAGCTGAAATGTGCTCTGCAGGCTGTTTGCTCAGGGTTGCGCTCCTTTGGGACTTAATTGCCTTGTTTGTCAACAACACAATGTAATAGGGATAACAGAGACCTGGTGGGACTCCACCCATGACTGGACCATGGGTATAGATTGCCATACCCTGTACAGGAGGGATCGAGTAGACAAAAGGGGCGGAGGTGTAGCTCTCTATGTCAAGGAGAACTATGCATCCCTACAAGCTGACATAGACACCCAGGATGGATGACTAGAGACCCTTTGGGTTAAAATCTGTGGGGAACACGACATAGGAGACACAATGGAGGGAATTTACTACAGACCTTCTACCCAGGATCAAGAGATTGACTAGGAGTTCACCAGGGAATTGGCTGAGGCTGCAAGCTCCCAGTCCATGGTTGTCGTGGGGGACTTCAACTACCCAGACATCTCATGGGAAGAGCACTCAGACAAATCCAAATGGTCACAAAGCTTCCTCACGTGCATGGATGAGCTCTATCTGACTCAAGAAGTCTTTAAGCCAACAAGAGGCAAAGTGCTGCTTGACCTGGTGCTGGCAACCAGGGCCAACCTAATCAGTGACCTAATGATCAAAGGGAAGCTGGGTGACAGTGACCATGAGCTGATCACCTTCACCATCCTCCAAACAGCTGTCAAGTCAGTCAGCAGTACAGAGGTCCTCGACTTCAGAAGGGCGGACTTTGACAAGCTCAGGAGACTTGATGGTGAGGCCCTAAGGGACCATGAGCCCAAAGGCAAGGGTATCCAGGAAGAGTGGTTGCTCCTCAAGGGAGCAATCCTAGATGCAGAAGCTAAGGTATCAAGGACAATAAAAAGTCATTTTTAAGATATATGGGGAGCTGGAGTAAAAGCAAAGGCAACATTGGACCCCTGCTAAACCAAAAGGGAGAACTGATGACCAATGCCCAGGAAAAAGCCAACTTGCTAAATGGGTACCTTGCATCAGTCTTTTACAGACTGCCCATTACGGGACAGGGACACCTAAGCAGGGGTGGTTCCTTGCCCTCCATCAATGCTGACCTTGTGAAGGAACAGCTTGAGAGGCTGGACACCTTTAAGTCAGCTGGCCCTGACAATTTACAGTCCAGAGTACTCAACATGCTGGCTAGCATCATAGCTCAGCCCCTGGCATGTATCTTTGAGAGCTCCTGGTGCTCTGGTGAAGTGCCCGATGATTGGAAAAAGGCAAATGTGGTGCCTGTCTTCAAGAAAGAGAAGAAAGTGGATAAAGCAAATTATAGGCCCATCAGCCTGACCTCTATCCTGGGGAAGGTCTTAAAAAAAATCATCAAGGAGGCCATCCTCAATGGGGATGTTGTGGGTAGGTTGCGCTTGATCAATCTCATTTCCTTTTACAACCAGATGACCTATCACCTGGACAAGGGGGAAGAGATTGATGTCATATATCTAGACTTTAAGAGAGCCTTAGATCTGGTATCCCATGATCACCTCTTAGCAAAACTGGCCAACTGTGGCCTTGGATCCACCACAATCCACTGGCTGGTGAATTGGCTCCGGGGTCAGACCCAGAAGGTGGTGGGTGAAAGAATTCAATCATCAGGGTGCCCTGTGACCAGTGGGGTCCCTCAAGGCTCTGTCCTTGGACCTATTTTGTTCAACCTCTTCATTAATGAGGTGGACATTGGAGTTGGAAGTGGAATGGCCAAGTTCGCCGATGATGCCAAATTTTGGGGTAAAGCATCCACACCTGAGGACAGGGGAGTAATACAGGATGACCTTGACAGGGTCAATAAATGGGCAGACAAAAACCTGATGGTGTTTAACATTAACAAATGCAAGGTTCTCCACCATGGGAGGAAAAACCTGCAGCATGTTTATATGCTTGGCAGTGCCACGCTGACCAGCACTATGAACGAGAGGGACTTGGGGGTCAGGATTGACCACAAGATGAACATGAGCCTGCAATGTGATGCTGCAGCCAGTAATGCAAGCAAAACTCTGGCTTGCATACATAGATGCTTCTCAAGCTAATTCCGGGACATCATTCTCTCATTGTACTTGCCTCTTGGTGAGGCCGCAGCTGGAGTACTGCATTCAGTTTTGGGCTCCACAATTCAAAAAAGATGTTAGGTAAGCTTGAGAGAGTCCAGAGGAGAGCCACACCCATGATCATAAGTCAGGAAAACAGACCTTATAATGAGAGGCTGAGAGCCATGGGACTTTTCGGCCTGGAAAAGCACAAGCTCAGGAGCAACCTGTTGGCCACTTATAAGTTTATAAGGGGTGCTCACCAGCACTTAGGGGAACGTTTGTTCACCAGAGCACCCCAAGGAATGACAAGGTCGAAAGGTTATAAACTCCTGCAAGACCATTTCAGGCTGGACATAAGGAAGAACTTCTTTACTGCCTGAGGCCCCAAGGTCTGGAATGGCCTGCCACCAGAGGTGGTTCAAGCACCTACTTTAAACAGCTTAAAGAGAAACCTGGAAGTTTTTCTTGCTGGGATCCTATGACCCCAGCTGACTTCCGGCCCCTGGGGCAGGAGGCTGGACTTGATGATGGCAGAGATGGAACTGGGACTAGCTTCCCGGATTAAGGACAAACAAGAAGTCCTTTTTTAAATACATAGGGGGTAAAAAGAAGGTTCCGGGTAATGTGGGGCCCCTGCAGGACATGTTAGGAAACTTGATTGTCACACCAGATGACAAAGCCAACATATTTAACGATTTCTTTGCCTCTATTTTCCTAAGCAGGGACCGGAA
>NW_017729026.1:36273378-36275694 GCF_001723915.1 Gavialis gangeticus
TCATTGATGCCAAGATGAACATGGGCCGGCAGTGTGTCATGCATCCACAGATGCATCTCAAGCAGGTCCAAGGAGGTGATACTCCCCCTCTATGCAGCACTGGTCAGGCCACAGCTGGAGTACTGCATCCAGTTCTGGGCGCTGCACTTCAAAAGGGATGTGGACATCATGGAGAGGGTCCAGAGGAGGGCCACTTGCATGATCAGGGGGCAGCAGGGAAGGCCCTACAAGGGGAGGCTACGGGACCTGAACCTGTTCAGCCTCCACAAGAGAAGGTTGAGGGGGATCTAGTGGCCTGTTACAAACCAGCCAGGGGGCACCAGCAGGCACTGAGGAAGTCCCTGTTCCCCTGAGCACTGCCTGGAGTGACCAGGAATAACGGTCATAAGCTGGCAAAGGGTAGATTTAGGCTAGATATCAGGAGGCGCTACTTCACGGTCAGGGTGGCTATGATCTGGAACCAACTTCCAAGAGAAGTGGTGCTGGTTCCTACCCTAGGGGTCTTTAAGAGAAGGCTTGATGTACACCTTGCTGGGGTCATTTGACCCCAGTACTCTTTCCTGCCATGGCAGAGGGTCGGACTAGATGATCTACTCAGGTCCCTTCCGACCCTAGAAACTATGAAACTATGATCTTCCAAGGTCCCTTCCAGACCTAATGTCTATAAAATCTATGAAATCTATATGTTGGAGAAAGGCATCCAGAGATTTAAAGACATCAAGAGCTCCAGAGTCCACCATTTCCCTTGGCAGTTTGTTTTGGCATTTAATCACCCTTACTGTAAGCATTAAAATAAAAAGATGCTTTAAACATGTTTCTTATTCCTAATTTGAATTTGTTTGGCTTTAGCTTCTAGCTCAGGGGTGGGCAAAATGTAAGCTGTGGCCAGAGGCCAAACTCCATTTCCCAGCAGCCCTTGCCCACATTGCTGTGGCCAGTTTCCATGGAGACCCCAAGAGTGGCAGGGCCATTACAGCATGGGGCCAGGGTGTTCATGCAGACCAAAATCAGCAGTCCTAACAGGGCACACGGCTAGGCAGAGAGCTGCTCTGGGGCTGGAATTTTGCAACAGTGACAGCATAATCCAGAACCAGGGCAGAACTGTGATCCGCTGCCTACATATACCTCTCTGGGGCATGTGGAAAGCAGATTGCATCTCTGCCCTGGCTCTGGACCATGCTGTCATTGCCACCAGTTCCTGGTTCCAACCCCAGAGCAGCTCCCAGCTCAGCCATGTGCCCCACAGCAATGCTTGGGCTGATCTCCATTGAAACCTTGGACCCATGCTGTCATGACCCCATTGTTCCTGCAATCTCCATGGAAAGTGGCTACAGCGATGCAGGCAGAGGCTGCTGGGAAATGGAGTCTCCCATGGGTCTGATATGGCCCATGAGCTGGACTTCACTCGCCCCTGTTCTACCTATTGGTTTCTGATGTGCTTTCTCCACTAGTAGTTGGTATTTTCTCTCCAGAAAGCACTTACTCTAATGACATCACCTGCTCATTTTACTTTTAACAAACTAGGGAATAAACAGACTGACATAAAGTGTTCCAGTATAAAGTATTTTTCTTTCAGTTTTGAATGACTTTTGTGACTTTCTGTACCCAGATCACAATGTTTATGGTTCTATTGGCTGAGGTCATTGCAGGACCCCTGGCACAGCTTTACGAGCATTCGTGGTGGTCTGCTGTGGTGCCGGAGGACTGGAAGAGGGCCAATGTGGTTCCCATCTTCAAAAAAGGGAAGAAGGAGGACCCAGGAAACTATAGGCCAGTTAGTCTTACCTCAATCCTAGGCAAGCTCTTTGAGAAAATTATTCTGGCACACATCCATGAAGGGCCAGCAGGGGACTGCATGGTTAGGGGCAACCAACACGGGTTCATCAGTGGCAGGTCCTGTCAGACCAACCTGGTGGCCTTTTACGATCAGATCACTAGATCATTAGATGCAGGGGTAGCAGTAGACAAAGTTTTCCTGGACTTCCGGAAGGCTTTCAACACTGTCTCTCACCCCGTTCTCATTAAGAAACTGGGGGACTGTGGTGTCGACACCCACACAGTCAAATGGGTCGCCAGCTGGCTGGAGGGATGCACCTAGAGGGTGGTAGTGGATGGGTCCTTCTCAACTTGGAAGGACGTGGGCAGTGGGGTTCCGCAGGGCTTGGTCCTTGGGCCCGCACTGTTCAACATCTTTATCAGCGACTTGGATGAGGGGGTAAAAAGTACCCTGTTCAAATTTGCTGATGATACTAAGATGTGGGGGGATGTGGGCACACTAGAAGGAAGCAACAGGCTACAATCAGACCTAGACAGGTT
>NW_017729026.1:36275710-36281273 GCF_001723915.1 Gavialis gangeticus
GAGGAGGTTAGATGAACACCTTGCTGGGGTTGTTTGACCCCAGTACTCTTTCCTGCCATGGCAGGGGGTCAGACTAGATGATCTACTCAGGTCCCTTTCGACCCTAGTAACTATGAAACTATGAAACTATTTTCATTCATTCATAACTTTTCTTTTTTTATTGTATTTTGAAAAGCTAACATTTTTCAGTGAAGCAAACTGCTAACAGTTTTGACATTTCCAACAACAAAAAAATCAATGAACCTAAAGTGCAAAGGAGCTTTTTTAGTATATTATAAGAATATCCACAGAATGAGTTAATATAGCCTATTTATTGTGATTTAAATTTGTGGGCTACTTTATTCCAAGCCAACGCACATGTGAAAAAAGCTGTTAATTTCTCTAGCAACTGCAGAGCATTTACATAATGTTTTAAAGCAGGGGTGGGCAACCTGAGGTACATGTAACAGAATTGGCATAGATAGCCTCTGTGCATGGTATGCAACAGATCTAGGAAGGAATAGGCAGCACAGCAGAAGATAGGGCAGGGAACAGAAAACAGGACAACAGATTGGGCAGATGATGAGGATAGGAAGGGTACCTTGGGAGGGTGTGCTGCTAATTTTTGGCACTCCTGCTTAAAAGGTTGGCTCTCACTCTTTTAAAGCCTGAAAAAGTCAGCACATGTTTCCGTACCTGGCAAATTTAAATACCAACCCAAATGGAATCTTACCAAAACTTGAGAATTTGACTGAACTTCCAAATTAGGTGCAACTATAAAATTTCAACTCTAAGGGTAACTTTTTTCTAGTGAGTTGTATCTGAAAACAGGGACTTAGAGGTATCTCATCCATAACTCTAATGCTGCTATTAAGATGCTAGAATAAATTGAAATTACTGAAACATATTTGAGATTTAATGGAGATATGATGATGTATTATAATTGAATTAGAACTGAGAAATCTTAGGGAAATCCACTTGGCAAACATGGTATATTTTTAATTAAATAAAAATGGGGAATTAGTTTTGAAACTTAGCATAAAAATAAAAAATTAGCAGAAAAATAATAAGGTGGCAAGTATATATTTCTTTTTACCTCTTGTCTCCCTCTGTTTCTTGAAGAATTAACAACTATAACCATTTAAAAGTACATAATATTGAAACACAAACATGCCCAGCCCAGAGGTAGGTGCCAAAACAATAAAGGGTTTGGAAGGCAAGCAATATAAGCAGAGGCTGAAGGAAATAGGCATGTTCATCTTGTGGAAAAGTCACTTAAGAAGGGACATAATAGCAGTCTACAAATACCTGAATGACTGCTACAAAGCTGAGGGAAAGCATATTATATCTCTTGCTGAAAAGAGTAAACGATGGACCAATAGCTTGGAGTTGCAGCAAAGGTTTAGATTGGATATTGGGGTGGGGGGTGAAGGAGTCTTCTCTGTTAGAAGAAGGTATTCAAGAAGTTGGACAAAAATTGGTAAGCTATGATCTAGGCTATATCTATTTTCTGCTATGGGTTTTTTCTTTGATCTTAAGCTTTGCTAGTTGCCACATGGGACCTAGAAGGACTTTTTCCCCCCTTTTGCTGCTAAATGTGCTAGGTGTTTGTTGTTGTTGGGGTTTTGGTTTGTGTTTTTGGGGTTTTTTTGGTTGTTGTCTTGGTTTGGTTTGGGAATTTTTTTGTTTGCTTTTTATTGTTATTTTGCCTTCCTCAGACACATTGGGTGTTGGCTGCAGCCGAAGCTACAAATTTTGACTGGGATGTACCGAGGCTGCTGGGACTAACATGTGGAGATTCCTGGTCAGGGTCAGACAAATTTCCATATTCGAGTTCAGGAAGGAATTTTACCCCTTGGCCAGATTGCTATGTACCATGGAGTTTTTTGCCTTTCTCTATAGCAGGGAGCATGGATCTCTTCCTTGGATCTGTTGGACATGACCCCATGAGCGGGAACATGTTCTCTCAGGGACAAGTAGCAGTGGCATAATGTGTGCCACTGCTACTTGTCTCTGGGGAATACCTTATACCACACTTGCTCTGGTGTGCAGCATGTTGCCCCAGGTGGTGTAGGGGAGTTGTGCTGGTTGCAGAAACCTTACCTGGGGTCCTGGGGGCTTCTGGAAGCTACAGCCATGGTGATCTTGTAGCAGGGAGCCTTGCCGGCAGCTGGAGTATGGCTCTAGCTAGCCAGGCACTGGTTTTGGGTGGTGAGCGCTACCGTCATATGAGCCAGCCTGCTTATTAGGTACGGGTTTTTTACCCACAACAAACCCGTGCTGGCTATCCCTTAGGATGTTGGCATCAGCCAGTCCATTAAGGATGGCCTCTTTTTAATAAACTTTTCTAAGATCTTCCCCAGGATAGAAGTCAGGCTGATGGGCCTATAGTTAGCCGGATCCACTTTCCTCCCTTTCTTGAAGATAGGCACCACATTGGCCTTCTTCCAGTCTTCAGGCACTACACCAGAGCACCAGGAGTTTTCAAAGATCTGTGCCAGGGGCTGGGCTATGATGCTCGCCAGCTCCTTGAGTACCCTGGGGTGTAGATTGTCAGGGCCAGATGACTTGTAGGTATCCAGCTTCTTAAGATGTTCCTTCACAAGATCAACACTAATGGAGGGCAGAGGATCTCCCTCACCCGGACCTCCCTATCCCGTAGCAGGCATGGGCGTCCCATGGGACTGATGAAAGACTGACGCAAAGTACCCATTTAATAGGTTGGCTTTTTCCTGGGCATCAGTTGTCAGTTGCCCCATCTGGTTCAACAGGCGTCCAACGTTGTCCTTGCTTTTCCTCCTGCTCCCCACATATCTGAAAAAGGACTTTTTATTGTCCTTGATGCTCGAAACTAGTTGGAGTTCAGTTGCAGCCTTGGCTTTCCTGGTTTGCTCCCTGCAGAACTGGACCAGTACAGAATAATCCTCCTTGTAGGTGAATCCCACCCTCCATCCTTTGTAGGCCTTTCTTTTTAGCCTCAGGAGGTCTGCTATGTCCCTGGAGAGCCAAGGGGGCTGCTGTGCCCTCTTGCTGCCTTTCCTTTGAGATGGAATAGTCTTAACTTGTGCATTGAGGATCACTCCGTTGAGGAGCAACCACTCTTCTTGAACTCCTCTCTCCCTGGGGTCATGGTCCCTTAGGGCCTGACTGACAAGCCTCCTGAACTTGTCAAAGTTAGCTTTTCTGAAGTCAAGGACTTCCGTGTTGTTTACTGACTTGCCAGCTTTATGGTGGATGGTGAAGGTGATCAGCTCATGATCGCTGTCACCCAGCTTCCCATCGATCACTAGGTTGCCGATTAGGTCATCCCCAGTAGCCAGTACCAAGTCAAGCAGTACTTTACCTCTTGTTGGCCCATAGACTTTTTGAGTCAGGTAGAGGTCATCCACGCATGAGAGGAAGCTTTGTGACCACTCGGATTTTGCTGAGTGATCCTCCCATGAGATGCCAGAGTAACTGAAGTCACCCATGACAACCATGGTCCTGGAGCATGCTGCCTCAGCCAGTTCCTGGGCTAACTCCTGGTCAACCTCAGGACTTTGGGTCTATAGTAGACTCCCGCCACTGTGTCCCCTGTGCTGTGTTCCCCACGGATTTTAACCCAGAGGTTCTCCAGTCATCTACCCTGGTCATCATTATCAACTTAGTGGATGAGAAGGAAAATCTCAGTCTTAGAAATGCTGTATAGATACCATCACCAAGATTTAGGCATCATCTGAGTTGAAATATGAGATAGAGGGAGTTAAGCTGAAGATGATATCCAGATTTCAGTTTTAAATGAGAAGGTTAGTTTTGCTATTTCAGATAAGTGACAGAGAAAGGGGAAGCTGGGAAAATAACAATAAAATGTATAGAATCAAGGAAGATTCAATGAAGGAAAGAAGGAATAGAATATATAAATGCTTTGTAAAACATTTGACTACTTCCTGGAAAGGGTTTACTTCAATATTTTGCCTCACATTGGGAACACAAAAACCAATAAAATTCCCTCCACCTTCCCCCTGCCCAAAAACAGGTGTTTTGTTTTACTCAAAATGTATTTTAGATTGAGGTAGTGACAAAAAGTTGATATTTTGGGGGGAGAGGAAACAATTATTTTGACCAATTTCTATCTTAATTTTTAAACAAAAAAAGCTATATTACAAGTCTCACTGTATCAGTTACAATAGACAAAACCCCTAAATAATTCCTATCATACAACCTCTTTAAAACATTATTTTAAAAATATACAATCTTCTTGGATAAGTGGGAAAATAATATTTCATTCATACCCTCAGATGTCTTATAACAAGTATGTAGTGAAAGCCTAGTTCCATTGATATCAATGGAAAAGTTTTCTTTGAATTCACTGGGCAGGATTTCATCCATGATCTACAATAACATCATGTATTACCATATATCATGTATAATACAAAGTAAAATGTTGTGTCCTGTTATATTCAGTTATTATCAGTTTAAGATGCAAGTAATCTGAAGCAAACAGAAAATAATTTGAATGTAAATAGGTATTAATTCATGTTGCACATAATTATCTTGTTTCCTGATTTTTGTCATTAGACATAAGTTCACTGGGTTTTTGCTTTTTTCTTCATGTTGTTGTCATCGGGTTTGACTTCTGGGAATCTATAATAATCAAAACATATCTTTAAAAGCATCCTCTAAATGTCATTACATCTACAAAGTAATCATGATTTGCATGAAGAAAGGTTTTAATATTTGCGTGTTTATTTTAGATGTAATACTCCTATAAATATATATCATTTATATAGCCATCAAATGCTCATAGACGTCATGAATTCTACCCATTCAATTATTATTTGAATAAGGCCATAACTCTGCAATGAGCCTTGGTAACTTATGTAGGCAAGGGGATTCTTTACTGGTACAGTGATACTGTCTTTATCTGCCTTATTTTAAATGGAGATTGTGAATAGGCTTTACAGGGTATAGGCTGTAGATTGTGAGTAAGAGGGTATAGACTTTACAGGTACAATCTGGAAAACAGATTCTTTTATATCTATACTACAAATACCTTCAGGTTTGTATATAAAAGGTAAGCAAGTATCTACATAAAGCAACATAATGTCTTTTACTAGCTATTCAAAAGTAGTAGTCTCAAAATTTATATGCAAGCCATCCCTGATTCTGAAATTAATGGAGTTACAACAGGAAAATTGGGTTTATTGTTGACATATATGTTCATGAACAATATGCATTCCTGGACATTAAGGGTGTGTTTAAGAAAACACCAGTTATTAATTTTGCATTTTCAGCCACTAAACAGAACAATTTAAAAATCTATTTCATTTAAATTAAAATGAAAATGAAAAATAAAACAGAACAGAATTATAACAGATAAAACACTGAGTTCAATTTGAAACAAAAACCATTAAATTCCATTTTGACTCTTTTTAACAACTTGGAATGAAGGGTTAGAGATAGATCCTGTTCTCAAAATACCAGCAGCAATTCCCATTTTATATGATTGGCAAGTAGTTAGGGTACTAACCCTAATGTGGGAAGTCAGGTTGAAATATTGCTCTGCTAACAAATATGTAAACCCATATGTCAAATAAGCATGTTC
>NW_017729026.1:36286273-36286551 GCF_001723915.1 Gavialis gangeticus
TTGACTCTTTTTAACAACTTGGAATGAAGGGTTAGAGATAGATCCTGTTCTCAAAATACCAGCAGCAATTCCCATTTTATATGATTGGCAAGTAGTTAGGGTACTAACCCTAATGTGGGAAGTCAGGTTGAAATATTGCTCTGCTAACAAATATGTAAACCCATATGTCAAATAAGCATGTTCTATTCTAGTATATTCTGGGGAAAGATGTTCTTATTGCTTCTTGTTGGTACCACTTTATATAAAGCATGTAAATGTTAGTTGTGTAGTGATCAAAA
>NW_017729026.1:36286562-36291518 GCF_001723915.1 Gavialis gangeticus
GCTTAATGTCCTTTTCACTGGACCATGGGATCTTCTTATTCGATTCTCTGTTGGTAAAAACAGATGTTGCCAAAAGAACTGGATCAGCTGTGCTATGATGTGTCACAGCACAGAGGATCACTGGGCAAAACAGAGGTAATCTGTTGTCCTGAAGTGTCAGGCCTCTACTGCTCTTGGGAGTGCATGAGATTCAATCCTACAGGACAACACTTGGGGTACGTGTCTGCAAATGGAGTAACCCTCAGTTTCCCTGTTTTCAGAGATGCACACTCAAGGAATCCAACTTGGAGTGCATCTCTGTAAACAGAAAAAAAAAATATGAGCAGGTGGTTCTGGGGCTTTTGGGGTCTGATCTTGTGTGCCCAAGGAATGGGAGTTCCCTCGCATGCAGAGTTGGGCCCCTGAAGGTGCAGGAGTGCCTGCCTGGGATGGTTGAAGAGTGTGGGCTTCCCACGCTCTCTCACCTGAAAGCAAACAGATATTTGCCACAAAATAGAGACAAAAAGTTCATACCAACAATGTTGCAGTCACAAATTTTGGCAATGTATAGTTTGAGAGAGGCATAGATGGCTGCTAGCTTGCCCTTTGTGCTTTCATAATTTTTTTACAGTAGCACATAGGTGATGTCTATTCCCTCCTTGAGTCTCTCTGTTAACAGTGTTCTACTTTGTGGACATGATTCTACCTAGTTGTAGCCGGTCTTTAAAAAGCACTTTGACAAAGAGTTCAGAGAAAGTAGCAGATTAAAGAAATTCAATCTATTTTGTTTATTCTTGAAGAGGGTTAGATGGCCTACTCAATTTTATAGGTTTATAAATATAGAAAAGATGTGTGGTGGTAGAGGGCTGTTTAGTCTAGAAAATAAAGGCACATTGATATTGTATGGCTGAAAGCTGAGGTGTGCTAATCAGAAATTATCAAAGGCAAAATTTTAAGCAACTGAAACTTTTTACTTGGAAACATGACTTATTCTTCATTAAGCAAGCTCTTTAAATCAATATTAGATCATTTTCTAAACACTACTTTAGCTCAACCAAAAGTTATGGGGCTTATGTTACCATGAATCCCTGGGCCTGTGTATTTAAAAAGTCACACTGATCAGAGATCACAGGCCCAGGGGATCCAAATGCTTAGATGGTGCATTTGGACTTTTCATTTTCTCTTCTGTAGACTTCATAATGTTAAAGGGGAACTTCACTTCAGAGATCAGCTGATTTTATGTAAGGTTGTATCCAGTCTCCTCTTGTTTTGGATGAAAGAGCTGCACACTTAGGTCTCTGGGGAGCACCACTTCCAGCTGTGAAATGACTTTGGAATCATACCTCAGAATAGTTAACCAATAAGAACTCCATTGTGCCCTTTCTTGAGAAATGTAAGCAAGACAAGAGGAGCTGCACAACTGAAAATATTTCAGACCTGCCCTCAGTCTTCCAGCATCAGCTAGTCCCTGTCATGTCTTAGCCTGCCCTTTACATACTGCATAGCCTCCATGGACCGCAGATCTACACATGCATTTACACTGTTTTAAATTTACTGCTAAGTAAATTACTGCACAGTAAGTGGGAATAGGCTAGAGTCTACAAATGTGCAGGCATTAAAAAGCATTAATGCTGTGTGTGGATTGACTTGGTTAGTCTCAAGTCAGTCACACATACTGTGTTACTGTGCAGTAATGAGTCTACATGAGTGTTACTGCACAGTAACTAACTGGGCACAAATTTGATACCTGCTTGATGCCATAGTCAGCATAAATCGCCATAGTTATTGAGCAGTTTTGGTTACTGCACTTTAAATGTGCACATGTAGACGTGCCCACTGTGTCCCTTTTGCCTAGTTACCTAGTATCTGAGGCACACATCTCAGATGGCAGAATCATGACAGTTCTTTGCCAGGGACTCATAAGAAACAACAGGAGTGGGGACTGGATTTGCCCATTGGAGTCTAAAACCGTACCTTCTGTTTTATATTATCTTCTTAAGTAGGAAACAGGTGGTGCTTCCATGCTCAGAAAAAGAATGCAGATTCCTTAAGTCTTGTAGAGTTTAAAGACCCAGTTAAAGTTTTTTGTCATCCAAAGAGTTACATTTTTTTGCATTTTTGCATTTTTTTGCATAATCAGGAAAGTTTACTATGATTAGTCACAGTAAAGCTTCAAATTAGGAAAACTCTTCAGCTATGGTTCCTCATGAGTGACAGAGGTTTGCACTCTCACTTTCCTCCTCATATATGGTATCAGCTGCTTATACTTTCTGCCCTTACCAATGGGCCAGCTGCTCTTTCCTGTACAGATGGTCTTAACCATTCTCTTCCTACCCCCATGGATGATGCCAGATGTCCACCTCAAATGCAAGTCCCATAGACACACAGATGTGAGTTATATAATGAGTTATATATGTGAGTATAAGCCAAGCTACCTAAACAAATATTAGAAGGCATAATTCCTTATTTATTTATGTTTTTTAAATAATTCTGTCTTTGGCATCTGCTTGTGAAGTCTATTAAATATTTCCTCTTTTCTTGGTAGTACCAATCTCTTTCTCTCTCGTCCCAAATTAGTTATGAATGTGTTTAGTACAGTATTTTCTAAATTAATGCATGCTAGTGATGTGAAAGTATCTAAGATTTAAAATTATACATGTAACACTGATTTATAATAAAATAATTCGCAAAGGAATCAGCCACTTGATTTTGTATCTGTTAAATATATCTTACTCAAATGCTCACCTGTAAACCAATAAGCCCAACATTTTTTTTTTTTTTTTAATTTAACAGTTCTATATTATGCATACTGCCTTTCTTGGAGAATATATATATTTAAAGAAAAGTTATGATGTTGAAAACCATGTTTCATTCAACATTTTTAGGTACTATTCTTGCAAGTATAATTATAACTTAAGGGGGAAAAGATGTTTGTCTTGTCAATTTATTTGCTTTGTGCTTTTGACAGTACATCATGTATTTGACAGTATACTATGCATTTGATACAACTTTGTACATAGCCAGTTGCTCTTCTTGTCTTTGATAACTAGCATGACAATGTCATTTTACACACAATATTTGAGGTGAGGGCTGGCTGTGCAGTGACATTGAGTGCACTCTGGAGTTGTACAAGAGGTGTTGAGTGGGAACACCAGAAAACAAAATTGAAAATGAAGTGGAAGAGGCAGTAGGAAGCACACGCTTGACCAAAGGAGAAAGAATGTAGGAACAAATAGGCTTAGGTTATATGTGTATATATATATAACCTAAGCCTATATATATAATATTTTTCTTGGATCTGACCAAAAGATCTTCTAATCATCAGAAAGAGATCAAAGGAAACAATAGAGGTTGTTTTTATATTTTATTTTTAAAAAATCAGAACATACCAGTTAAAGTGTGATATATCAAAAAGTATGAATGAATCAATTTCAATAACTCTTTAGTCAAGAGTAGCCCTTCAAGTATTACCAGAGAAATAGAAATAAGGCAAATATGGTGCTGATCTTCATAGTTCCATGACCTAAATAGCTGGCATAATGAGAACTAATTTTGCTGTTGCAATCTATTTAAAACACTGAATACAGAATAAACATACCTGTAAGATTTACAATTTAATCATGAATTCTTCCTCCCCACTCCTGACTGGTGGAGAGGCCTTGGCAGCACTGCTGCTTCCTGCTGATGGGCTGGGAGGCAAAAGCTGTGGTTTTACGTATGCCACTGTTTTTCCTTGCGCTGCTGATTAGTCAAGGAGCCCTTGTGGCCAGACCACTCTCTGCTGATTGGCCAGGCAGCAAAAACCACAGGATGGTTTTTTGCTTCCCAGCTGATCATGTAGTAAGTGGAAAGCAGCAAGGCCGATGGGGCCCCTCTACCAATCAGGAATTAGTGGGGTGTATACCAAAAAGATCAAGATTAAAGGAACTGCTGTGCAGTGAACTTCTGCTACAATTTAGGGAGATCCCTACACTTGGGAGTGACTTGGGGCTCACTCTGGGTGTGCCACATTGTAATGGGTCCCCTACTCCATTATTGAGAAGGAGAGGATAGGGAACAACAGGCTGGCTTTGGAACTCTGTAAGAACTGCTAGGACTTAAAAAGCCCTTAGGAAAAAACAAAAGCAAAAAGACAGCTGCTCAGCCCATGTACAGAAAAATGCAATCAGAGCCTGGAGCACAGGCTCTGATTGAGAAAGACAATGATTGACAGACCTGATGGGGTCAAGGGACTGTGTGGAGAGGATGGGGAAGGTGTGTTTGCAGTCTTTAGAAGGCCAGGACCTTTGCTGAGGGTCAGGATAGCTGAGCCACCACACTCCTTCAGTCTGTAGGGGCTGAAGGAAACTCAGCAGTACAACACAGTGAAGTTAAACCATTGATGTTATGTTTATTTTTTATTATTGTGTAAATCTGGAAGACCAGGATTGTCTGTGAGGGGAGGTTTGGAGACCACAGGACATCTGGGGAGGTACTGCCACTGTGTGGGGAGTGAAGACAGGGGCACTGCAAACTGGGAATCAGGGTCTGCAGCAGGTCCAGACCCCAGGAGGGCAGAAAGTGAGAAAGCTCATAAAGCCCAAAGGACTGTGTAAGCAGGTCCAGAACCAGGAAGACAGTGAGTGAGAGAGGGCCCAAAGCCTGAAGGACTGTTTAGGCAGGCCTGTAGCTCAGGAAAGAAAAAATTAAGAGGAAAGGGCTTGAAGCCTGTAGGAATGAATGAAAAGTCCTGAGAGCAAAAGACTAGGGAAGACTGTAGCCTGGTGATGATCAAGTTCAAATTCCATTTCTGAAGTCAGTTTCCTAAGATACAAAGAAACAGAAATATCCAAGCCGTGGCAAGCAAGGAATTTAGGTCAGTTTAGCAAACCATAGCAGGGGTACTGTCTTAAAGCAGGTGCTAGGGAACACCAAGCCCCCCCCCCCCCGGTCGGGCGCGGGGCGGGGGGGGGACAAAGGCACCGGGAAAGGTTCTGG
>NW_017729026.1:36291571-36294336 GCF_001723915.1 Gavialis gangeticus
CCCCCCCCCCCCCCGGTCTGGCAAGTGCTAGGGGGTGACACATGGATCAGTGAAATGTCTAGGTATAGGGGTAGCAAGAAATATAACTTGTCCCATGCCTCTGAGATTCACCAGAAGAGAGGGGGCACTGTGTTCTATGTAATGCAAAGGGCATGAAAATTGGTGATAAACCCATGCTTGGACCATGGCAATTGTGTACAGGTATGATGGATCAGGTAAGGCATTCAGTGGCTTGGCCAGTGGGAGCTAACTATAAGGGAGTTCACTATAAGGATTAATGTATTCATGTGAAGCAATTAATGGAAACCTAGTCCATCCATTCTGCCCCACACCCAGACTGCCCTGCCTAGCAATGGTAGTTCTTAGGTTGCCCTGCTCACCTCCAACCTATACCCCACTCCCTCCACCCTCCCTCTCTGGATATCCTTTATGCACTGGGGTACTTTATAAAGCCTTGGCCCACAGGTGTCAGTTACTATGGGCTGAATTCCACATGCCATTACAGAGGGGTGGACTCAGCAAAACTTCTACTCACATGACTGGGGTTCAGCACCTTGGACAGCTTTTGCAGAATCAAAATAAACACACACACAAATGCTTTTATTTAGATGTATCTGAGTGGGAGCAGAGAGGTGGCAGAGCAGACAAAGCCCAGCATCTCTGCCCTCCTGCCACCTTCCCCAGAGGCACTGCTGGTGTGGCCAGCAACAGCCCCATATGTGAGCCAGGTACATATGGATCTAGCACTAGGTTCTAGTGCTGTCATCATTCAAGTCCCAGCATTATAGCCACCTCCATCACCCTGCAGATATCAGGCTCAGCCACTTTTGGTGACAGTTAAAGCTGTCAGCCTTCAGGCTTCCAGGTCACAGTAGGCTAAGACCATGGGACAGGGTATAATTCTTCAGGGGACAGCTTGTAGGAGGGAAGATGAGGAGATCATAGTTCAGGACATTATCAATTATTGTTTTGAATGCTAAGAGAACTGACAGAGCTATGAAGTTATAACACAGGCAGAGGATGGTTTCCAAAGTTTCATGTATGTTCCTTGGAATCTCCACCTTTTCCAAGGAGCCATCCATGAGATGCTATTTCCTTCTGTATAGCTATTTCCTTCTGTGGAGTAATCTCAGTTTCCTGATCCTCTACACCTACTAGACAAGCTGTATTTTGGGCAGTGTAATAAAGACTGGACACTGCCTGGCAGGAGTCAGATTACAACTCACAATATGGCTGCATGTGTCTCTGTCTCACTTATGGTGTCAGAAGTAGGCCTGATCCCTCTTGCTAGGAAAATAAAAGGAAAATGATAAAAAGAGGACCTCCAAATTGCCAGAGTACAGACAGAGTCAGGGAGAGATTGTGCACATTGCAGCAGGGAGGAGACAAGCTGAAAGCCCAGTGCAGCTATGGAGGCCATAAGACAGATGGGTCTGCTGGAAAAGTTTGACTGGGAATGCAGACAGCTGGACTTGCTGGATTATAAGGTCTGAGCTATTCCAGATGGTTTCCAGCTTTTTAGAAAGAACAGTCATATCAGGTAAATGCTCTCATCTTTTCCATGGGAACAACTGTGGCTGAAATTCTATGTGCCTTCCCCCTCTCTGAGGAGGAAAAAAAATTATAAAAAAAGCAAAAGAGGCTATTAATGCCCATTTCATATAGAGAAGAAATTATATATATATATGTAAGAGTATTTGTGAGATTCCAGAACTGACATACATTCTCTGCTAACCATGAAAACATGCTCAAGATAGTTTCTACTATGTTCACTGATCAGAATTAGGATCAGCCCATGAAATCTCAGGAGGCTCCAATGCTCATGCTTCCCCGAGCACACAAAGGGGTACTCCTACTCAGAGGATGTCCCATAGCTTAAAATGCCAGTAGGACAAGTGAGATCAGATGCTGGAGAACCTTGTAAGAGTCCTCCACATGCCAGCCCAACACTATTGAGAGCTAGCTAACTGCAGAAAGCACCAGAAGGACTGGTCAGAAGACTGCTAAAAACTCTTTAGTAGACTTCAGTGAGTCAGGATTTCCAGTTCCTGGAACCAGTGCAGGAACTGGTAAGGGGCTAAGAGAGAGTCCAGGAATTGGCTTTCCATACCCATCTATGCCTCCAATCCATTTCAGAGTCATGTAAATCCTTCCTGGACAGGGTGACTATCACTATGGAGGAGTATGTCCATGCCACAACAGTGAGGCAGCAGACACCTGTAACTGTCAACCTTCCCATACCTGAGGCAATGGCATCTATCCATTCCATCTCAGGCTACCATGAAGACTATCTGCCTCATGCCCTTCCCTTACCTCTCCTCTTTCTCAGCAAGCAACCACTATCAGATAGCCAGTGGGAACAAAGTAAGGCTGACCAGGTGCATGTACATGCATTCCCATATTCCTGGTGTTCTTGCTGCCTGAAGCTTTGCATATTCTCAATGTGGCTGGACACCAAGTAGGGAGTGGAGGTCTCAGTGGCAGGTCCACTGAACACTATATCAGTGGCGGCCCTTCCCTGCACTCATGGGAAATGCCACTCCCTTCCTGATGCCTGCAACCCAGCAGCAAAAGGGGCAGCACTACAAAAATATACCTGAACTTAGGTAATGACACAGGAGTATATGATCTGGTGTTATATACTCCCGCCCATCGCCTCAGAAGTGAAGTGGAGTTTTGGCCCCATCCATGGAGATGCAACTATTGAGCTTCTTGGAGTCATTCAGCTTAGACTGTGTGTGTGGGGGTGGAGTGGGGGGGGGGGG
>NW_017729026.1:36294448-36297708 GCF_001723915.1 Gavialis gangeticus
ACACCCCAGGGACCTTCCCAGTCAGCAGAGAGACCAATAGATCCTTGATGATCTATTGGAAGAACAGTCACCCCACCAAAACCCATGGTGGGAGCACCAGAGGCAAACTTCTCTCACTCGATCATCTCTGAGAAATGAGTTCATGATTACATGGGCATCTATACAACATTGATGTCAGTGAAGCACCTCATATTCCCCCCTTAATGGTGCAGAGAAGGGAGCACAGAATAGGTTTGTGGGTCCCATTGATGGGACCCATGAAGTATGGGAAGCCCATCTTTTCACACCTCATCATGCCATCCTGTGGTTCTCCAAGATAAACTGAGCCTCCAACTCCTCAAATATGGTGTTACACCTTCATGTGTAGCTGTCATTTTTGTTGTATGTCCTACATGATCTGATGGGTGATGAAACAGAGGCTGTTGTTATTTGCCAGTTTCTGAATCACTAGAGCCATGCAACTGTTAATGTATGGGAGGGGGCACTGAAGTCCAACTCCCTGGCACTGGAGCAGGGGGGGGCAGATAAGTCTAATGTCAATGGATGTGTTATGGGGCCCCCTCAAGTTTTGCCACTACTGCTCATCATCCCATGTTCTGAACACAAACCACTTCTAACAGTCCAAACTCACTTTTAATGCCCAGTGATATTTGATATGACATCTGGGAGGTGGCATCTGATACAGGGCCTCGGCACCTTGGTTTGCATGGCATCATGTTATGACTTCTGTAGGTTGGCCATCATTATGCCTATGGAAGCATCATACTCTCCAAAGTAGTGCCTCACCAGGCCCAGGTGCTTATGCCACTAAAGCACAGAGTGCTGTGGATTGCAATGGTCATGGCAAGGACTTGCTCAGTTCCACCACTCATCATTTTCAGGAAGTCCCTGGAGATCTGATACCAGCTGACATGGTCTGTCCAGATGGGAATGGAATTCATGTGCTTATCTCAGCTCATCCAACTGGCACTTTCATCTTCACTTGGCTGTTTTCAACTGCTGTTAGAAATATGGGAAAATGTTACTCCATTATGGCATTTTTGGAGGCCTGCTCACTGGCCCTCCAGCAGCAGAGCATAGGCTGTCAACTGAGGGTTCTTAGCAAACATTACCATTAGACTGCTCAGAACATGCTCTAAGTTTAATACC
The DNA here is from genome assembly GCF_001723915.1 of Gavialis gangeticus. Classification (NCBI taxonomy): domain Eukaryota; kingdom Metazoa; phylum Chordata; order Crocodylia; family Gavialidae; genus Gavialis; species Gavialis gangeticus. Next base: position 36,295,598 of record NW_017729026.1, read on the forward strand.
ACATATCATTCCACAGATTTAACACATACTAACATATTCCATGTGACAGTGCTCTGACTTGACATTCATTGAGTGTTAGAAATGTTACCAGTGAAGAGAAAATGGGATGTAAAATGAATATTTATTCTTCCCTTTTATTTTGTACCTTCTTGTTCTGTCAATTCCTTTTGTCTACCATTCCTTGTGCTTCTTTTAATTAATCAGATTTACAAAGCCTGGCCCCCTGTGTCTACAAAGAACCCATTAGCTTCTCCGTAACTGCAAGAGTCCACCCCTGTGGATCCATTTATGGGATTAAAGGATTTAGTCCCTGATCCTTCCTAGAGCACAGATTTGCCAACCTGATATTAACTGAAGGATTGAGCTTTCATGCTTACATTTCCCAGTTTGATGTGGAATGTACTAAATATGAGTATGAAATGGTGCTTCTCATTTTTTGAACTGATAAATGTTATATTTCAGGGAGGAGAGGGAATACACTGGAATATTGCACAATGAATAATCAATAGTTTTTAGAAATATAATGATTAAGAAAATGGAAATTAGAAGTGGAGGAAACCTATGATTTAGCTTTTTTCAGCTTTATAAATATATTCAGTATCTTATATTTTTCTTAAAATGTACATTGTCCATCAACTATCATATTATGGGAAGCATATATACTTGTACAGTACTGAATAGTTTCTTAACTATTTATTACCAGAAGATTAGTTATTGTTCTGCTGAAACTCCTGCAGTTAATGTTTTTTAAAGATGATTTTAGATCAGAAAAGTTCTTCATGGCATAGCTCTTGTGTTTCTGTAGTAGATGTAGTGATTATTGGTTTCAGTAAATATTGAATGACAATGAATGAGAAGAACAATGAATGAGAAGAACTAAGCAAAAGGCTTTAGTTATGAATCAGTAGGCAACCTCTGAAGACCTTTTCCACTCACTATTGGTTTCCCTAACTAAGAGACTATCTCCAAATTCCTAGATCCCTCAGTCTTCTGTTAGACAGTGACTGTATCTACATGAGACACTGAGTGCAGTCTTTACTGTGCAATTATTTAATACTTGTTTATACAAGTACTTGTTTATACAAGTGTGAGGGATTGCATCTAACCTAATGCAATATTCTAGACTCTCTTTTCTCTGATTGCACTGTCTAGAATAATAACTGTATTTACTGCACTTTCCTGCCATATCTTGATAAGTATACAATGTTATAAGTCAGGAGGTGTTATTTGTTATCTACTGCAGCAAAAATCTGACAATCTGTAGTGGGGAAATGGATGTTCTTGAGTTATCCTTTATTTTCTGGTAATTCTTGTGTAGGATAACTAATGCTGACCATCAAGTTGAAATCACAGCCTTAAATTGTTTAGATTAACAATGTTCTTTATTTATCCATATTCAAACTTACATCCATAATAAACTTGCTATTTGCATGACTGTTACTTGCTTACATCAATTAAGTACTAATATCAACTTAAACAGAATCCAACTTGGACATAATTTTACTTTAGCAGTGTTATGCTTATCTAACACTTTTTAGTCAGTCCGGTTTATATGGACCAAGGTTTTCTTTCTTTCTTTCTTTATTTCCTATCCAGGCATGGTATCTCTTCCCGAGCACTTGCAGTGTCTTTTTACCAATCTCCTTTTCTTTTTTTTCCTTTTATCTAGAGCCTGATTGGCTCACAACAAAGGCCCACAATAAAGAACAACAAAAACCCAGTCCCAGTATCCTCAAATTAGAGAAGAGTTCCTCCACCCCTTTCTCTGTCTTGCAGAGAATTACCTTTTCAGGATTCCTCTTCAGCAATTCCCAGTTTAATTAGCTCTGCTTGTCTTCTTCACTCCCTTAGAGCCTGGTCCTATGGGGTATTTTCCTCCCTGCTTTCTTCATGAGTTTATTTTTTCTCTGGCCACGCAAGAACTGAACCTCGTGGCTGCCCATCAACTCGAGTCAAAGAATTAGAACGATGACGATGGCCTGGAATATTAGAAAAATACTTGAGAAATTTAGAAATGGCCCTTACACTTGCAATTTTACTCAGTTTAATAATGAATGCAAACTACTTCACCAACAGATGGCAGCAGAAAACAGGTAAACAGTACATAACAA
>NW_017729026.1:36302708-36305099 GCF_001723915.1 Gavialis gangeticus
ATCGACACCCTCCTCCTGTTCTCCCATCCTTGTATTCTTCGGACCCTTTACCTGTCATGAGTGTTTTATTTATTACCCCTGTTTCTTCACAACAAGTATTAAGCAACTGTGCAGTAACCAAAGTTACTGCACAGTAGCATCACTTTTTTGTGATGTTACTGTGATGCTGACTGTGCAGTAACCCAAGACTACTGTGCAGTAGCATCACATCATGCTTCTTGCCACATAACACTACTGCTTAGTAATCATGGGCTACTGCTGTGTCAGTGTCTTATGTAGACATGACCACTCTCTCTAAATTATAATTACTATCACTGCAGAAAAGTAAGATTTTATTGCTTCCTTTATGGGTGTGAAATAAGCTCAAAAGAAGACCTCTTTGTGTGTGAAGGGGATTATTAGTTGAGGTTGTCAGAAAACAGTGGTTTGCTTCCACAGGGAAAAAAAGCCATTTTTTGGTTTACAATTTCTTTTAAAAAGCCCAAACTTCCATTAAAAAATCAAACAGTACCCTGTTACTGAGTAAAGCTTAATAGACAATTTTTTTAGAGTTTGGTCTGGTCCAATATGTCTTTATTTGTATACACCTCCCTTTTTGAAAGGGAATTGAGAACAGGGTTTAAAACAAACCCAAAATCTCACATGTATTGTAGTCCAAGTTCCCTCTTTTTAATGGCTCTCATAGCTTTTAAAAACCTAGTTCTGGTGCATATGACAATAGATTTCTTAACACAATGTGTAATCTGATTTAAGCTTTTCCTGTGACACAAGTGTTAGTGGGTAAAGAATTCCCATGTATGAAAATAATTTTCAAAAAGTGATGAACTGGCCATCTGACTTCTGTAACAGGGCAAAATACATGAGGAGGTCTCAGTCATCTGTGCTGTTTTTCAAGCTCGTGTTCTTAAACTCAGATGTAGCAATCCTGCTGGAATGTTAAGTTAACACACTCCATCCCTTAATGAGCAAACTTCAATTGTACCTCAAGGCATTGTATGTCTTTGAGGCACTTTCTTAGTTGAAACTGCTGTGGCATTCTCCAATGGTTAAAGTTATTTTAGCTAGAGAGCTGTGAGATATTATTGATTTTCTTTCTTTGCCAAAAAGATCAGCTGCCTCTAGGCAAGGTGTGCATATTAGATTATTGCATCTTTTGCTTCCAATATCTACTTTGTTATATCTCTACTCCACTAGGTTTGTTCTAGGTTTAATACTGTGTGTTGAGTACAAAGATTGAAGAGACATAGACTCTGCTTCTGCTTTTACTTGCACTGTTATAAAATCTGGAGTGACATCACTGAAGTCAGTCTCAAAAACATGTTAATATTACATTTATCTCAAAAGCTCTTTCTACAAAGGAACCAAGCCTACAGTGTTTCAGATGTCCCTCCTTTCTTCTCTTCTTACCAGCTTTTACAATCTGTGCACTGGTATAAGAAAAAGGAGAATTGGTTCCACGTTTCACTTTTACATTTTAAATTAAAAAATCACAGTCAAGAACTGCAATAAGATATGGCTTACACTTTATCTTAATCTTGAGTTCCTTAATGCAACAGAGGAAAGGACTGAAATTGATTTTTTAATAGAAGTGGTAGGCAGGTAGGGCCAAGTTTTTTATCTTTTTTTTTGTTTGTTTAATTTCAGGTCTCTAACCAGCATTCTATGCAACACTTCAAAAGTTTCTCTTCTCTTCTTCAAACTATTTAGTTGGTCTAATAAAAGATATCACATCTACCCAAAGAACCTTCCCTGCCTATGTCCTTAGGCCAACATGGCTACAACCAACAACCCTTCTTCAACCTTGACACATAAAAGAAAAATAAGTTTGGCAATATCCAGTGACTTTTCTTTTATTTGTTCTCAAGGCAGTTAGTTGTTTTACAAATTTACAAATCATGTTTCCACTATGATTTTCTGTTTTTAGCTCACTTTTTCTTTAAGGAATAATTAATTTTGGTAGTGACAGTGATCATTTAAAACCAAGGATACAGAGCAATCAACTGGAGTTCAAGCCTTCTGTATCATAGTGATAGGCTGTTAAAAGAGACCTGTATTCAGGGGGGAATGATCAGTCTTTGCTCCTTTGACCTATTACTAAAATGGACCATAATTTTAGGATGAGGTGAAGGAGACATTCCAGGGAGCTCATGTTGCAAGAACAGTCAAGACGAGGAGAAAGAAGGGATATCTGAAATATTGTATGCTTGCTTCCTTGGCAGAAAAAGTTCTTGAGTTAAATGTAATTTTAACATATTTTTGAGATACATGGAAACAGCAAAGTTTTTGCTTAAAAGAATCCTAACTTTAACACTGATCCTACATTGTCCATGAATGACACTGCCTTGACTCCATCCATATTAAAATCTTTATCTGTATCATCATGTAATATGG
>NW_017729026.1:36310099-36318598 GCF_001723915.1 Gavialis gangeticus
ACACACTTGCTAATAACTCTGTGCACTCTGTGTAGAAAACGTTTGGTTTTCAACCACCTTTTCCATGCCAGTCTTAACTATCTGTAAAATCTTGAGAGAGAGAGCTATGAATTCAAATATCAAGCACGGTACTTAGATGGATAATCTTGAAAACCTAAGATTATCTAAATACAGGACAAGAAAAAATGTTTTGAGGAATAGACCCTTTTGAAAAAAATATATTTTACATACATCATACTCTAAAAACCTCCCATTATTATTATTTATTTGTATTATAATCATATCGCATGGCCCAAATCAAATCAGGACTCAATTTACTAAATGCTATGCATATATGCCTAGTAAAGCTTAAGTGAATCATACAAGAAGGGAACTAGAATTATCTCAGCTTTACACATAGGAATGTTCAGCATGGAGAGCCCAGATCCTCAGGCATCTTTTAAATTTTTCACTGCCATTGAAATTAATAGCACTTAAGTTAGTCTCCTAAAAATATTTTTGAAGATCTGGGCCTAATGGGTGTCTATACATGAGCAGCAAGGCTGCTCTGACATGCTGTAATTAACAGATTAATCAACTCCAGCATCTTCTGAATTAGCATGCCTGTGCTTAAAAATGGCAGCAGTGGTTCTTTAATTAAAGCTTGTTAAATGAGTTTTAGTTAACGCACCCTGTCGCAGAGCACTTAGATGCCCTGCGCCTGAGGACAGGGATGGCTTCAGAGAGCCCCTAGTGGTGAGAAGGGGGAGGTGCAGCCGCCAGTCACCAGGGCAGCACAGGTGCTGGTTGCCAGGGCAACCGGCGAAACCCCCTGACAGGAAGGGGCAGGGCTTAGCCCTCCTTAAAACTCAGGCAGGAGGCTAGGGTGGCAGTTCCTCCTCTGACAGTCAAGGAGTGAGGAGCTCAGCCAGTGCAGAGAGAAGGCTAAGGTTTGGCTGCACAAGTATCCACAGGTTGCTGCTGGAGTATTTTTGCCTGGTAGGGATTAACTGTTGTACTGGATGGTTTAGTTTTATGTTATAGCCCGGGGGCTTTGTGTTTTGTGTTCACTGTTTAACCGGAGGACCGGGTGAGGCTATAAGGGGTGGAGGAGGCCTCATAGGGACTTCCCCAGTAGTGTGGGGGTTCCTGGCGCTGAAGAAGGCACAGTATGTTGTGGGGTACATTAGCCTAGCCCTGAGAGTGCAGAGGGGTGGCGAGGAGCCCCGAGAGTGGCAGAGGAGCCCTGAGAGTGCAGAGGGGTAGCGAGGAGCCCTGAGAGTGGCAGAGGAGCCCTGAGAGTGCGGAGGGGCAGCGAGGAGCCCCGAAAGTGGCAGAGGAGCCCTGAGAGTGCGGAGGGGCAGCAAGGAGCCCCGAAAGTGGCAGAGGAGCCCTGAGAGTGCGAAGGGGCAGCGAGGAGCCCTGAAAGTGGCAGAGGAGCCCCGAGAGTGAGGAGGGGCAGCGAGGAGCCCCAAGGGTAGCAGAGGAGCCCCGAGAGTGTGGAGGGGCAGCGAGGAGCCCCAAGGGTGGCAGAGGAGCCCTGAGAGTGCGGCAGGGTGGCAAGGAGCCCCGAGGGTGGCAGAGGAGCCCCAAGAGTGCAGAGGGGTGGCAAGGAGCCCTGAGAGTGCAGAGGGACCCCGAGAGTGCAGAGGGGCAGCGAGGATACCCGAGGGCAAAAGAGGGCCGAGACATAACAGAGTCAGTCAGATCACACCAACACCATCTGCGAGGCTTGGGCTGCGGTGTAGGGGAGGAAAAGGAGCTGCAGATAGCGCCCCTGTCATCGGGGCGCGTAGAAATGGGCAGCCTCCCACTAATTACAACAATCTATTAATTAAATAAGATCAAGGCATGGCAGGAGAGTAAGCAGGCAGTTAGTCCATTACAGGAGGGTGGAGCCATACTCGGAGAGGCTCCAATAGAGTCACTCCTGTCACACACCCCCACCAACATTTTTAAGTGTGGAGGTGCTGATACATGAAATGCTCTGGGTGCTTTAATTAGAGCGGTTCTAAGAGATGCTTTAATAAAAGCAAACTCCTTCCCGCACCACCTCCACACTCCCAGAGCATCTGCCCTTTGTGATTTGCCCCAGATTATTCTGGAGGTGTGTGACTAAGAGTAACATTAAAACTACTTTGGAGGTCCCATACTGTGGCTACATACACATGTTCAAATAATTTGGGAAACTTCTTCCAAGAGTGTTCTTCTAATAGAAAAACTTACCTAGAGCATACCATGTACAGACATATGCTCTTCCCAGAGAAACAGTCCTGGGCCATGTCACATGAGCAGAGGTGTGCATTTGCAGCAGCACAAATAGTAGCAACACAAATTTGTGCTACAGTGCATGCCCCTGCTTGTGTGGCTTGCAGTGAGACTCATTGTCCTGGTAAAGGTAAGGGCTTGGGTAGGGCACAGGGTGCCTCAATGTGGGCCTAGCTATCAGGCAGCCTACACAATGAGGCATTCTGTAGCCCAGTCAGCCAGGGAGTGGCACATGGAGATGGGGGAGCAGGCAACCACTCCCGGGCTGCGCAGTATGCCTCAACCTAGGGACTCCACTTGCCACAGCGTGCAGGCTCCACAGTAAAGCCCACGCACTGAGGCAGACAGAGCCAGGAGAGCAACCATCCCATGGCTTCCTACTCCCCTATCTCAAGGTGCAATGTGCCCTGCTGTCTCTGTGTTTGCCCCAACACACAACGCTTCAGCATGCTTTGTGTTGCTTTTTTCCAGGGGTTTTCTTTTTGCTACTGGGAAGTCTATAGCAACCCCCCACATGGTTTAAAATGCAACACTTGTCATTTGTGGTGCTACAAAGAGGTTTGCAGCTCCATAAACTGCATATCTGGATCTGGTACTGGAAATGTCATGTACCTTTATTGTTCTGATATTATTTTTCTTCTGGAGTGGCCATTTTTACTCTGGGAGAAAAAACCTGAACATCTGTTCACTCATAGTTTCTCCTGGGAGAGCAGCAAGTCTTCTGAGAGAAAATGAATGTCTATAAAAGGCTTGTGTTTTACTTGGAAAACTTACAATTTCAAGGTTTGGCTACATAATCAAATAAGTGAAATATTAAGTGTATAGCAACACTGACTGTTGCTCTTTATTGCTGGAATTTTGTAAATGTGCTAAGGGAATTAACTATCCAGCCTAGCTTCCTTAGTCTCATTTGAAAATTTCATCCTACTTACATGTGCATATCCAATTTTAATGGAAATGATGCCACATATTGTTCCATTCTTTAGATTTCTACTGTGTTTTTTCTTCTATTTTGTTCCAGAAATGGAAGTTTTGGTGATAGCAGTAATAAAAGAAATAATCACTTTACAACAAAAATGATATAAAAAAAATGCACATTTCTCTTGTGCATTTTAAACTAAGAAAAAAACTAACAAACATACCCTTTATAGCCTGTCACTTTAAAATTGTCTAAAGCAGCCATGGATGGCATTTTTCAAGTATTAAAAACCAGAGAAACAGGATAAAAGAGACATAATTGTTTTAATTTGTTAAAGGAAAAAAACAGAAACACAGTGCTTAGTTAGCATAATCTAAACAGTTGACAGATATTTCAAAATCTAAGGCTCTAGAAATATTATAGCTATTGCACATTTTTGTTTCCTTTTCCTTTTTTTAACAAAATCATTGAAAATCTACCTGAAGATGAAATCTTGTTTATTGCAGATTGGATTTTATTTTACTTTTTAAAAGGTTCTTTTAGCAATTTGAACCAGTTTTAAACATCATCAAGGGATTAACTTAATATTAATTCATATTTCTCTACCATATTTCAGAAAAAATTGGCCTTCCAAGTAATTAGGAGCTATTGCAAGCATGATGCCAATTATTGTAGGAATTGGTATGTAGTGTTGCTCCTGAGGAACTGGTAATTTTTCATTACTGATGATGGATATGAGAAAACAGCATGTTGGGTCCGATTTTAAAATCCGATCATTAATGATCTGGAAAAGAACTGAAGAAACACATTAATTAAACTCAAGACCAATATTAAACCAAAATCTACTGAAAGCCCTTGCAAAAATAGTAAGTAAATAAAAAATGACCTCTACAATCTGGAAATTCAGTTTTGTTTTGTTTTTTAACTATAATTTCTAACAGAAATCTTCCACTTGTACAACAGTTATCCAAGATACAGGGATATTGTATCATAAGTGGGAAACACTTAAGAAGTAGTAATGTCAGAAAATCTTGGTTTGATAGTAGACCAGATAAATTGATATTGCTCTAGGGAAAATAATAGCATCTCCTACACTGGGATTTCCAAAGTAATAGTAATTTCCTCTTAGTCATACACTATTTATATATAATTAGGTGGTTTTGTCATTAGATATATAAAATCATGTTCTTAAAAAATATTGCTTTTAGTAGAGTCAAGAATTATAAATATGGTAAATATATATGTAATTTTAATTCTGGCTTCTTGAATATATACAAGATGATAAATTATTTACATGCATTCTTATACATTTTTATTTTATTATATAATAATACAATAATATAAAATTAGTAGTATTACTATATAATTACATGGCAAAGCCTTTGTCTGCTTCTCACATAGGGAACTGTAGTATGAGAAGCAGGAGAAGAGCAACTGGAAGCTGCTTCTTTTCTCCCCTCCTGGGTTGTAGGTTGGGAGGATCAGTTGTCTTTTGGGAACCTGAATCTGTGCACGCTTTCTCTTGGGTTAACTCCTCCCAGGGACTGAGAAGTGGACCTGATGGAAAGGTTCCCATGCCTTCCTGAGACTGGAGTCATTATTGATCTGGAGAAGGCGAAGGTATGGTGTGACATAAACCAGGAGAGAAGAGAAGAAGCAGTTTCCAGTTGCTCCTCACCTGCTTCTCACCCTACAGTTCCCTGTGTGAGAAGTAGGCAGAAGCTTTGTAATGTCACTCCCTGTGATCAGATTCCAGACAGGAACTAAGCACATCAAGCACTGGCCCTGCCTGCTTCCCTCACCCACCAAATTGAAAGGCACATCCAACTTTTGGCCATGCCAGCTTCTACTTCTCATCTGGCTAACCTAAAGCAGGGCAGGGCAAGGCAGGCTGCTGTGCTACAGTGCTACAGCAAGGTGTTCCAGACTTGCTGCCACAGTGACATTTCCCCACCTTGCCCTGAACTGCTCTAGGTCAGCCTCTAGCAGCATGGGGTGAGACAGGATGCAGTGCCCCTGCAATAAATCTCCTGGAGTCTTGCAGAGGCAGCTGAGTGCTCCCTTGTCTTCCCTGAATTTCTAAAGGTCAGCACAGAGTGCAAAGAAAGTGTGTGGGGGGGTTCTTTTTCAGGGAAGAACGGTGAAGGTTTCTCATTTTCCTCACAGAAAAATGCCCTCCTCCCACCCATTGGCTGATTGGTAGGTTGGGGGAGGGGGCATTCTCACAGGGTTGGAATAAGGCTGTCTATGGTGGCTGTCACAAAGTAAGTTTGGTGAGTTTGGTCTGTTGGGATGTTTGTTTAGGCCATGTCCTCTGAGTGGGTGGTGAGTGCTCTTTGGTGAGTGATTGCAGTCTGTAGTCTGACAAGGCCCTAATGAGGAGGTGGTGCGAGTCCAGGCCCAGGAGAGCACAGAGGAGTTGCATCCAGATATAAAGGCATGTGCAGTTCAAATATACACCATGATGTAAACTTGCAGTGCAGTGGCAAACTTTGCTACCAGGATTACCTGGGAGAAAAGAAAAGAAAAGAAAAGAAAAGAAAAGAAAAGAAAAGAAAAAAACAACAGGGCAAAGCATGAGCCAGGAGTATGTGCCAGAGCAAACGGAGGCTTCATCCTCTAGGGAGATGCTCTGGCTGCTTCCCAGATCATCTCTATGCTCTGGTTGTGCCCCTGCTGTTCCAGCACACTGCTCCTTGGCATCCTTGTTACCATGCCTCATTCCCATGAGAGGCCAGGTCTGGCTCTAGCTCCCCCAGCAACCCAGGGCCCAGGAACCACAGTCTCCTGGCCAAGGAGACCTCCTGTCGCTGAGGCCTGGTAAGTCCCACACAGTGTATGGGGAACTGGGAGCCTCTCCTCACTACCCCTTCCCCTTCACCATGCCACTCCTTTTTCCACTTTGCATGTACCCCAAGCCTGTCTACAACACCTCCTTCCCTCCTCTGCTAACCCCCACTCTTCTGCCATGCAAGGGGTCCCCATCGCAGCAGGGTCAGGACAACCTCCCCCACTTGCCATCAGTCACAGCTGGATGGACCTGGTCCTAGCCATGAGGGCAGAGGGAGGTGGTAGTGTCACCAGGGCCATGTGCTCATTAGACTGCAAGTCCACATCCACTGGAGTCAGTGGCTCGGGGTCCGGGTGTTGTGGAACACCAAATAGATCCATGTAGGAGGAGAAACCGGGCACTTCAGGCTGGGCTGGCTATGAAGATTGTCCCCAAGAGGATTCCTCAAGGCAAGGCTCTATGGAGGCCATGGGCCCCCTTTGGGCAGCAGGCCAACCAGACACAGAGTGGGAGGGGATGGACAGGCCATAGGATGGGTGTGATCCTTGTCATGGTGCCAGTCCCACATTGCTATGGCTTTGGGAATGTCTACCTGGCTGCACACCTGGAAATGAGACTATTCCCTGGGAAACCTCACCTGGGCCTGTTCTCACCTCATGCCATATTGCTGTAACTAAAGATGACCCTCCATTTGCTCTCTCTAAGATAGCCCATCTGACAGGGACACTGCCCAGTGCCTGAGAGCCACTCACTTACTGTCGTGCACTCCAGATGTACCACCTGTGCTGGGAGTGATGAGCACTTTGGGACTGAATCCAGAAGGAGCTGCTCTGAGTGGGGTGGCTGTGCCTCTGTGAGGCCCAGACCTTCTGCCAGTAGGCCCTGGCTAAGGTTTACTGCTTTTGCAGCAACCAGGCCCTTGCCCATGAGGAGGTGCAAGCCAGGAGGGTGGCCCTGTAGGAGATAGTGGTAGTGATAAGGAAGGACTGGCAACTGACCTGGGACAGCTGTAAGAAATCATAAAATCATTGAAAAATAGTGTTGGAAGGAACCTCAGGAGATCATCCAGTTGAATCTCCAACTAGATCATTTCAGCCAGGGCTTTGACAAGCCAGGAAGGCTTTAAAAACCTTCAAGGATGGAGAGTCCACCACCTCTCTAGGTAACCCATTCCAGTGCCCTCCTAGTGAAAAGTTTTTCCTAATATCCAGCTTAAGCTTCCCTTGCTGCAACTTGAAACCATTGCTACTTGTTCTGTCACCTGTTCACCACTGAGAACAGTTTAGCTCCATACTCTTTGGAACCAATCTTCAGGTAGTTAAAGCCTGTTATCAAAGCTCCCCTCAGTCTCCTCTTCTGCAAACTAAATAAACCCAGTTCCCTCAGCCTCTCTTTATAAGTCATGTACCCCAGCCCCTAAACCATTTTTGTTGCTCTCTGATGGACTCTTTCTAACTTGTCCATATCCTTCCTATAGTGGGGTGTAAGAGTGAAGAAAAACTCTCCCAAGCTTTTAGTAGGGGAGGACTCACCAGTCTCACCACCAGAGCCAAAGCGAGAGAAGCACCAGCAGCTGTGATGTTTTGTCAGCAACTGCTCAATTAAGATCATCCCTGCCTGGGTCAGAGTGGATGTTTTTGGCCCACTGACAGGACCAGGGAAAGGAAGAGATGAACACTGGATGGAGGAGGGGAGTGGAGAGTGCCAGGGCACAGGTAGAGGAGCCTCAGGTCTTGAGGAACCAGTGAAGATGTCCCTCAAGAGCCTGGTGGGGCTCCACTGTTGAGACTTACCACTTCACACACTGGTGGAGCGGGAACTATAGGTAAAGCCTGCCAGGAGATGCATTAAGGGAAGGCGTGACCTGGAGAGCTGGTGTTGCACTGCTGCCACATCTTAGTTATTTTCGATATTTTTCTTTCCTTTGATGAGCATCCCAGGGAGCAGGGCTGTAGCCCTGGAGAAAGGGAGAGAGGGAAAGAAGCCAGAGCCAGCCAAGATGCACTGGCCAGGGAACTGGCTTCAAGGGACCCACCAGAGCCCGGTATAAGGTGTAGCCAGACAAACCCACCACACCGAGATGTGGCAGGTGCCGTGAGGGTTTGACTATGAGAAACAGAAGAGTCTTGAGAGCAACAATTCCTCAGCTGGGGGTGAAGGGGGCCGGAAGGCTGATTCAGTTCTTTTTCTTTGATTTTTCTTTGATTTTTCTTTGGGGAGCTGCTGCCCTATGATTAGCCAACACATGCAAGACAGCTGACAACAGACACTGTAAAAACTGGGGGGTGCTAGGATGGGTGTAGGGGAGGTTGGAGCCTCAAGGAAAACCAGAACCAACTCATCCAATATCTTACACAGCAGAAGTAGGTCACCTCCTGACTAAAAACAAATCTAACAAGACATGGCAGGCGAGAATTGGGTAACTTCTGTTGGCTGTACAAACTCGGTAGGTCCATTCCCTCTATGGCACAGTCCAACAAGCCTCAGGGCCACCAGACACCATGGCCTTACTCTGTACAGCATTGACATGGGGGGGGGGGGG
>NW_017729026.1:36318691-36322279 GCF_001723915.1 Gavialis gangeticus
TGGGGGGGGGGGGGGCTAAACACTGGAAACAGTACTCCAGATGTGGCCTCACCAGTGCAGAATAGAGTGGAATAATTACTTCCCTCGATCTGCAGGCAACACTCCTATTAATGCAGCCCAGTATGCTGGTAGCCTTCTGCTGACTCATATCCAGCTTACTGTCTGCTGTAACCCCCAGGTCCTTTTCCGCAGAGCTGTAAGCTGTAGCAATGCATGGGATTCTCCCATTCTAAGTGCAGGATTTTGCATTTGTTCTTGTTGAACCTCATGAGATTTCTTGTGGCCCAGTCCTTCAATTGCTCTAAGTCACTCTGAATCCTAGACCTACCCTCCAGTGTATTTACTACACCCCTCAAGCTTGGTGTCATCTGCAAACTTGAGGAAGGTGCAATCCACCCCATCTTTCATATTTGATAAAGATATTGAACAAAAATGGCCCCAGGGCTGAACCCTAGGGCTCTCCATTTGGCTGACAGCTAAACATTGAGCCACTGATTACTACCTATTGAGCCTGACAAATCAGCCTTTTCTCAATCCATTTTACAATCCATTTATCCAACTCATATTTTCTTAGATTGCTTCAAAGAACATTGTGGAAGATGGTATTAAGCACCTAGCTAAAGTCAAGATATATTACATCCACTACTTTTCCCACATGCACAGAGCCAGTCCTCTTATCATAGAAGGCAATCAGATTGGTTAGGTATGACTTGCCCTTAGAGAATCCATGCTGACTGTTCTTAGTCACCTTCTCCTCCAAGTGCTTAGAAATGGATTATTTGAGGACTTGCTTCATGATTTCTCCAGGGACTGAGGTAAGGTTGACTAGTCTGTAGTTCCCTATATCCTCCTGCTTCCCTTTCTGAAAAATGGGCACTATATTTGCCCTTTTCCAATCATCCATGGCCTTTCCTGATCATCACAAGTTTAGAAAGATAATAGCAAGCAGCTCTGCAATCACATCAGCCAACCTTCCACACCCCTGGATGCATTGCATGAGGCCCCATGGACCTGCCCACGTCCAGATTTTCCAAATAGTCCCTAACCTGTTCTTTCATCACTGGGGGCTGCTTACCTTCTACTGAAACTGTGCTGCCTGGTACAGTAGTCTGGAAGCTGACCTTGCCTGTGAAGAAGGCACAGTACTTTAGCTTTTTCTGCATCCTCTGTCACTAGGTTGCCTCCCCCACTCAGTAACGGACCCACTGTTTCCCTGATGTTCCTCTTGTTGCTAACATACTTATAGAAACCCTTCTTGTTACTCTTCACATCCCTTGTTAGCTGCAACTCCAATTGTGCTTTGGCCTTCCTGACTTCATTCCTGCATGCCAGAGCAATATTCTTATATTTCTCCCAAGTTGTTTGTCCGGGCTTCCACTTCTTGTAAGCTTCTTTTTTGTGTTTAAGCTCACTGAAGAATTCTCTGCTAAGTCAAGCTCATTGTTTGCCACATTGGGAATTCTTCCTGTACATTGAGATAGTTTGTTCCTATGTCCTCCGTAAGGTTTCTTTAAAATACAACCAGCTCTCCTGGGCTCCTTTCCCCCACCAGGCTGGCCTCCAAGGGGATACTGCTCATTATTTCCCTGAGGGAGTCCAAGTCTGCTTTTCTTAAGTCCAGGGTCCATACTCTGCTTTCTTCCTTTTGTCAGGATCCTGAACTCAATCAGCTCATGGTCATGGCTGCCCAAATTACCATCCACTTCTACATCCCCCACCACTTTCTCCTTGCTTGTGAGCTGTAGGTCAAGAAGAGCATGGCCCCTAGTTGGTATCTCCTATACTTTTACCAGGAAGTTGTCTCCAGTGTTTCCCAAAAACTTCCTGGATTGCCTGTGCACTGCTGTATTGCCATCCTAGCAAAAATCTGGGTGATTGAAGTCCCCATGAAAACCAGGGTCTGTGATCTGGAAACTTCTGCTAATTGTCTGAAGAAAGCCTCATCTATCTCATCCTTCTTGTCTGGTGGCCTATAGCACACACCCATCACAACTTCACCCTTGTTGTTCTACCTTCTAACCTTAACCAAGAGACTTTCAGCAGGCCTATCTCCAGTTTAATTCTGGAGTTCTGAGCAATCATACAGCTTCTTTACATATAGCACAACTCCTCCTCCTCTTATCTCCTACCTGTCCTTCCTGAACAGTTTGTACCCATCTGTGACAGTACTCTATTCATGTAAACTATCCCACCAAGTCTCAGTTATTCCTAACATACCACAGTTTCTGAATGTATGAGGACTTCCAGTTCTTCCTGATTGTTTCCCAGCTCTGGGCATTTGTGTACAGACACCCGAGGTGACTAGCCAATTGCCCTACTTTCTCAGGAAGAATGAGAATGAGAATAGGATGGGATTCAATACTGACAAGTGCAGGGTACTGCACTTGGGCAATAAGAACCAGCAACATACTTATAGGGTGGGGAACTCCATTCTCAAAAACACAGTGGCAGAAAGAGAGCTTGGAGTCATTCTTGATTCCAAAATGAACATGGGCCGCCAATGTAAGGACGTGGTCAGTAAGGCCAACCGCACCTTGTCATGCATCACAAGTCGGGTCAAGGAGGTGATCATCCCCCTCTATCTGGCACTAGTCAGGCCACAGTTGGAGTACTGCATCCAGTTCTGGGCGTTGCACTTTAGGAGAGATGTGTCCAACATCGAGAGGGTCCAGAGGAGGGCCACTTGCATGATCCGGGGACAGCAGGGCAGACCCTATGAGAAGAGGCTATGGGACCTGAACCTGTTCAGCCTTTGCAATAGAAGGCTGAGAGACGACCTGGTGGCCATCTATAAATTTACCAGGTGGGACCAGTGGGGAATGGTAGAGACCCTGTTCACCTGAGCACCTCCCAGAGTAACAAGGAATAATGGACATAAGTTGTTTGAGAGTAGGTTCAGGCTGAACATCAGAAGACACCATTTCACAGTCAGGTTGGCTAGGATCTGGAACCAACTTCCAAGGGAAGTGGTGATGGCTCCTACCTTGGAGGTCTTTAAAAGGAGGCTTGACATTTACCTAGCTGAGGTAATTTGGGCCCAGTATTCTCTCCTGCCCAGGGCAGGGGTTAGGACTTGAAGATCTACTTAGGTCTCTTCCCATCCTACATCTATATATCCACTGTATATCCACTAGCTCTCACACCTAATCCCACTCCACCAGCCACTCCTCCCACGCCAAGTTATTTACCTCAGACTGCCCACTCTGCTCTTAGTAGTGGCAAAGGGCTACACATGCTGCTCCTAGTCCAGGTTTAGGCAGCTTAAACTAAACTGCCCAAACCCAGATCATGCTGTGAACACTTGTTTTCACCCTAAACCACTGGAGTGGGGAGGGAAGGCCTAAACTACCCAACACACTTTTTGTGAATAACATCTTAATTTCCTTATGAAATTAGCCAGAAAAATTAGACATAGTTTTGGAAATGTTTAAAACATTCTCAAGATCTCAAAATATATATTTTTCTATATTTTGCAAGGTGGGGGGGCATAAATGTTCAATGCAATTCAATCTAAATTTGTGAATACTTTGCAACTGTATTTTTTAGCAATTAATTAATTCTTTCCTCCCCCCCCCCCCCCCCCCCGGC
>NW_017729026.1:36322376-36345101 GCF_001723915.1 Gavialis gangeticus
GGGTCCCACATTACCCGGCACTTAGCATTATATTGACACAACAGTATTGTCAAAAATGTTCCTAATGTGGACATGGACATGACTAACACTGACATAACTGCATTTTTACTGGCATTGCTTCCCTGAAATGACATAAGCTAGATAGTAAATACATGATTTTGACATTAGAACTACATCTATATTAGGGGTGTCTGCCAATGCAACTTTACTAGTCAGAGATCGCACCTCTTCATACTACTGATTGGCCTAGTTTTTTTTTCCAGGAAAACTCTGTATCCTAAAGAGGTAATAGTGTTTCTTTTTACAGAGTACCTTTGAACAAAATCTAATGAAGCAAGGGAGTTTGTATTAACTACAATAGGACCTCTGGAGTTTCTTTGTTCAGTGATGCAAAAAAGATATAAAATAGAAGGTAGCTGGAGAAGTTCAACAGATGCTATAAAGCTCCAAGAAAGATCATTATTTTAGAGAAAAATTGAAACATACATCCCAGCTTAAAGGTTATACAGAACAGATGGTTACCAAAAATCTGATATGCATCAATATTAAGAAAAGAAAAGAACTTTATAGTGTTTCTGATAGGAAGAAAGAAAATGAGGCTGAGCTTGTGAATACAAAACTGATTACTCGAATAATTTGCATTAGATTTTACCCACAGAAAATTTACTCTATATTAAGAGGCAGATACACAACCAGTTTTCCCAAGTTAGCTTCTCACTGAAGACACTTGGTCTTCTTCAGTGAGAAGACCAAGTACATAGCCATAGGGGAAAGAGGAACCAGTTTGCTTTGAGCAAATAGTTACTATAAGATGAACTTTACTGAATTCCATAGAAGTAATTTTCTCACACAGTAAATAATTATACATTTGTCAAGGGGTAATGCAGTAGAGTGAATTACTATGTAATAGGGCTGTATGGTCCTCCCTGCTTTTACTAGATAGTAAAGTCAGTTCATTACATAGCAAATGTGTCAGGTGTCTTCCCCCTAATTAAATAAAGGTCAATTAATCTTCATTGGCAGAGTTATGGAATGGATAGGGCTCTTATGGTTTACTTCCTGAAGTATCTGATGCATATGCAGTTAATTTGTTTTTTGTCTGAATAAAGAATTCAGGAATGGCAGTTAGTGTATTGCTATTGGCCAAAGGATCAGAACTGCTTTACTTTATCTTAAATTCCCATTTCCTATAGAAAGTCAAGCAGAAGGTAAAAAACTAGTCACTTCCATCAATGCTTTCTTTCTTTTTAGATTATTTGGCTTGGGATATTCTAATGTCATTTGAATTCCTTCTTTGTTTGTAAGAGAACTATCCCAAACAATTTGTTTATAAAGTGAAATCATTTTATTGCATTAAATTGTCTTTCCACATTATGTTGCTGTCAAAGAATGATGATAAATATAAACCATCAAACATGGCAAATTTGTTTTCATTAGGAAGCTTTTCAATTGTGTCTGTGTGTTGTTTCCTAATCTTCTTATATGTAACCTCTAGGAATTGCAGGGAGATGAGAGGCACACAGATTGCCTGCCTGCTTTTTATTTCCTCTCCTGAGATTTCGCCACTGCTTCTAGCAGGCTTAAAATAATCTTTACACAAACAAATCTATTCTTTGTCTTACTTAGCCTTATCTATCAAGCCCATTTCAAGAGTGTGGATATGAACAAAATAATGATATGCATTTTGAGATGGTGTAAGCTATATGCACGACTAGAATACTAATGTGTTTAATGCACTGGAATTGGAAGCAGACAGCAGGCCAGTGCCATATTGTTATTTCTTATACTATGGCAAGTCCTTTTTTTCCCCTAAAACTTTTTGTATATAATTTATCATGCCCTACACCTACCCCCCAAAAAAGCAGAAGGGTAGCTATGCTTGTTTTCAAATAATTATTTGGAATTTGTTTACAGTGTGTAAATCAAATTAAAATAACTGTATATCAATAAAAAATCCTCTTAATATGGTTTCAGGGTCATTGCTTTGCAGCTATGTTATTGCATGTTTTCTTGTTTAGAAATCCTTTAATATACTTGACAACTATAGTAGTTCTATTTCACTTACAGGGCTAGAAAGTTCCCAAAACCAAAAAAGAGATAATTCTACCTTGAAGAACTTTTTGAAGAATTTAGCTATTTTATATGATTGTCCTTCAAAAATTGTGGAAAACATAAATAATATATCACTGTCAATGGCACATTAATTTATTAATCTGTCCACTTCTGAAATGACACTGTACTTCTTAAGATGCTCTGCTGAATGCATAGTAAACTAGGAAGTCTACTGCCCTGGTAGATATTTTTCTTGTAATTAATAGATGACACTTCCCCCTTGTTTCAGTGCAAAGGAGGTGGGGCGGGAAGGGTCTGGGGAGAAATACGCTCAAGGGAACATCAAAGATCCTCCGAACCAAGATACTGCATTCCAGGGGTCTTAGAAAGTGGTTTATGTTTGTATTTAAGGGTTTGTTTGGGTTTTTTTTTTTTCCAAAAAGGAACTTACATAAATTCTAGCTCCCACTTACAGAATTCTTGACAGTTCACTAGATTTAAAGTAGGCTGTGAACTAGCACATGTATATTCATAACAAATAAACTGTATTTAGGAATGGGAAAACAGTTTTTATTGCGTTTATTTTTCTTTGTACATTTGGAGAATTTTAGTGTTCATGAAAATGAGAGATTTATAACATTGGCTGGTTCAAGGCACAGTGCTGACAGGTACTATGGATTAACATCTCTATACAGCTCTGCACAAGTACTTCAGTCCTAACTTATAGCACCTCTGCTGTTTTAGTAGTGGCTGCCTATGTATCCCCTCTGAAGAAGCTGTCAGCTTTGTGTTGAATTGTGTGGTGATTTTGTGAGCAAGACAAGATTACACCTAGGACTCTAATGAGACCACCAAACTAAATTGACATTTTCCCTGATCCATAAGGGAAAACAAATGTTTCAAAAGTGCAAACCAAGAACATTATTCTCCTAGAATCTCTAGCTAGATGACAGCCTTGGCCAGTGGCACTGGCCATGTGAAAGGCGTTGTATCCAAGAAGGAGAGCCCTAAAGCCACAGTGTGTCACCATTCCGCTGTCATTTGAGTGGAGTTTGAGAATGTAAGATACAAATACTTTCTATTGGTTTCTGGTATGGTGCAATGGCTTTGAACTACAGTAGTTAGTCTCCTACAGATTAGGAGAGTGAATCTGACAGAAGGACCACATTGTTTTGTTACGTACATATTTAAATGTAAAATAGCATGGCTGTTTAAGTACAGGCTCTCTTTGTAACAGCGTATCTCCCATGAGGGTTCCTTCTGGTTTAAGCTATGTGGAGTTATAAGGGAATAGATATAGGGCAAAAGGACTTGCAGAGATTATACAAGCTCTTTTAGATTCTTCTTCAGACCTCCTATACTTCCATTTACATGACAAAATGATGGAAAGTTTCTAAAATTAATGAAGCATGAAACAGTAGCTACAGCAGTCACTGAGTGCTGATGCCTGCTATGAGACAAAGTGTGAAGATGTCAAGTCCAATTGCATCTTGGGTGGACATATCTACATGAGATGTTTACTGCAGAGCTGCCTAATTAGCTCCACAGTAAATGTCTCAGCATCTACACGTGTGGCCCCAGTAGGCTGCAAGAAACAAATTCTGCAGCAGGGTAATACTTGTAAATACAAGTACTACCTTGTTGCAGAGCTTTTTTGTGTGCAGGAGCACATGTGTAGATACTGATACAGCTATCTGGGGTGCAAGGGTGCTTCAGTGTGGGCTGCCTGCTGGCTAACCCTGCACTGGAGCACCCTCCTGTCCCAGCCAACCCCTCTGCAGCTTGTTCAGCTGGGTTGGAATAGCCCTGGGCTAACAGGGTATCTTAGGTACCCTAGAAAACAATTTCTAGGTTTAGCATGCAGACTCACAAAAGGACATAAAACACAATGGTGGCAAACATTGTTTCTCCCTTCTTCTATTGGAAATCAGGAGTTAGGTTTTCAGAATTTGGTTCCTGGGCCTTATGATGTACCCAGGAATTATATCTTGATGTGACAGCCATTTTTAGTACTCCAGGAGTGAAGTTTTTAGGTAGCTGGAGGTAGAGCGGGAACAATATTCTTAGAATTTCTGGACCACTCACCCATCACTCAGAAAATGCCCTCAATTTAAAAAGTGTCCATACCTGGGCACTACAAGTCCTTGTTGAATGGACTCACAGATTTGATGTTGCATCCAGCTCAAAGTGCTGTGGAGGGGCATTCTTGGACACAAGAATGCTCCAGTGAGGGGCTAGCCAACAGGCAGCCCTCAGACTGAGACACTCTCATGCCCCAGCCAGCCCCGCCAGCATCTACATATGTGTTGTGGTGCACTAAATAATTCTGCTGCAGGATAGTACTTGTGTTTACAAGTACTTTCCTATGATGGTATTTATTAATTTTCTGTAGCCTAACAGGGACATGTGTAGACATTGAGGTTACTGCAGAGCTCCACAATTAGTCTGCTCCACAGTAAACGACTTGTGTACACCCACTGTAAAGCTTTCTCTGAATCTGACAATTTCATCATGTTTCATTCTCTCCAAATCACTTGATGGAACCACCTATTTATTGTGTTCCCTTTTATTTGGTGCATCAGAAGATTGATATTACTCATTTTAAAATTCTACTTCCACCACTCACTCCTGTTAAGTACTCACTCCAATGGGGGAAGAAAACCCAACGCGCAATCATATGGAGTTCTGTGGTTTATCATATACTTCTATTCTTCATGCATATCAAGTAAACTTTGGAGATATCTAACATGGCTAAAATGCATGAGACTGACCAGCCTGTTAAACATGGAGCATAAGTTATTTCAGCTCCTTTTTATTGCTTTCATATTTGGCCATCAGGTTTTGTCTATGATCTATGGGAAAGGAGCTACAACTATCAGATTTGTTTTATTAAGCTTGAAAAAAGAGCCCACTGCTATAAACGGCTCTTCCTTTCTTTCCCCTGCTATAGGCATTTATCCCTGACTGTTTGAACTTACATGAGTCACTTGTTAGAAAATAAATTTTAGGGTTTTTTTTCCTATTTTCTAAAATCTATTTTTCATGACACTTGTGTTAACCAGAAGAAACTCAGAAAAAAGTATAATAGCATCAGTAAAAACAATATGCAGGGACTTGTGCCGTATTATACATATACATTTATATTTAAATATAAATGTAAACAGAATGCATATATAATACTAATTTACTACTGATGCCACAATTCCTACTGTCATGGAGCTGATGTAGGGTTTATATGTCATTCCCAGCTGTTTATTGTCCTCCGTTACAAACCCTAATTCACACGCATAAGATTCTGAAGAGATTAGGGTTTAAAACCCAGTGAGCACCTATTTCCTCTTATTTGGAATACCTGCTCTGACACTTTGCTGCCCTAACTTAATGATAGAATCATAGAAAATTAAGATTGAAAGGGATCTTAGGAGGTCATTTTGCACAACTGCCTTCTCAAAGTAGGACTATCCCCGATTAGATCATCCCAGCCAAGACTTTGTCTACCCAGGTCTTAAAAACCTCCAAGGGTGGAGATTCTACAATCCCTCTGGGTAACCTGTTCCAGTATTTTACTACCCTCCTAGTCAAAATGTTTTCCTAATATCTAATCTAAACTTCCCTTGCTGCAATTTGAGACTACTGTTCCTTATTCTGTCATCTGCCACCATTGAAAACTGTCTAGCTCCTAGTAGTTGAAGGCTGCTATTAAATCTCCTCTGTCTTCTCTTCTGCAGACTAAATAAGCCTAGTCCCTTAGCCTCTCCTCATAAGTCATGTGCCCCAGCCTACTAACCATTTTAATTGACCTCTGCCGGGCTTGCTCTAATTTGTCCATATCTTTTCTGTAGTGGGGTCCCAAAACTTAAGTTTCAACATTATTCTGGAACTCCTAGCTGTCCAGTAGAGTTGATCATCCTATTGACCATGTTTACAACTGTAGAACAGGTCCTATACAATGTGAAAGATGACATAATCTTTAATTATGTATTTCTAGTTGGGGAGAGAATTGATGCAACAATGGAAATACCTACTGTCATTCTCCCAAGGAGGAGGAACTGGTGTCACCTATATGGTAAGAGATGTGTTTGCCCAAGAAATTGAGTTAAACATGTGGGGGTCACCTTACTCTATTCTTTATTTTCACACATCTTGTAGTGACTGAACAATTACTAATGAAAAGACAAATAAATTATAGAGGTTGTAATATATCCTTTCAAAGGATGCCTTATAGCTATAACTATATCATTAAACTGAAATACGTAACAATTAGGTGAAACACAACAAAGGTTGAAAAACACCATGGTAGCCAGAAACCTGTACATGAACACATTTAAAAGTATTTTGTTCTATCACATGAATTTGAAAAAAATACAGAATATGGACTCCTGCTGATAAGAAAATGGAAGACCAACACTGTCTCAGTGACTCAGATACCATTACAGTCGAGAGGCATTCAGTTTAGTCAATTAAGCAGCAGAAAACAGATTTCATTGATTGTAAGAGAACTCTTGACACTATCTAGCTATGGAAAGCCTTGTAGGGTATAATGTGTTCCAGCCAATTTACATGCAAAATAGTCAGCAGAATTATGTTAAGTAAATGCTCCATTATTTTTTTCTTTCATTGGAAGTTTGATCCTTAGTTCCGACAGACTTTTATAGTTTCCTTTTCTTCTATAAACATAAGGATTATATAAATCTAGAAAGGTTGATAGGGACTGAAAATAAGATTTTTATTATATTTACAATGTCAGTACCATGGGAACTGTAGGTTGTTTGAAGTTATCTAGAAACAAGAAATTAACATACACTAAAAAATTGGCTTCTAAAAGTCCTCCTGTTATTAATATAGAAAGCCTGAACTTTTAGCTGTGCATATAATGCCTTTCTTTAAAATTGATACCTGGCTAGATGCAACTCATCTTCTGTTGTTGCTCAGGGGAATTAATTTTACACTACTGCAGGGACTGAGGCTAGCTCACTCCATACATATGGGGAACAGGCAAGTTTGCAAATGCTCCAATTACAGGAGATGGATCTCATGCTGAGTTCAAGTGTTATAATAACTCAGAAAGAGGTAGATTGAAAAGCAAGGGAGGCATGGTGTGATGCAGACAGTGCCTTTGCCATCACTACTTGAAAAGATGGACCCCTGCTAAAAACAAAGTTTTACTGTTGACACAAGTTAGTTTGAAATGATTGTTGTATAATCATCTTAAAAAATTGTCACTCTGTGAATACTGCAACTATATTATTTGTGGCCCTTGTAAAAACAGAAAGAAAACAAAAAATATATCATTTGTGTACATGAATTCCCCTATAAATTATGGAAATAAATGTATGACACTGCTATTCTTTTCTTTAGCATATATATAATTTGTTCCATAGGAAGCATACTTTATATTGATTTAGAAAGAGTTTCTGTAAGGTACCTGTTAGAGGTACTACACAGAACACACTGAGAAGAAGTGAAGGCTCTTGTGATTATAAGACATGCTTGTGGCTCTCATCCCTACAGTGCTGCGGGAGCTGGAGAGACCATCAGTATAGCTTAGGCTTGGGAACCTTTCTGTTTTCTAAGAACTGCTCCAGGCTGCCCTGGGGGCCACAGCACTGCATTGCCACATGCCGATGCCTCAACCCATCACCATCTCCTGCATAAATCCTAATGACAAGGCTTGTATAGTGATCCTTAGCAGATTCCATAATGATGTCTCATTCTGCACCAGTAGACTCTTCCTGTGAATGGATCTGAGGCTCGTAGGGTTTTTTTACATCATTCTTTCCATTGTAAAAGATGTAATGGGTGGAGGTCAGCTATTCTTAGCACCAGCTGTTTTCAGGGAAAGAAAAGGAGATTTAAAAAAAAAATTCTACGTACATGCTCTGGGGAAGAGGGGAAGAGGGAAAGGGGGAAATTGTCTCTTTTAGTAGGGTTGCAATATTTCTAGAATATCTAGCAGATCTTGCTAGGTACACAAAGACACCTGGGAGTCAAAGCCTAATCTGATTTTGGTAGATTTTGATTTCTAGTTAAGTCATAAATTTTGGCATTTTAATTTCTGCTATAAATGCTTCTTGTGACTCTTGTTACAGCTCTGGCAGATTTCCCTACTGTATGTGAATCACAGACGTAAAGATTTAATGGAAGAACAAAAACTCTGTTTTAGATTGATCGCATCTTCCTGGAGCTGTGGCATCTAAAAATTTTAAACTGAATCTTACCTGAATTGTTTATAATTCTGGTAAATATGGAGACAAAAAGCATGTATTGCTTGATTGTATGAATGTAATATAGGTTTTAATGGTGACTCCAACATTTTTGCATCCATTAGATAGCAGTATAGAAAGACAGAGCTACAATTTGCTGCAAGCAAAATAAATGAAATAAAATGTAACATTGCTACCTGTGTTATTTACTTGTATTTTACCAGAAATTGCAGCTATCAGAAATGCAATAGCAAAATACATGGATGAAACAGGCAGGATCAGACTGGCAATATTAAGAAATGAAAGTGCTTGAATATAAGTAGAAAAGTGCCCAGTCCTTGGATCATACTCAGAAATTATTTAAACCTTCATTTATCTATCTTTACTCACTGAAGTCTATAAACAGAACCACAATTATCCTTTACACCACAAAAGTATCAAAGTGTTCCCTAAACCCCAAAGCTTCAAATTGCCTCCAATTCTATGGCCTTTGTTGGTGAGACTTTTTTACCTTGTAGAGAAGCACTGTTCTGCTCTGAGTTGTTAACGGTCTTGCACAGCTTTCCAAAATTGTAGCTAAATGTTGTTTTTAAATTCTAACCTTTTATGATTAGTTATAGGAGTTGATTGTAAATGCCATAAGTGAAAAGCAAAAAGGCAAGTTAACACTCATGCTCCCCAAATCAACTGCTCAAAATTACCATGTCTCAATCAAGCTACAGCAGCTGCCTATATTTCTTGGTTTGTCAGTATTTTGTAATATGCCAAAACTGTGCATATCTGCTTCGCATGTCTTTAATTCATTTTCTATAAAAAAAATAAAATATGTCTCTTAGACATATTGTACTGACTGCGCCTGTTGTAGTTCTTCACATCAGCTCTAAAACTCTTTAGGCCTGTTTAACGACACTACTTTGGCCTAACAATTCCAGGCACAGCATAGGCAACTGGTGCCTCCTGAGTCTGGGAGGACACCAGTGGGGCACAACCGGGGGAGGGGTTCCCCAGCAGCCAGCTGGCGAGCAGGGGGAAAGTACCGGGACTTCTGCTACTGACGTCCCACCAGCAGAGCCAATTTCAGGGTGGGTACTAATGCTCCCTGTGCCCCCCTACCGGTCAGAGCTCTCACTGTCAGGGGGAGCATGACTGCTCTCAGGGGGCACATGCCTCCCCCATGCCCTCTCTATGCGTTGCCAATGGGGCACAGCATCTGAACATATTGGGTGCATCCAGACATACAGGCACGCATTCTTTGTGGTACCACATACTTCTTTGTGGTACTACAAACTGCACTCATTACATGTTAAACCATGTGTGGCATTGCTAATTTGCAGTTCAGGGGCATCCTTTTCTACTTGGATTTCCCAGTAAGAACAACAAAAAAAGAACCAGAAAAAAAAAAAAAGTGGTGCAAAGCATGCCAAAATAGTGTACTCCAGGACAAATGTGGAGACAGGGGAGTAGGCAGCCCAGGGCTGCCTGCTCCCCCATCCCCATGTGCTGTGAAGCCCCAACTCTCAGGCACACTCTGTCCCAACCAGCTGTGCAGTGTGCCTCGAGATGAGGGAAAAGGTAGCACTGGGCTGGTACTCCTCTGTCTCCTTGTGCCTAAGCACGGAGGCTCTTCTGTGGAGTCCCCAGACTGAAGCACGTGGAGACGAGGGAAGCAGGCAGCCCTGGACTGGTGCTCTCCTGCTTCCTTATGCTGCTCCCCAGCTGGCTGGAGTGCAGATGCCTTAGCGAGAAGGCTGCCTGCCAGCTAGCCCCATGCTGAGGTACCCTCTGCCTCAGCATGGCTCCCTACCCGCCCACAGCACCTGGAGCCTGTCCAGGGGACAGGAGCTGGGAGAAGCTGGGCATGGCCTGCAACAAAGGGCATGTGCATGAGGCATGCATAGTGGCACAAAGTAGCGGCAAAGATTTGTGCTGCTACTATTTGTGATGCTGCAAACACAGTTCCCTGCTCACCTGCACATGGCCACTGAGTTCTCCCTCCCACCTAAATAAAGACTGAGAAAGGCACAGGGTGTTATGTATTCACATCTAAGTAATATTAAATTTCCCACTGTTTTCTAAAGTAAGCATCATTGTTTTTATCTTGATAGACAAAAACTTTTGTGCATTTCTGTCGTGTAAGTTTAAAATGGCTAAAAATGCCTCAATGCTCAAGATACATACTCAGATGGTTAAAAATGTACTTCTTGGCCTATAGGAGAAATATAATTGGAAAAAACAAAACATTATCTTTCAGGAATAGTGAAAGAGTTATTGCCGATTCACAAAATAATAGGCTTGGACTGATAAATGTCTTTGCTTCTAGAGGAGATTTAGGTAGGCTTAAAGGCCTGAGTTTAAGAAGTAGTACCAGATAGGAGCATTCCAGGGATGTAACACCTATGTAAACTTAGAGGTATGGGTGAGTAAAAAATACTGTAAAGATAATAGCATGATCCCCATGGGTAAATAGATTTACTAGCTCTTAAGAAATATATTTATATGTATAGGTATGTTTTAGTCTTGTGTAAATGTCATGAGTTCATGAATTGTATATATTTTTACATTTTTCCTATACCATTTCCTCTATTTTCTTCATAGTTGGGGTTTAAATTATTTTTGAAACAACTGTTTTGAACCATCCCTTTTGGAGACTTTAATATTTAGACAGGTGACCTTTTTATTCCTCTCTCATTGAAAATAAAACTAATGAATGTGGTTGGACAGTTACATTTCAGAATACAAAGGTATTGCATATGGCTTAATAACTGTATTCAAAATAATAGATAATGTCTAGGAACATTTTTGTTTAGTTATAGTATGATTAATTTTGTTTTTATGGATATAGTAAACTTGAAAATGCTTATTTTAACTTTTTATGTTAGACCTGATTATGGTCACGTTTTAACATATTTCATATTGAATTGAGAAAACATTTAATAAATCACTTTTTATCAGTGTAAAAAATGAAGATCTCACAGCACTGAAGTATAAGACAGTTAATTGGACTCAGTTTTTTAAATGAAAAATGATAAAGTGTCTTTATCCTGCCAATTAGTTGGTATCTAAATTTTCCTTTCTGGTATAAATGATGCATGAGGTGGAGGGTCAGTCTATTTGGAACTTATTCCTAGACATTCAAGCCAGAAGCTTAGTCTGTGTAAACAAACACAGTTTCATTGATTACAATAATGTTATGTCAGTTTGCAATAAGAATCTCCCCCTGAGTGCCTAACAAAAGCTTGTTGGAAGATGTGTTCTTTCTTTATTAGCACAAAAGTTTAATGAAAATGAAAAGGAAACATTTTCCTGGACATTTTCCACAGAAAAGTTTGGGAGTATTTTGCCAAAAATACTGTTTAACAGATTTCAGCTGAAAATAATACTGTTATAGGAAAATTATTAGAAAATGCCAACATACAACCTAATGACAGATTTTATTTGGGTGTCACATATTATCATTCTTCTCTATAAGCTAGAATCTCTGACCAAACTACATTCTACCTGAAGGATCTCAGTTTCTCAGTTATTGTAGGGGATGAAGCTTACCTGGGATGTCCCGCCAGGGAGAAGAACAAGGCTATCTGGCAACTTAATTAAAACTCCCAAAGTCACTGTGGCAACATATCAACTCTGGTTCTGGCAAGATCCCTTTACTGCTGATCCCTTTATTGTCCTTTACTGCCCGTTTCATGACCCACAGAGTCCAACCTGAATCTCAGCTTTCATTCAAGAAAAGGATGTTTTTAGCTCTTAGGTGTGTAACATACAGACAAGTTAGTAAATGAAAACCACATGGAAACTGGTGACAAGACAACAAAGTCTGTAAAGAACCTGAAACTGGCTCTGACAGATACAAAATTTCCAGCTATCTCATTCAGGGATATACACAATGGGATCTGACATTTTCATGTGATTCCACAAAACCCAACATTTGCTACAGAAAGAGTATTTCCAACTATTAATTAGACCCATTTGCTTGTATGGGGACGGGGAAGGTATGTTACAGTGTAACCACACATGTTGAATTGCTGAATATATTTGATTCTACAGTGGGTACATATATGTGAGATGTTTACTGAGGAGTAGACTAATTAGCTCTCCAGTAAATGTCTTGCATCTACACATGTGGCCCTATTAGGCTACAGAAAAATAATAAATTCTACAGCAGGGTAGTACTTGTAAATACAAGTACTACCCTGCTGTGGATTTTTTTCATGCACAGCAGTGCGTATGTAAATTCTGGCTCAGCTGGCTGAGACATGAGGGTGCTTCAGTGTGGGGGCTGCCTACTGGCTACTTTTCATCATGGTGAGCTAGGTCAGAGCAGCCCCAGGCTGGCAGGGTGACCCCCAGAACCCCTACCAGCTGATGCTGCTCCAACCTGGCTTAATGTGCTGCAGTGCCAGGCTTACATTCAAATGGTGGGCCCAGGAGCAATAAGGTCCAACACAATAAGTTACAGTTTATTTCTGCATGCTAATAGCATGTGTGTGTGTGCATGTTTGTCACATTTTGCTGTGGAATATTTGGGCCTTGATTATTAGTGGTGATAGATCACTTCCATTTAACTAGTTCCTTATGTTTCAAGTTTTCCTGTTTTTCTGGTCTATAGGCACCTTGATTGCTTCTCATTTTTTTAGGCTAATATATTGTAGTTACTGAGCCACTGAAGTGCTGTACACCCGTTTTTTTGTCAAGGATTTATTTCACCAAGGTATTTATGCCCATGCTTAACATTAAACAACTTGAAATCTAGTCATCTGAAGTAGGCATAAAATAAAGGACTCTTCTGAATTGGAACTTCATTAATTCCTCCCAAAGACATGATTCCAGTTAGACTTTCAGAGATGGAAAACCTATCATAAGTATGGGTAAACATAGTATCCCATTGACATTTACATAGATAAAATGTAAACTTACTTTTTTCTGACGGCAGAAGCAGCTGCCTTGTTTTTCTTTTATTTTAAACAGGAAATAAATTTAATCTTGCCATTTGCTGTCTAATTAGTGTATTTAGATGTTTTATCTGTAATATAGATGCATTATCTTGTAAAAATCTGCTAATGATTATTCTCTGATTGCTGAAAAGCAAAAAAAAGGTTTCAGGACAAATTATACCACACTGGATAATTGCTTTGTGCTTTTATATTTTGTAGATACATGTTAAAATCAGGAAGCAGAAAATGTATGGAGTCTTCATTGATTTAAAGCATCTGTTTTTTGTTCCCTAAATAGAAATGAAATATGAACTAACTTGTTGACCTTGAGATTGCTCTATGACTGATGATATTTCTAATTAAGGTGTACAAAAATACTTGCATAAGATCTACACAGACGAGTAGATGAAAGTTCAGTGATGCATATCAAATTAATATCCCTTAATGTCCATGTAAATATTTATATTAAAGAGGTGGCTGATGATTTTGTCCATGCTCTAGTTATATGAAGTTACATAATATGTTCACTGTCAGATACATAATATCGTTTTGCTTTCCAAGGCCCTTCTCTGAAAACATTTGCTCATAGCCTTAATTATGCTACCATGAGTAGTTGCATGGGCATTAATGGGAAAACAGTACTAAAGTTAAACACATGCGTAAGTACTCAAAGAACTGGTGCTGGACTTGCTGAAAATATTTGGTATTTGATGTGCAGAATCTTATCATAATTTTTTTGATATCTAGAAATAAAAAATATGCTGCCTCTGGCCCTATGATTATTGTATACCTGGCTGCCCAGCTTCAATAAAGGCAGATAGTGGCCTCACCCAAAGTATTTTACAGGCTAGTGGTTAGCATCCACTCAAGATATGGTAGAAATGAATCCCTTTAGACATCTGGGATGTCAGGGTCCATGGGCTATGCAAAATTTCGGCAGCTGTTTTGTTTTGGATGTGTTTCAGACCGTTTTGGTGCCTGGAACACTGAATCCAAAATGAAACAGAAGGCTCCAAAACATCTCCAAAATTAAATGAAACCATCCAAAATGTTTTGAAAATGTTTCAGATGTTTTGGAATGTTTCAGAAGTGGGCTTGCGGGAAAAGAAAAGCTCAGAAGAGGGATGGGGAGAGAAGGGAGGGGGGGAAGGACTGCTCTAATACTGACATCTATAGCTGGCCAGTGTCTGTGATCTGTTCCTGAGGTCCCTTCCAATCCCAGTGCTTTGGGTGAGGGATGGCAGCCTGCTGTCATCCCACGCACAGATCCAGGGGACTGTACCCCCTGGGAAGAGTCTGGCACAGCCCTGCAGCCCTCCTTCTAAAGTGCCAGGAGGCTCGGGCTGGGTGGGGGCCAGGACCTGGTAGTACAGCCATGGGGTCTTCTCCCACAGCTCCCTCTGCTGAGGCAGAGGCAAGCACAGCTGGTGGAGAGGTGGAGAAGCCCCCCTGTCTGCCCTCACTGGCCCCATCCCCCACCTGGCCCCAGCCTCCTAGCACTTAAGAAAGAAGAAAAAAAAAAGCCCTGCACTCACTGGCTGTAGCAGCGGTGATCAAGGCCTCTGAGGCCTTGTAGCAGAGCCCCCCCATGCAGCATGGGGCAGTGGGGGGCAGAGCGGATTGCCCCCCCTCAGCCCCCCCATGACATGGGTGCAGCGTGGCTCAGCAAGGTGTTACATGCTGTCTGGGAGCTGGGGCTGCTGGGGCTGACTGGTGCCAAACTCTGTCTGACAGAACACTGATCCAAAACATCAAAACGAATTACTGTCCCTCTGAAATGGCCGAATCCGAAATGAAACATAGCCATTTCACACAGCCCTACTAAGTACAGAAATTCAAAAAGCCCAAGGCAGAATTGATCTAAATTATACAGTTTTCTGTAAGTGATGTAGTTTAGATCATTAGTGAACAGAACCCATACTGCCCTTTGGTGGGACAGTAGCAAATCTCAGACAAGGTTCCATCATTTTTAAACCAGTTTATGTGTGCCAAACTTCTGTTCTGTTACAGGTATAGACCAGTGTCTGATCAGTTATAATGATAAAAATGTGATGTCTGTACTTGGCCCCTATGTTCCTGCTTTTTCCTCAGTATTGGTAATTGTGGAGTTGATCAATTTCTGTCTTTAGGAAGAATATTGGTCCTTAAACAGCTTCTGACTATCTTGCATTATAAGGCTTGTGTTTCTAGGAAAGTCTTCAGTGGGTGCATCTACACAAGATGCTACAGCAGTGTAGCAAACAGCTACTGCACTGTATCTTGTTGCTATGGCATTGTGGCATCACCAGGCACAAACCATGATGGTGATTCTACTACTCAGTAACACATAAGCATCTGCAGGTACAAAATGACTACTCAGTAACAACTGTGCAGTTGACAGCTCATGTCAATGTGCTCAGTATTGATTAAACCACAATTTTTAACCACAAGTGTAGTAATAAAAAATGTTAAAAATATAGCTTTAGGTAGCACAGCAAAAACAAAAAGCTGGAGTCTGAAGCTAGACAAATCTAAATTAGAAATAAATTACTTTTTGTTAATTTTTTTCCCTGGGGTTATTAATTATTGGAACAAATTTGCCAAAGAAAGTTCTAGATTCTCCTGACATCTTGAAATCCAGACTGGATACATTCCTAGTTGGTTTTTCTTTTTTGCAACAACACTATTTCCTAGAATCAGCACAGAGGTAGCTTTGTGAAATTTAAGGTCCTGTAATATTCAGGAATTCATACTAACTTGTCAGATGATCACGTCTGTCTTTAATCTCTCAAATCATTTTGATGTCATGACTTGAGACAGATAGCTATGACCTTCCTCACAGAAACCTCAGATTTGTCAACCTTATCTATGCAATGTTGCATAATTTATAAATACTACCCCACTTTATGGATAGTAGATGTTTTTGGAAGTCATTGCTGTTGCCGAGCAGTAAGTTGCAGTTAGTCTGCCAGGACTGGTTGGTCCCTCTTTGGAAATTGCCTGCCAACCTTTTGATGGAAAGAAAGAAACCAAAGAAAAATGTAAATCTTGGGAGGTAGATCATCTGGTCCTTTTGCAGATTAACTAGTCACTTGACCCCTTCACAGGGCTCCTCCACCCCGTACACTGCCTTTATCACTCCAGCAATCTGTGCTATTCCAATTATAAATGCCCTTCTTCCGGAGTCCGGCCTTCTACCACCCAGATACACATACTTTGTAGCATCAATTGTCCTCAATAAGTGGTCATGCCCAAAAGAGCTGTCACAGACTCTTTGACCACAATCTTATTCAGTCCTCATAACCCTGAGACAATCCCCTCTTGAGTTTACCCCAGGGTCCTCAAGTCTATCATTTCAGGGTTGAACTCAGTGGGCTGACAGGCTCTGCATACAATGGTCAGCACAGTCCCTCAGGTAACACAGTTCTTAATGAATGCTACTAGGCATTAACTTCCTTCTTCCCAAGGAAGCTGTATCCTCACATGATTGACTCTTGGTTTACTTCTCCATTTTTCTAGCCTCCTCCAGGTTACTGGCTCTGATAGGGTTCACTCAGTGATGTGAACCCTGCTGTAACTCCCAGGATGCTCCACTGCAGCAAGCCTCACCTCTGGTAAGTTGGTTCCTCTCTATCTTAGGTAACTTGGGCAGTCACTGCACCTTTGTGCAGTCATACAGACATTCGCCTCTGCTGGTCTCCCCTTCCAGGGGTTGAGATCTGCCTGAGAGGGTGTTTAAATTCCCTGACTGTTTGCCTGTGCCTATCAGTGGCACTTCCGGTCTGCCCCGGCTCCCCGCCACAGCAGATGCCGCTAATTACAGTCCTGAGCTGCACGCCTTCATAGCCCCTAGACAGATCGTGTGGATGTTTTCTCCTCTGGGGAATTCATCCGTCTCTCCTTTCTTTCTGGCAGGGCTTACTTGCTGCTCTATCACAATGATAATAAAGGAAATTTGTGAAAAGAAACTACCTCAAACTCAGTTATGAAGATAATCTTGACCGTTGTTTTATTTTAGATTTTAATAAAATAAACGAAGTATTTTTTTGTAATTACAGAACAAATATTAACTGCCTTTATATATCTGGGATTATTAATCTATTATTGTGAATGAAAATGTTCATCCTTTGGTTTGTCAGAGAGATAATCCTAAATTCTTGTAGGAAATAAGCTTTTAAATGAATGCAGAACTTTACAACCCCCTATTTTACTGTTTCAGAAAACAGTTCCTGTAGCAAGTAAAAGGCTTTCCCATGAAAACTGGAAGATATGGTATCATTAAAATTCAATAGACATGAAATAACTTATGTAGGAAAAGCATTCCCTTATAAATATCATTCTAGTTGAAAATAAACAATACCATGTATCATATGTGTAATAAAAAAATTTACTGAGGTTATGTCCGCTGTCTGTGCAAAAAATGATTTTTTGTGTGTGCAAACCAAAAAAAGTTTCTCAAAAGATTATTGGCATAAAGAAATCACTCCATTCTTTAGTTGTCATCATAGTGACAAAATGTGTTGCTTTACATCAAGATAAAAATAACATCAAAATGAAAAAGAGACTAATTTCAAGGCACTGGTCTGTAGGATCTTAGTTCTATTCAGTGACACCTTAAGGCAGCTTTTAGGATGAAGTTAAATGACAATGTATAGCAAGACAAGCAGCTAAATGTTCTCACACTTCTAGTCCTTTGCTAGTCTTTAGACATTGGAGATATTGATTATAAGGGAGAATGATGCATATTGCTAGCAGAACTGACAGCAGCATTCTCACACATCATTCAGTATTGAATAGGATAGAGCTACTTGTCAAAGTAGAAAATGTCTTGTCTAGGCTTCTGTCCACAAGGTCTTGCCAACTATTATCTCTTTCATGAATTTTAATACTTTAAAGAATTGTGAATATCTTTAAGATCTTTCAACAGTACCATTGTGGAAAACAAATCAAGTTTAAGAACAGATAGCTTTAGAAGAAAAGTGTTTTGCACACGCTGTATGAAATTGTCCCAATATTTCATTTCTTCAGTCTTTACTTCACTTGCTGTATATATATTAAAAAATCTTTTTATTCAAAAATGTGTCAAATGCCTTCTGTCCATAGTAGCTTTTAGACCAGTTTAAGATTGATTAAAGAAATTTCCCCATCTTGGGAACTGTATACTGGAGAAGATAATCCCCCCATCTGTAGCCAATCAAAAAAGAGAAAATATAGTGTACCTTTGAAATAGACTGATTTAATGTGATGTCCAATGGGTGTTTAATCCAATTAATGTGGGTCTTTGGCATTTTCATAATTAAATAAGGATGGTGCTTTTCAACACAAGCAATTGCTTGTTCTTTCTGCAGAATCTTTAATGCCACTGTTTAATTGCTATTTACTCACTGCCATTCCATTATCAGGAGATTGGAATAAAACAGACAGTTCTCAGCATGATTGCATTGTCAAGCAAATGGGAAATAAATATGTGAAATGCAAAACACTGCACTTGTTATAAGCTCCAGGAATACCTGCCCCAGTCCAGTCTCTTAGATAAATATTTTTGCAGTCATCATTAGGTCGGGGGAGGTTAGAAGGTTAACAACGCAGCTGCTATTATTTGAATCTTCATTGAACTGAGAGACTCTCTAATATCTAAGGGCCAACTTCCATTTTCCATTGGAAATATTTGAAATCCATGATCATTTTGACCATTTAGCTGTTTTTTTTAAACAAAAATAAAAACACCCCACCCGCTTAGACTCCTGCTTTCCAAAAAGCTCTTGTTTTTAAGGAGGCCCTGTTTGCCTTCGCTTCTATTTCACAGGATCCTTTATGACTTCAGAAATATAAGTCCCTCTTGGCTTAGCATCAAACACATACTATCATGAAAATCTATTAGCAAGTACATTTTCAATTTCTAATGTTTTTACAGACTAGACAGGAATGTGGGGGGAGAGAGAGAGAATAATTTTACTTATTGAACCTTCTACTTTTTCAATTTGCTATAAAAGATTATTTTCCAAGAAATCTACATTTTTGTTTTGTTTTGGTTTGGGTTTTTTTTAAAAGAAGCCATTATGACAAGAAATGAGTCCTTCGTATGTACTTCTTTACAATGTGCTGTCCGGAAATCATATTAACAATGATAAAGAAAAAAAAGAAAATGAGTTTCAGGAATCCTGCAAGGTTTTAGATAATGAAAAGAGAACATACGGTAATACAGCAATTATGTGCTTTAGCTTCTTTCAATCATTAGCTTGTGTTCATTAGACTGCAAAGGATAAAGACAACTTCAGAAAAAGTAGCATTCAGTCAGCAAACCATCAATTAATTACATCAATATTACTAAAATTATTACAGCTGCTAGTGACTTATCCCCAGACTGGGGGTCTGATACCTAGATTTTGATTAAATCTGCAGCAACATACTTTCCAAAGCTACTTCAAATAAGCCTACATCTCCGTGGAATATAAGAACATCTTAGAGTGGCTCTTGGGAGCCGATCTTCCTAAAATGCCCGCAGCATCTCGTGTATTCAGTGTCCTGCACTTCAAAATTGCGACAGGGCACTTTAACTAAAGCTTGTTCAATAAGTTTTGGCCTCCACCACCATTTTGAAATGTATGGACACTGAACTCATATGATGCCGAGACTGGTGGAGTGTTCTAATTACCATGCTCCAGCAGAGTCAATTAATTGAGTCTGTTCTGACACATTTAAATTAGAACGCATTGGAGCAGGGGGCAAGCATGTGTGGTTTCCTAAGTCACTTGCAGTTTAACAAATGGCCTTGATGTTTTATGGAATCTGAATATACAATATATGCTTGTGA
Source organism: Gavialis gangeticus (assembly GCF_001723915.1). NCBI lineage: Eukaryota > Metazoa > Chordata > Crocodylia > Gavialidae > Gavialis > Gavialis gangeticus. The sequence continues at coordinate 36,342,359 of NW_017729026.1, forward strand.
TAAAGAACAAACATAAAAACCTAAGTAGCCAGCCAGATAAAAACAAAATTTGTAACTTCAAAAAGACCTTTGATTTTCTTGTTTTTCTTCCGAGTTGAAGAACAAAGCAGGTGAACAAAATGATTAAAGACATTTTATTCAAAAAGTATTCCCAAAGGTATTCAATGGGACTACTTTTACCTGAAGAAGCCTTGCATATGTAAGACCTGAAGAATGAACTCAATAAATGTAACATGGAAGAAGAGCACACCCAGATTAAAAAGACTGTACTATGGAACTTTAACATCACCCTGATTTTATTTAGTTAACAATACATAAATTGTCAACCTGAAGGACCGGAATTTTCTAACGCAATAAAATTAGAGGGCTGTTAGGCCTCCTCGAAGAAAATTTTGGTTTTCAGATGGAGGACTTGCAGAGCCCCTTCACCGTTCCACATTGGCCTGTGGCCCAGCCCCACCCAATGTCAAATTAATCAAGGTAAGACTCTAATATAATTCAACCACAAGACTGTACTAATATATATAAAACAATAAACAACAAGGATTCATGAGTAACAAGCATATCTATAGACAATAAATATGCAGAAAGCAAAACACACAATAGAGATCAATAGCCCTCTCTAATGTGCTCACCACATGGTGTCAGGTTCTCACTTGCTTTTCCTGTCAGTATATTGGACCTGCTTCAGCTCATATCCTCCCTGGTGAAGTTTTCTACACCTTTTCCCCATGAGGTAGTTGGCACTTCAGAGGTAAGTGTGGGGTTATACTTTACCCACTCCTCCAGGTTAGATGGCTTAGGGTGGTCTCTAGGTTGAATCCAAGTTTCAAATGGTTCCTCCTCAGTTGGTCTAATAAAAGATATTGCCTCGAGCACACTGACTGCTTGTACTTTTAGAACAACATGGCTACAGGCTTTATCCCTGAAACATTTAAAGTATCATAATTAGCCGTTTTGAAATGAAAACTTCATAATTTTACAAGAAAGAAGAAAAATTCAACACCTTGAGACCTAGAAACTAACACGTGTGCCCCTGCCTTCTGTTTTGAGTGAACTTTGCTTACTTGCAAAGCAACCTTTACACAACAGAAAGTCCTTGCCCAAGAGAACCTTTCCATCACCAGTCCTCCTGCGAAATATGAGACTTCGTAACAAGAAAGAAGCTCAATTCAACATCCTGCTTGCCATCAGACACCTTTGATGTAAATAGACTGCTCCAACTTTTAGCTAAGCCTAATTTGCATAAAATGAACTTTTCTCACCAGGAGAACTTACACTGCCCTCCAACTCTCTGTACAATATGAATTTTCATTTCTACTTGGGATAAATTTTATAATCTTTGCATTCTCCTATGCCTGAAGAAGGGCACATGTGCCCAAAAGTTTGCAAATAAAGAACAATATTTTTTTCATCTTTATCTATCTATCTATCTATCTATCTAGATATAGTAGATTTCATTTTAATAGATCCATATGTTTTAATCATGGAAAAATGTCAATTTATATATGTCTATTTTAGTGGTGCTTTATTTTATTCACAGAAAAATGTGGATTTTGGGTTACTTTTTTCATCTGAAAATTGGGGATTTTTTTTTTTATCAGAGAAAGCCAGGATCTCTAGTCATGACATCATTATGGTCAGTAGGTCAACGCTATGGAAATTTCTGACCCCTAGTCATACTGAGCATGTGTGGCATCCTTCTGTCATGAGGGTGATCAGCTGAAAGAGACCCAAACCACATACTGGGGACCCCTAGGGTGAGGACCGTACACACAAGAAAAAAAATAATAGCACAAGAAAAATGCTTATCTGCAGCAGGACCCCTGGCACAGCTGGAACAAAGGAGGGAACCCATGCAGGTTGTAAGCCGTGCCTTTATTCAGCTGAAGCTGGCTGGTGACGTGATTGGCAATCACCGGCCAGCAGAAATAAAAAGGACCACCGATGAAGGCTGGAGGAGAGAGGGGGATTAGAGAGTCAGTGAAGACTCTCAGCACCGATGACAGCAGATGCATTCAGAAGGAGAGAGAGCCAGCAGACACTGTCTATACCGGCAACAACCAGGGTGCTTGGGAGGAGGGAGAGCCAGCGGAGGTCCTCTGCATCAGCAAAGGCTGGTGTGCCTGGGAATCAGGAGAGCCAGAGGAGGCTCTCTACACTGGCAGAGACTGGTGTGAGCACCAGAAGAGGAAGTCCAGCAGGGCAGTAGCAGGCTCAGCAGCAGCTTACAGCACAATCAGCAGCCAATCAGACCAGAAAGGACCACAGGTCACTGGAAGCGGAATGCCTCAGACGACATCAGGGGAGAGCAATTCTGCAATGGCATCAGGGAGTAAGCCAGGAAGAGAAGCCGTGGCCGCCCCTGGCCAGACAATGGGTCATCTCTCAGAGAGGTCCCAGGTTCCAGGAGCGGTATCCTGACTAGCAAAGGCAAGGATGAAGAGATTTTTAGAGAGAGTTTCATAGTTTCATAGTTAGGAGGGTTGAAAGGGACCTGAGCAGATCATCAAGTCCTACCCCCTGCCATGGTGATTGTCTAGCCTTGTCTTAAAGACCCCCAGGGTAGGAGCCAGCCCCACTTTGCTTGGAAGTTGGTTCCAGATACTAGCTGCCCTGACAGTGAAGTAGCACCTCCTGATGTCTAATCTGAATTTACCATTTGCTAGCTTGTGGCCGTTATTTCTAGTCACTCCTGGAAGTGTTTGGGGGAACAGGGACTCCCCCAATGCCTGCTGGTCCC
>NW_017729026.1:36345582-36346745 GCF_001723915.1 Gavialis gangeticus
GCACTTGTCAGTATTAAATCCCATCCTATTCTCATCCGCTCACCCCTGTAACCAGTCTAGGTCTGATTGTAGCCTATCCTTCCTTCTAGCATGGCCACATCTTAGTGTCATCAGTAAATTTAAACAGGGTGCTTTTTACCCCATCATCCAAGTCACTGATGAAGATGTTGAACAGTGTGGGCCCGAGGACCGAGCCCTGTGGAACCCCACTGCCCACATCCATCCAGGTCAAAAATGACCCATCCACTACCACTCTTCGGGTGCAGCCCTCCAACCAGTTGGTGACACATATGACTGCGTAGGTGTCGACACTACAATTCCCCAGTTTTTTAATGAGAACGGGGTGAAAAACCGTGCCGAAGGCCTTCTGAAATCCAGAAAGACTATGTCCACTGCTACCCCTGCATTAAAGGATTTGGTGACCTGGTCATAAAAGGCCACCAGGTTGGTCTGACAGGACCTACATCTAATGAACCCGTGTTGGTTGCCCCTAAGCATAATCTCCCCTGCTGACCCCTCATGGACATGTGCCAGAATAATTTTCTCAAAAAGCTTACCCAGGATCAAGGTAAGACTAACTGGCCTATAGTTCCCCGGGTCCTCCTTCCTCCCTTTTTTGAAGATGGGAACCACATTGGCCCTCTTCCAGTCCTCTGGCACCACACCAGAACACCATGAGTGCTTGTAAAGCCATGCCAGGGGTCCTGCAATGACCTCAGCTAATTCCCTCAGCACTCTGGAGTGGAGATCATCGGGACCAGCTGATTTAAATACATCCAGTCCCTCCAGAAGTTCCTTGACTAGATCCTCACTGACCCTTGTTCTAGGTGTGCCTCCCCTGGGGCCTGAGGGGGGCCCAGTGGCGGGGCTGATCTGGTCCCTGCTTAGGAAAATGGAGGCAAAGAAGTCGTTAAATAGGTTAGCTTTGTCGTCTGGTGTAACGACCAAATTTCCTAGCGTGTCTTGCAGGGACCCCATGTTACCCAGTACCTTCTTTTTGCCCCCTATGTATTTAAAAAAAGACTTCTTGTTGTCCTTGATCCAGGTAGCTAGTCCCAGTTCCATCTTCACCTTGGCCTTCCTGACTGCCGCCCTGCATCCCTGAGCAACCGCGGTATAGTCCTCCCTGGTGATGGCTCCTCCCTTCCATTGGGTGTACAGGG
>NW_017729026.1:36351745-36364892 GCF_001723915.1 Gavialis gangeticus
CGTATCCTAGTGGTAGGGCTGGGGAGGAAACCAGATGGACCCTCCCCAACTCATAATTTTGTTTCATTCCTTTTTCTTTGCCCCCTTTTGGAGGGGTTGTGCAGTGGGATAAACGATGCCAGGGGACTAAGTCCCCTAGCTAGAAAGGCAGTCCCGGTTAAAGGAATAGAGCGCAGAATAGAGGTGCTGGCAGGGCGGCTCCTTCCCATCCTTCCTTTTTTTTGTCCTTCTGGTAGTTGTTTGATCTTTTGGGTCCTGGCTTAAGGCAGCTTAGGACAGGAGGAGGCCCAGCTTAGGCCAGATAGTAGATCAATTGGGCCACCTCAAGAGAAAGTGCTTGGGACGCAAGGCTCAAAAGAATGTTGGGGTCCAGAGCACAACAGCATTGGAGGAGCAGTCAACAAGATCCAGTAACGCATCAAAGGTTGGCATGAGGCTGGGGTGTAGGGGAAGTGGAGCCCCATGGACAGCTGCCTAGCCGACTACCCACCACTGAGGAGCCTCTGGCAGTTTGCCCCCCCCACTGAAATTACATTCAAAGTCATGGGAGGGTAGTCTGGGGGTGGCCACCTAGGTCATAAGCATCTACATCACAGTTTACAAGAAACCTCAGGATGTCCATTACTGACCATCCAGGCCACACGCAAACTGCTGTTTGAGGCCAGGCAGTCACACCTTCCAATTACATCATCATACTAGTCAAAGAATGGTGTCAATAAACCTATGTGGAGTTCACATTAGATAGACCCCCCAAATAGGTCCAAGTTCCTTAAAATGTAAGCACAATGTTGCAGAAACATATGGGCCGAATTGATGCATCTTTAGAGAAACAGACAAAAAGTATAATTGGCCAGTACGGCATCCTGGGCAGTGATGACACTAAATGCACTAGGTGCACTTGCTGCTGAAGGGGGAAATCGTGTCCTTTATTTACCATCAACATGTATGTTGAGGAGCCAGAAACAAAGAAACAAAACAAAACAAACAACTTCCTCTACCACTGGTTTCCAGAGACAAAGAAAAGAGATGGCATCTCGCCTCCCCACACAAAGCAGTGAAATTTAGGCCACTCCTACACCATGTTCTGGTGCTACTACTCCACTCTTCTTACAACCAGAGCTGGAGCTGCAGCAGGGAAGATGCAGGGTGTGTGGATGGGAGGAATAACAGGGATTGGGAAGGCAAGGTGCCCCCTAGCTCCATTATGGAGCTAGGGGGTTGGACCAAGGTGGTCAAGGGCCCCAGGGCCTGCCGCATCAAGGCCCCTGCCCCACTGGAGCTTTGCAACAGGTATGAGCCTCTTGCAGCCCCAGCCAAGCCTTCTGAGTTGACCAAACGCAAAGTGTTTGTCGTGGTAGACTCCATCCTGAGGGGGACTGATGGGGCAGTCTTCCACCCTGACCCCTTAGCCCAGGAAGTTTGCTGCTTCCCAGGGTCCTGCATCCGTGACATTGCGGAGAAGATCCCTAAACTCCTCCAGTCCACAGACAGCTATCCCATGCTCCTCATCCATGTGGGCACCAATGACAAGGCTTGGAGTCCTCCTAGCTGGGTCATGAGGCACTTCAGGGATTTGGGTGCGGGGCTAAAGGGTCTGGGGACACAGGTGGTGTTTTCTTCTATCCTCCCAGTCTCAGGCTATGGGCTGAGGAGGGAGAGGAGGATCCACATAGTCAACATAAGACTGTGATGCTGGTGTCATTGGGAAGGCTTTGGCTTCCATGACCACAGTCCACTCTTTGGAGAGAGAGGCAGTGAGCTGTTGGGAAGGGATGGCCTCCACCTCTCTCTGTTAGGGAGGAGGCTCTTCTCAGCTAGACTGACTGACCTACTCCACTGGGCTTTAAACTAAGCCTGCCGGAGGATGCGGGGACTACTGCCATTCCTGACCCACCGAGTGGCCCTTGCAAAGCCAGCAGACCAAGGCACATAAGGGATCCCACCCCAGCCCCAGCCCTGGAACAAAATGTAGGCAAGGCAAGAGCCCCAAAAGGGACACTTACATGTCTATAAACAAATGCCAGGAGCCTGGGGAATAATCAGGAGGAAGTTGTTCTCCTGCTAAATGCAAATAACTACAATGCCACTAGGATAACGGAGACCTGGTGGGACTCCACCCATGATTGGACCATGGGTATAGATGGCTATACCCTGTACAGGAGGGATTGAGTGGACAAAAGGGGTGGGGGCGTAGCTCTGTATATCAAGGAAAACTAAGCATCCCTGCAGGGTGACATTGGAACCCATGGTGGAAGACTTGAGACCCTCTGGGTTAAAATCTGTGGGGAACACGGTGCAGGGGATACTATGGTGGGGGTCTACTACAGACCCCCTACCCAGAGTCAAGACCTCGACCAGGAGTTCACCAGGGAATTGGCTGAGGCCACACAATCCTGGTGTATGGTTGTCATGGGAGACTTTAACTACCCAGACATCTCTTGGGAGGAGCGCTCGGCCAAATCCGAGTGGTTGCAAAGCTTTCTCTCATGTGTGGACGACCTCTATCTGATACAGGAAGTCTACGGGCTGACAAGAGGTAAAGCACCGCTTCACCTTGTACTGGCAAACGGGGATGACCTAACTGGCAACCTAACAATCGAAGGGAAGCTGGGTGACAGTGATCATGAACTGATCACCTTCACCATCTGCCGTAAAGCTGGCAAGTCAGTCAGTTGTACAGAAGTCCTCAACTTCGGGAAAGCTGACTTTCACAAGCTAAGGAGGCTTGTCAGAAAGGCCCTAAAAGGCCACAACCAAATGGAGAGGGGAATTCAGGATGCGTGGTTGCTCCTCAAGGGAGCAATCCTGGATGCGCAAGCGAAGTCCATCCCGTCTCGGACGAAAGGCAGAAAAAGGGCCCAGCAGCCCCCTTGGCTCTCCAGGGAACTGGCAGACCTCCTGCATCTTAAAAGGAAGACCTAAAAAGGATGGAGGACTGGAACTACCACCAAGGAAGAATACTCTGCTTTTGTCTGGACTTGCAGATAGCAAATCAAGAAAGTCAAGGCTGTGATGGAACTCCAGCTAGCTACAAATATCAAGGAAAATAAAAAGTCCTGTTTTAGATATGTGGGGAGCCGGAGGAACAGCAAGGGCAACATTGGACCCCTGCTAAGCCAGAAGGGGCAATGGACAAGTGATGCCCAGGAAAATGCTAACTTGCTAAATGGGTACTTTGCATCAGTTTTCCATCAGCCCCATGGGGCAGCCCTGCCCACTATAGGTCAGGGAGGCGCGGGCGAAGGAAATTCCTTGCCCTCCTTTGAAGCTGACCTCGTGAAGGAGCACCTCGACAGGCTGGATACCTTCAAGTCATCTGGCCCTGATGGGTTACACCCAAGGGTACTCAGGGAGCTGGCAAGCATCATAGCTCAGCCCCTGGCATGGATCTTTGAGAACTCCTGGTGCTCTGGTGAAGTGCCCAATGATTGGAAGAGGGCAAATGTCATGCCTATCTTCAAGAAAGGGAGGAAAGTAGATCCAGCACACTACAGGCCCAACAGCCTGACCTCTATGCTGGGGAAGGTCTTGGAAAATGTGATCAAGGAGGCCATCCTGAACAGACTAGCTGAAGGCAATATCCTGATGGATACACAGCATGGGTTTGTTGTGGGTAGGTCTTGCTTGACCAATCTCATTGCCTATTATGACCAGGTGACTTATCACCTGGACAAAGGGGAAGAGATCAACATCATATACCTCGACTTTAAGAAAGCCTTTGACCTGGCCCATGATCACCTCTTGGTTAAATTGGCTAACTGCAGCCTCGACCTCACCATGGTCCGCTGGCCGGAGAACTGGCTCTGCGGTAGGATCCAGAGGGTGGGGTTCGATGGGAGCCAATTGTCTTGGTGCGCTGTGACCAGTGGGACCCCACAAGGCTCTGTCCTAGGTTCTATACTGTTTAACATCTTCATCAATGATGTGGACATTGGTGTCAGAAGCGGACTGGCCAAGTTCACCGAAGACACCAAACTCTGGGGTAAAGCATCCACACCTAAGGACAGGAGGGGGATCCAGTCGGATCTGGACAGACTCATGAAATGGGTGGATGAGAACCTGATGGTGTTCAACACCAAAAATTCAAGGTTCTCCACCTTGGGAGGAAAAACCTGCACCATGCTTATAGGCTTGGAAGTGCTACGCTGGTTAGCACTACAGATGAAAGGGACTTGGGGGTCATGGTAGACCACAAGATGAACATGAGAGTTCAGTTTGATGCTGCAGTTAGTAAAGTGACCAAAACGCTGGCTTGCATCCATAGATGCTTCTCAAGCAGATCCCAGGACGTCATTCTCCCTCTGTACTTGGCCTTGGTGAGGCCACAGCTGGAGTACTGCATCCAGTTTTGGGCTCCACAATTCAAAAAGGATGTGGAGAAGCTTGAGAGAGTGCAGAGGAGAGCCATGTGCATGATCAGAGGTCAGGAAAACAGACCTTATGGTGAGAGGCTGAGAGCAATGGGGCTATTCAGCCTAGAAAAGCGGAGGCTCAGGGGTGATCTGGTGGCCACCTATAAGCTTATCAGGGTGCTCATTAGGATCTGGGGGAACAACTGATCACAAGAGCCCCCCAAAGGATGACAAGATCGAACGGTCACAAACTCCACTGTGACCGGTTCAGGCTGGACATAAGAAAGAACTTCTTCACTGTCTGAGCTCCCAAGGTTTGGAACAGACTGCCACCTGAGGCGGTTCAAGCACCAACTTTGAATGCCTTCAAGACACATTTGGATGCTTATTTTGCTGGGATCTTATGACCCCAGGTGACTTCCTGCCCTTGGGGCAGGGGGCTGGACTCAATGATCCTCCAGGGTCCCTTCCAGCCCAAATGTCTATGAAATCTATGAAATCTATTGTGCCCCTCCTCCCCCAGGCAGCTCCTAGGGCTAATACCCTATTCATCCACCTAGCATCATGCAACAGAAACAGTTTCACTGCAGATCCTGGATTTAAGTAATGATAGAAATAGCTTGTATGACACTCATAATATAACATTCATAAGAAAATAGTTTATCCTGTAAAGAACTGCCTGTACACTGACAAAGAGATGGGCAAAACATGTTTCAAGTCTTGTAATGACACAATTAAATAGGCTTCCACAACACCGATTATTGCATTTTGGGTCTGTTCATTTAAGTGTAAAGTCATTTTAATGTAAATAGGAATTAAATAGGTATAACAGGGGAGCTATAGGCATTTATACATGTACCTTTGTCTGCTCCGACATGCTAGAAATCCAGTGCATCAGAGCAGACTCGATTAATATAGTCTGCAGAGCATGCAAGCTGTTGTGCCTGGCACTGCATCACATGTATTTGTATAAACAGAGAAATTTGTGTCAGTATGCCAAAAATGGCAGTGATGCATTTTTGAACTAAAACACCTTCAGTGTGTTTTAGTTCAAAAGCATGCCGCCACTGTTTTCTCAGTGCTGACGTGCATTTTGCTGCTTATACAAATGCACGCACCTCAGCACTGGGCACTTCTAAACACACTGTGGCACTGTGGAGCATGCATGTGTACAAATGTCTACAAAGGCCAGATCCTCAACTGGCCTAAACTACCATCATTTTCAAAAAGGCAACTAGAAGTATTTCAGCTGAGGATGTATTTCAAAGAAAGAACAAATGTTTGTTCTGTGGCCCAGGCCTGGGTTTTGGGTCATGTGTACTCTAAGAGGAGTACATAAGATAATACATGTGAGGAAGAAATGGGAGAGCAGAAGAAAAGACAGGGAAAACAAAAATAGAGGAAAAAAAGAAAAAAACAACAACAGCAAAAAGTGCAACTCCACAGTATTTCTTAGGATGTTGCAAAGGTTACAGTATGGTCATAGTGACATGAACTACTCTTGGTTTTCATTATCCATGAGTCACAGGGGCACAGTAGTTAATACATTTTAAAAAGAGTATGAGATTCCACACAGCTTGAGGGTTACTAAGCTAAGCACTTTGAATATCAAAGTAATACTGCTAGAAAGTGTCTTTTAGTTTCAAAGATCAAACGAAACCATCTCTAATGGTGTATTTTCTCACATACAACACAGCCCAGAATATAATAAATACCTGGTTTTTGAAAGGCAGAATGGAAAAAAAAAAAAGATTTTTCCAGAGTTGTGTCTACATAGAATAGGGATAGATACTAATCTTCAGCTCACTCACTCTCCCTTTCCTGCTTAACTAAGGCTAGCTATTGCTGAAGGCTGGTCTCTCTGGGTGGATCTATGATTGTGAAAAGAAGTAAATAGTCTCTGAGGCTGTGAGGAAGAAAGAGATCAGGAACAGCTAGCAGACAAAAAACATTGCCCTGAGAAATGAAGTGGAGAACAATGAGCTATTCAGTCAATTGACTCTCTTAGGTGCTTCAGCAGGAACATCACAGCTGCTGCACTGGGAGCAGGAATCAAATCAGGGTGGTTCTATCCCAGTCAGAAAATCAGCTTCCCTGTTTAATACATGCATCCTAATTGTGTGGCCTGATTTTTTTTGGGGGGGGAAGGGATAATAAGCAAGAAAATATCATTTTTAGTTTGAGGTTCAGTTGGCATCTTTGAGTTTGAAATGCAGTTAGCAACATGATATTATAGCTTTAAGAAAAAGAAAAAAAAAAACCTTGTGCTTTACCTCATAAGGGCTTTCATAGAGTAATTATAATGGATCCAATAAGAGTAGATTGGCATGGCCAGCTTCTACATGCACTGTGTCTAGCTCTTCTGATACAGGATTATTGCAAAACTAATAATATGGCAAATTTTCTAGCAGAGCCTAATTATTACTCACATCACTAATTTAACAAAACCCTCATCAGATACATGAATTAAAATTAAAAGCAGTCTACTAAAGAGCAAAAGTATGAGTAATTCCAACTAACTTTGGTCTGATACTTCCATTATTAATTTTAATGACATGAATAGTAAAGATTGCACACAACAAAAACAAAAAACTACAACAAAAAAAGGAGGAGGAGGAGGAGGAAACAAAGCAAAATGAAACAAAATCTAACTAGCTAGAAGGAATTTGCCTGTGCTGGAAAACTGGTTGAAGAAATAATGAGATAATATGCATGTTCATAGAGGAGCCAAACACACATTTAGCCTAAGGAAAGGAGTCACTATTTTAATTTCAAGGAATGCTATTATTATAGCATATCTCAATCTGGTTTTCTATTAACTGAAAACTATACATGTTATGTTAATAAAAAACAAATGTGCATAATTTAATCTTTCTTCCAAGAAGTAACCTAGGCCCTTCAGGGAAGATTCTGAAAGTCTAGTGATTACTTTGGTTTGAAAAGGCTGGATATTTTTTCTATCATTAACTTTTATTATTAGCATATATGTAATAATAATTTGTTCATGACATCATGATTTGGTATAGAGAAGAAGATTGATTTAGCACAGAGTAATGAAATAATAAGTAAATGGAGTAATTGCACAGCTCTGATGTACAACCACTCTAGTGCTTTGTCTGGGGCTAGGTGACTCTGCATCAGTGGGTGCATCTACATGTGAAATTAATGCAAAGCAATACATTCTGGAACTGTTTGAGCTGGAGTAAACTGTTCCTGGGTGTAACAGCTACATGTGCACCTAGGGCATTAGCAATTTGAGCTGGGATGGAGCAGGCCCAGGTTAACAGGGGACACAGGGGGTCAGCCTCAGGCTCCGGGTGGCAGTGTCGGGTAGCACTGGGCTGGTAGAAGGCTAGAATCTGGCCCCTGGCTGGCTGGGCAAACCATGCTCAATTTGCACCCATGGTCACCATCCACACATGCATTTGATTGAAGTTAATTATTCCACCATAAAATGGTACTATCCTTAACTAAGATTAGACTACTTTCCCAACCAAGCTAGTTGAAAAGGATAAAGGTGGCAGAATCAGGCCCTAAGTCTTTTATCCTCATTAGGATATACACACTGTTAGTGTACAGATTAATCTTAATTTTGCCTGCAAACTCATTATATTTAGAGAAAGAAATATTTTTGCCATGTATGTTAAAAAAAACTAGTAGCAAGTAAACAAGTATTTCCTGCATCTCTGCTATTTCCCAGGAAGACCAACAATGGCTGAACTAACTTTTTAAGAAAAGTGACCTGGTTCGCCAGGTATATTTTTGCTCATAGCAAATTATGGTATCCTCTTTTTATCTCTCTATTTTCATTGGCTAATTCCTGACCGCTCTTTACATGACCAGACAGTGAGATGCATGCAAAGAAACCCCTCACCTTATCCACAGCCCATGTAATTGGAGAAATGGATTGCTGCCTATTTGCTTAGAGATGTGGCCCACAGGGAGAACAACACTGCAAAATGAATGACTATGGTGTAATCATTGTTCTGCCCCATTTTGCATTGCCTCTGGAGCTGTCCAGATATGCAATGGTGGTAATGTGCTGCAATATTGATAAAGGGGCAGCAGTTTGTGAGCTCTTGTATCCCTGGGGAAGCTTCAAAAATATTTTGTTTCCCTGAAGCAGAATGTTTTCACATACATATATTCCTCATTACAGGTCTATGCTTAAACAGCACAATCCAATTCAAGTATTATTACAAAGATATTTATGAACTCCTGTTCTGGATCTGGTTAATTAAGCATTCTGAATTTTCCTCCTCTCCTATCTTTCAGTGCTGCCTCTCTATAATGGTAGTTTATTGGGTCCTTGCATTTCCATAACTATTTTTTATGCCATGCATAGTATATGGATGGAATTCTGTTTGCCTTTTCATGTCTAAATAGCAGATTTTTACTTACAGAAAGGACATTTTTGGCCCTTTCTTGCAGGTAGGGATTCTGTCCTTCAGCAATGCAGTTGCATAACTGCACACACAGTGCATGCACTGAGCATGCCTGGCATTAGAATTGTTCCCAGAAAAAGATGTGCCAAGTGGACATAAATGCCAAAAATATCACTCTGCAGTTAAACGCACTACCACTTCGACATGCAAAGTGTCTCTCATACAATAGTTTTACAGATGTTGATATTTTTGTTAGATACAAATTAGACAGGGACTAAGAGTGCAAAATATCTGACGTAAAATTCAAAGCACTTGAAATATAAATATTTTCAGGTTCATTGAACAGGTATGAACAGGCTGTGTTTCATGACAATTTTCATGCCAGAGAAAAGGTCAATGCTGGGTCTGAAAGGTTTTCATTATCTGGATGTTCATGAAAATGAAAAGCAGATTTTCTTAGAGCTGCGAAAATTCTGCTTTCAAGCCGAGTTGGGACATGTGGCAGTATTGGGAAGACTGAGGTTACACGGTGTTTTATTCAAGTTCTGATCAGTCTAGTTCTAATTTCACAAAATGAAAATGATTCTAAGTGTTTCCAGCTCTCAGGATTTTGTCACCAACTTTTGATTAAGCTTATTCTATGTGCTCAGCGGATGTCAGTTTGATTTGTTTTATCATGAAGAACCAAAGAATTAGTATCTAGTTGCCTCGAGTGAAAAAGGGACTCGAGTGAAAAAGGTTTGCATTGTCAAGGACTGTGGTAGGGGTCATGGCTTCATTCATCTTAGCATCGTCAGCAGTGGCTCCAAAAAATGTGAAGTGCAAGTTTATTACTCTATTTTCTCTTTGTTCAGGCACATTGTGATATCCTGGATTTGCAATATAGGATCTGAATGGTGGCTAATGTTTTATTAATATGTAGGTATATAAGAATAGTACTGTGGAAGAATACTGTATATATTCCTCACAAAATTGCAGGTTTGCTATATCCCTTCAGTTTGTAACACAGAAAAGCCATTGGGGAATTAACTTGCCTGTGTATCTGCTCAAGGCAGTGGTCTTACTTTCATGGATATTTCTTTCTGGGGTTTTTTTTGCAAACTAGGAAAGGATCTAATCAAAAAGTCATTAATCCCATAGATTTCTGTTTTGCTTTTTTTAGAGGGTTTTTTTTTTCATACGGACTCAAAGTCTGTTCTCTGTGATAGCATTTTTTGTTAAAAGAATGTCTCTGCTTTAATTTATAGGGCCTTAATATGGTGTTTACTACCCATCCAGATCTTACCAGGATCCTATCCATTGAGTATAGGGTAACCCATAAAAGTATAAACTTGGTAACCCCTCTATTTCCTGTATTTGTCTCCAAGAACTGGAAACCAAGCAAGAAAGAACTAAGGCTCTGGATATTCAGGGCCTATTCAAGGCACATTATCTTAGTGGAAAATACCACCTTTCAGAGGCACAGATAAGTGAGCTCCCTGGTTCAGATTAAGGCTTTCTAGTGTTTAGACCCTAGAATACACACACTTCATTTAGGATCCTGAAGAGTGCACTCTGTGATAGCCTAAGCATATCAAAAACAGACTATCCTTATACAGGAATGGTAAATGTGGGCAACATATCACCAGCTTCCTTAGTTTTTTTTTTGTCTTTTTTCATAGTGAGAACCATTGGGCTGTGAAATATCTCCTAAGTTAAAGGACAGAGTGTATTAATATTGAAATGGACACACATTCAAAAATCATGAATTGACCACATTAATAATCACAACTTTAAAAAAAAAATGTGCATTTGCCTTCTGGGGTTTGAACCATTAGAAATGATTCCTAAAAGATTTTCTCAGTATTGTTCAGAGAAACTTACTTCTTTCTTAAAGGAGAGTTGAGATTTTAAAATAATTACCTGATGGAAGGTGCCTTAAGGGGAAAAAAATCCAATATTAAAGACTACTGATAAAATCCTGGGAAAAAACATATTTGGAACAAGTTTCATTAGGAGAAATTAGAATTAGATTGATGTACTGTGTGGAAGAATCCTGTACTGACTGAAGAATGGACCAGAATATAATAGGGCTTTTCCACTTCTAATAGCTATTATTATGATATTGTCAATATCATCATATAGCTCTTCATAGTAATTCTTCCATAATTTTCCTATTCATTTAAACTTGGGCTACCTACTGGTATTACATATCTACCATGAGAACTGTGTTCTCACAATTGAAATCATGAGTATATAATCTGGTTTATTCCTGGAAAAAATACCCCCGCCTCCAACCCAGTAGTTCTCACTTTCAGGAGTTTCCCCAGTAGAAAGAATATTTTGTACACTTTTCTTTGCAGGATAAGCAGCAGCACTGCCCTCCAGCATCCCAGCATGCATTGCTCCTTTCTCTCCCTCATGGCTCAGGGGAGATTGTTAGTGACTCAGGCAGGGCTCCCCTGCTACAACCAGACATGGAGCCAGTCATGCCATCTGACAGCTTCAGGGCCAGGAAAGACCAAACCTTTTACATATTCCATGCTAAAGGTCTAGTATGAGAGGAGTAAGAGTCCACTATGGGCTGCTGGAGTGAAAATGGCCAGGCTTGTTACTGAAACAGGAGGAGGAATTCCTTAGTGGGGTATGTTCATCCAGCCAGTCTGGAGGCTGAGGGGCCTCAAAAGCTTGCTGGGATCTGTGCATAGTATTTAGGTGCAGTCTTAATGGAAGATGATAAATGGATAGATTAAGATGTAGACTAGATACAGTTCACACAAAGGTAAATGTGAATGCAATATGCATGAGTAGGCAGATTATAAGGCATGGTCATTGAAAGCATATGGTGGACAGCAGCTGAAAAAGTTGAATACTTACAAAAAAACTAGAAAGAAAATTACAAGGATATTGAATAGTTCCTGGACTCAAAAACACCCAACAAGTGTGTAGTCAGTAAAAATGGAATCACTGGCTCAGCATCAGTGTGTCCCACACTGGTTCTGTATCTCTAGCCACCATGGAGGAGGATAAGGAGAGTGCTCTCCTCATTCCCCCAGTCACACACAGTAGAAATGACAGCTGAGGAGGTGCCTCCTCCATGCTGTACCACCTGCCCACCTGCCCATTTAGCTACAGGCTGTCCAGATACACATGTCTGTGAGACCCAGGGCCCTGGGCAACAGCTGCCAGTTGTACCAGAATAGGAAGCTGCCTCACAGAGAGAATCCCTTGGACTCCATAATACACACCCCCACAAACAAGCCCTGTGCCCCCAGCCCATGATTAACTGATAAAATTAGAAGAGTTTTAATAGCTAATTTAAAAATTATATTTACATCCCTAGGGTACATCCAGATGAGCACACATGGGCCTGTTGCCACATCTCAAAGCAGTTTGAGATGTGGCAAGGAGCACGGCGAGAATGCAAAAATCTTCCCTGTGCTGTGTATTTGCAGTGCAGGCTCTAAATTTGATACCAGGAAATCCTGGTATCAACCCCCCCCCCCCAAAAAAAAAAAACATGAGGGAAAAAAGCAGCACAGGGCAAGCTCCTGAAGGCTGGGTCCTGCATAGAGATGCTCTGACACCCAGCCAGAGCATCTCTATGCCTGCCCCCTTCTGCTGCTGCTCCAGCATGCTGATACAGTGTGCTGGGGCAAAAAGGAGTGGGGCAAGGCTGCAGCAGTGACCCAGACCCAGGTGCTGTCCCCGGTAAGTAAAGACGTGGGGGACTGTGGGTGTGGTGGGACTGTGTGTGGTGCCAAGACCCCGTGGGACAGCAAGAATAGTTTGATCCTCCCTGAAGGCAAAAGTCCCCAGGCCAGGCTGGGCTGGGCCAGCACCATGTGGCACAGGTGGTGCTGAGTCTGAGGCAGCTAGGGCCATGCCATGCCACAAGAGGGCTCTGCCAGTTGTGATCCCTGAGCACCCCATGGCTACTGCTGCTGCTGCAGGAGGAATGTGCACCATGAGGGGGCAGGCAGGGTACCCTCCCCTCATAAGCACCCCCCAACCCCCACACATTCCCCCCACACATCCACAGTCCTCCCCATACCCACAACCGCCCCACACCCCACCCACAAACCCCACACCCTGAAACCACCCCACAAACCCCACCCACATACCCAGCCACAAACCCCTCCCCCCCATACCCTTCCTCCCACAAATCTCACACCCTATGGGATATTTCTATAGGAGGCAGAAGGCATCCATGAAAGAAATAGTAGTTTCATCTACTAAGTCCTATGTATTCTTGGAATCTGTAGGAGGTAAAGTTAGGCCAGACAGCCTTCCCTCCTTTTGTGGATAGGCAGCCTTCCCTTCTTAATATGGTTTTTGTTCACTCACAGCAGCACAATCCTTACATTCACTATGTCAGAGAGTTCAGCTTCTACCTTCATAAAATCTTCTATCCCAGAATTAAGGTCTACA
>NW_017729026.1:36369892-36372226 GCF_001723915.1 Gavialis gangeticus
GGAGGTAAAGTTAGGCCAGACAGCCTTCCCTCCTTTTGTGGATAGGCAGCCTTCCCTTCTTAATATGGTTTTTGTTCACTCACAGCAGCACAATCCTTACATTCACTATGTCAGAGAGTTCAGCTTCTACCTTCATAAAATCTTCTATCCCAGAATTAAGGTCTACAAGATAATGTACCATAATCAACGTTTTTGTTTTTCTTATATTTTTGTTTTCTGATTTCTTCCACTCATATGAATACAGGATAGTTCACAGCCAAAAACAATAATAACAAATATAAAAAAGAAATCTTCATTCCCTCAATTCAAAAATACCAGAGGCATTTCAAACCTAAGAAAACAAACAAAAAGCAAAAAACCAAATCAAAACAAATACAAAATCATGTTATACTGAGACTAAGAAAGGAGGCATCCATCCAAAAGATTAAGTTTTCATATTGCAAAAGAGTTCAGTGTGAAAGTTTTAGTGGAATACACAATGTGTTAGCCACTGCAAATATAGCAATTTGTAGTAATTTGGGTTGTTTTAATATGTTATCTTACATTAAATTGGAACCATGATGCAAATCAAGTATGATGCATTTTGTTTACAGCTAAACATCTTTTTTTAAACTACTTTACAAATGTTAATCTGACATAATGTGAATTCTATGATTAGATGGAACATAAAAGCATAAATAACCCCCTTAAATAGTAATAGGATTTGATACACATCTTTTTGAGCCTTTAAAAAAAACCCTCCTACCCTCCTATGCTTCTGAAGCTTGGCTAGCATAGTACAAAGCCCTCTGGGCTCTGCATCCTTGCTCCACAGTCTCTAATGAGTGGAAGTGTGATCTTTCTGAAAAAGCTAGAGCTATGTGAATTTTGAAGTAGCTGAGCTGGTGTCAGAGCTTATTTATGCTCTGAGACTGCTGAGAGAAAACCAGCAAAGCCCACAGATACCATGGCTACCAGTGGATAGATTCCAGGTATAATTGGCTATACTGAACTAAGGAAACTTTTGTGTTAGTTCACACCAGTAAGTTACAGTCTAAGACCCTGGGAGTGTTGATTACTGCTTCTTGTTTCTCTGTAATGTGCACACACACACACAAAAACAAGTTTATAATGATTTATAAGATAAATGTTGGCAAACCTTAGGATACCTAAAAACGGCATTGTTTAATATGAGCTGATGAAGGAAAACCACAAACCAGCTCAGAGTCAAAATCTGTTCTTTCAAGACTATTTTAAGAGAAAATTTTAAAATATCCTACAAAGCCTGTTCCATATCATACTTCACTTCAATCCTTATGTACATTTCTTGGTTCCTGTTATTAATCCATTGGCTGTTGCATCTTTGGGATCTTCCTATGGACAAACTGAGATTTTGTGTGGATTTCCAATAAGAAGGCTGCATTGTTCACATATTCAATATAAAGGGACTCTATTGAATGTGTGGTTTGAAATTTGAAATACTTAGCAACTTTTTGGGTTGTTTGTGAATGTGCATGGACTCTGTAGCCATATTTTCTCAATAAGAGACTGATTTTTTTTTTCAATTATGTTGTTATATTAGTACAACCTTTTCTAAATAATAATTAAAAAAATAGTATTCCCTTTCAGGTCAAAAATACACTTCCAGTAAATTCATCCCAGCCAAAACCAGAGTATGCAGAAGGCACAAAATAGTAAAGTTTACATGGAAAATATTATTTAACATATAACAAATTCTATAAGGAATATTATTTGTTCTCAGTAACATAACATATGACATCTCTTAATGTTTAAACTGATAGGAAAATACATTTTCCATCTTATGAGAATTCTGATAATTCAACACTTCTTTTCTTTATGGAACTGAATTAGGTATTAAAAGTAGCCTTTCATTTAAAAACATAAAAGTCAGAGTGTAAGAGAGTTATTCAGAAATATTTAAACATTCTTATTTGTTTTGTTGAGAGGAATTAAAGCAGTTCATTTTCACTTAGCTCAATACAAGATTGTATTTGCTGGCATTATCATAGGCCTTGTTGTTTATTTACTTCGTGCACCTTATGGGCTGGACTCATCAGGCAAACATGATCTTCCAAAAGGGTCTTATAACTCCCCATAATGCATCCCAGCAAATAAGACATAGGGCTTCAAAATCAAGGATATATTCTACTTGCAAGCATGGACCATAGAGGATAATGGAGGGATGACACATCCAAATGACAACTCCCGTTATACACTTTAACAATTTAAGTAGTCAGATTAATGTCAACATGACCTGCAACAAAATACTGTTTCTGCTTTCCCAGCACAGATTTCCTCCTTCCTTCCTTCCTTCCGCTTTGGACGCACCGGACC
>NW_017729026.1:36372237-36426389 GCF_001723915.1 Gavialis gangeticus
TACTTAAAAAGTCAAAAGTCTTTCTTTCTTTCTTTCTTTTCTGCTTGCTTATACTGGGGAGTTATCTTTTCCAATATCTTGCCTTCCTTCTCCCCTTCCCTTTTTTTCCTTTTTCTGTTTCAATAACGCCCCCCCTTCCCTTCCCGGCTTTTTTTTCCCTCTGCACCTTTCCATCTCTCATCTAGCGTTTTATGGTCACATTCCCACACACTTATCTCTTTAGTTAGTATAAACATTTTTGTTTTCATTTTTTCAGTTACAGCTTGAGATTAAACCTGTCCTAGCAGGAATGGCTGCTATTACACCCAGCATCTGGCATGAGATGCCTCTCAGAACCTCCCCATTACCCATGGCTGAGGGTTCACACCCCGACCCCCCCCATATAGGGGTCAAAGGCTGTGTAGATGCCCTAGCTAGTCTCCTAGAACAGCATAGCATAAGTTACACAAGTCATGTTAACATGGTCCCAAATGTTTTAACTGACTGATTCCACCTTAGTTAACAGGGTGTGCACAGAGGGCCTGGACATTGCGGGTGCACACTATTTTGTCACATCCCTAGGCACCCCAGCAGTAAGGGTGGTGATTTCTAATGTGCTCCTGCATATGACCGATCGGGAGCTGGGCAGGGAACTCGAGCCCTATGGGGTTGTTATAAGTCCCTTTCGCTGACTGATGATAGGAAGCAAGAACACGAAACTGATGCATGTCCTGTCTTTTTGAAGGCAGGTTTTCATACTTGTCAGGTAGGGCCCACGGTCTCTGCCTCAGTCCTTGAGTCCCCAGCAGTACAGAGACACCACTAGGTGGAGAAGCTGATGCCTCCACTTGCCCCCTGCCTGACCTGAACACCCGGATTGAGGCAGCTGGGGTGACCAGCATCTGTGGTGCCAAGGCCCTGTTGGATGATGGGGCTCAGGCCTCCTCCCGGCTGCCCTCCACCATGGCCTTGTCTGATTTTTTTGGGATGGGCACCACTGGCTCCCATGAGCTGTCCTTTACCTACCTGTAGCTGAGAGGGGCAAGAGTTTGGTGGACCTTGCAAACAAGGTGGCACCTTCCACCTGCAGGCCCTTCAATGATTCCTGTATAGTGAGGAGCACCTACCCTGGCAACAACTGCAACACTGGTTCCTGCAGAGGGTGGGGGCCCTTTGCTTTGACCGGGAGCTTTTTCTGTTGGACCTCATGTTTCTGAAGTGGATGGTGCTTCCAGCTTTCTACCGCAGTGTGGTACAAGTCTGGAAGGCTACTTTCTGCCTTCAGCCCCAGGCCCATCACCTGCAGTTCCCGCCGCTGCTGAGGGAAACCCTGGTGTACAACCCAGCTCTGAGGCACCCCGCGCTGAGCCTGGCCTCCACCAGCCTCAGGGCCATTTTCATTCAGGCGCATGTCCTCCACCTAAGCCATCTCCTTAACCCCACTCAGTCAGCCTGGCTCTCATTCGAGGCCCTGACTACCAGGCTGGGCATGTACTACATCTGCAGCGTGGGCCGTCTCCTGTGTGATATCCAAGCTCACCTTCCATTGGAGGTAGCATCCACTCTGGATTACCATTTCCAGGTGGGTCAGGTCCCTCATGCCACAGATGCCACAGATGCCCCGAGCGAGGTTTTTCCCACTCTGCCAGTCATCCCAGCATGGCTGGTGAGCTGGCCGGTGGACCTGGCACCCTACTGACACTCCTTGTGCCTCCTGACAATGACATGGGTTGCCTCTTTGCTTTTCTGTTGCATAGAAGCCTATATGCCAAGTGGTTCATGTCCCCATGCCCAGGTGCTGGCGGGTTGGCCCAGTACATCATGGCAGGTTCTCACGCTGCTGCTCAAGAAGAAAGACCTTGGTTGCATTAAGAATTGTGCAGACTACAAGATTCTGGCCAATGTGCTGGTGACCCACCTCTGCATCATCATGGCCTCCATTACTGGGCCTGAACAGAGCTACTGTGTGCCAGGCAGGACCATCTAAGACAACCTGTTCCTGCTGCACAACCTACTCACAGCTAGCAAATTCTTTGGCCTAGACATCGGCCTCATCTCTCTGAATCAGGAGAAGACCTTTGAGTGGGTGGGCCACCCCTACATCTTCCAGACCCTGGAGGCATTTGGCTTCAGGCCCCTCTTCACCGGGGCCCTCCAGGTCTTGTACCAAGACACCTCCAGCCTGCTCAAGGTGAAAGGCATGCTCTATGCCCTGTTCCTTGCATGCAGGGGTTTCCATCAGGGCTGCCCCCTGTCAGGCATGCTCTATGTCCTGGCCATCTAGCCACTGCTGCATGTGTTGCATCACTGCCTGAATGGTGTGGCCTTGCCATCGCCCACAGGCCCATCCATCCAGCTCTCAGCATATGCGGATGACATGACCATCTTCCTGAATATCCAGGAAGACGTGTGGGGCCTGATGGATTGCCAGTGAGCCTATAAATGCGCCTCCTTGGCCTGTATCAGCTAGGCCAAGAGTGATACCCTGATGCTTGGCACATGGATCAACGTGACTCACTGCCCCCCCCCAGATTTTCTAGGGGGCCTCATGTGGTGCCGCAAGGGCCTCAAGGTCCTTGGTTCATTCCTGGCGCTACCAACCTTCATGGCATGTAACTGGGATGGCCTTGAGGAAGAGGTGGAGGGCTGCCTACAATGGTGGTGCTGGCACCTACCCAGGCTCTCCTACTGTGGATATGTCCTCATCACAAACAACCTGGTGGTGGCAACCCTGTGGCACCAGTGCTCTATACTTAGCCCACCACAGGACCTACTCAAGAGGCTCCAGCACCTCCTGGTAGATTTTTTCTGGGATGGGCGCCACTGGCTTCTACAAACTGTCCTTTACGTACTTGTTGCTGAAGGGTGGCAGAGCCTGGTCCACCTGGTGAGCAAGGTGGCTGCCTTCCTCCTGCAAGTCCTTCAGCAACTCCTCTATGATGAAGACAACCTACCCTGGCAATAAATGGTGTGCCAGTTCCTGCAGAGGGTGGGAGCTCTCAACTTTGACTGGGAACTCTTCCTGCTGAACCTCATACTCCTGAACTGGGTGGTGCTTCCAGCTTTCTACTGTGGCATGATACGAGCCTGGCAGGCCACCTTCCACCTCCAGCCCTGGGCCCAACACCTGCAGTTCTCACAGCTGCTGAGGAAGCCCCTGGTGCACAACCCAGCCCTGAGGTGCCCCGTGCTGAGCCTGACCTCTTGCCAGCCTCATGGCCACTCTCGTCCAGGTCTGTGTCCTCCACCTGAGTCATCTGCTTGATCCCACTTGATTGGCCTGGTTCTTGCCTGAAGCCCTGAGCACCCAGCTAGGCATGATCTCCATCCACAGCATGAGCCATCACCTGTGTGACATCCAAGCTGCCTTCCCTCCAGAGGCAGCAGCCACCCTGGATGACCATCTCTGTGCATGCCAGCCCCTCCCCCCCACCCTGTGCCATGGATGCTCCAAGCAAGGCTTTTCCTGAGCCACCAGTCACCCTGGCCATGGCCAGTGAGCTGGCCGGTGGGCCTGGCACCCTCCTGATGCTCTCTGTGCCTCCTGACAATGACATGGGTTGCCCCTTTGCTTTTCTGTCATATAGAAGCATACATACCTGGGTGGTTCACATCCACCATGACCAGGTGCTGTCGGGCCACCTCAATACACCATGGTGACAGTGCCTGGGATTGCCAGATTCCCCACTGGCCCACCCGGCTTGGCACACATTGTATAAGCTGCCAACCGCCAAGAAGACTGGTGACATGCAGTGATAATTGCTACATGTCTTCCTAGCCACTGGCATGTTTGCATTCCACATTGACCCAGCTGCCTCAACAGCCTGCCCCATCTTCCCCAGGGGCATTGAAGAAAACATCTTTCATGCCTTCCTCAACTGCCCCCGCCTGCTGCCCTTCTTTGTCATCCTTGAGCCACCACTGTGGGTGCTGGGCAGGAGCCTCTTGGAGACTAGCTACGTGTGTTCCTACCCTTACCAGGAGGATGAGCAGGGCTCTGTCTGCCTGGACAACTGCCTGGATGTCTTTCTACTGGGTCAGGCCAAGATGGCCGTTCTCAAGAGCCACTGCAACTGGCTTGCCAGGACCAGCTCAGATGATGCCCTGCAGCTTTTCAGCCTCCTGGTAAAAGCGCACCTGCTGGAGTTTAAGCACACTGTACTCTGGCATGCAGTGTTCACCTTTGAGGCATTCCTTGAGGAAGTGCTGTGACACATGAGGATGGCTGTCTTCAACACATGATCCATGTCATGACCCATCTGGGTGACTGAGCAGGCTCAGTATCAGACTCCCAGCTTGTGCCACACCCTGGGCCTCACTAGGCTGCTTTTTGCTTTTTTCTTTGTGTAGGAAGTTGAAGGTGTTTTCATATGTATGACTGGATAAAGCAGGGTAGGAGTCAATTGTTTATAAAGGGCTTTGGTCTATACAACCGGTGTCCTGACCACATAATGGCATGTTAGGCACGATGTGTAATACAGTGAAGGTTTCTGTCATGGTGTGATGTTATGAATGTAATGACATGGTGCTTTTGGTTTGATGGCAATTGGTTTGTCTTTGCTTTGTATATTTGACCTGGACCCTGGAGAGGTCAACTTTTTGTACCCCAAACCCCTGAATAAAGTAGTTAAAAAGTCAAAGTCTTTCCTTCCTTCCTTCCCAACTATTTATTATGGAAAAAAATATTTTTTTGAAAAATAGATTTTACACCTGAAAAAAATATGTTGAGGGAAAATTCCTGGCCAGCTTTACTACAATACATATATAGAAGTATTGAGAAGAGAAAATATATATCGATCCACTTCATTCCTTGTCTTTAAAAAAGTAAAGGGGGAAAAAACCTGCAGGAAGGTACTCTGGGGAATACATTCTGTGAGGATTCTTTATTTCAGCTTTTTCCTTTGTTATTCTGGGGATAGAGTTTTGAGTTTTGCTTCCAGGAGTATTGCCTGGGTAATGACTAAGTAAAAACAGCATAAAGTTAAATTATTTCAGAATTTGTTCATATAGAAGTAATATAACATGGAGCAAAATTAAATGGATATATAGCTTTTAGAGAGTTACCCCCCCCCCAAACATCCTCCTTTTGCTTTCAATTCACATGTTCTTCAGAAACATTAAAGTTTATAATATCAAACCCTGATTGAGGTCATAGATCATTTATTCTTGACTCTGCAGGAATACACTATGGCCTATTAAGCAAGCACTTGAAATAGACAGAGTAGAGTTCAATGGCTTAGAATCTTTCTGATATAGTCTGTAGAAACCTTTGTTTTGTCACAACCCTATATCATCTTGGTGCATCACCAGCCTGTCTCTTAGCCCCTGACACCTCCACTTCCATTTTCACTGACTGACTTTCTTGTCTGCATTGCATGCCAGCCTCTGACTTCTTTAATATTCCTTCCATCCAGGAAAAGCGCACACACACCAACTAGATGCTTCCTCAGCCTGACAAAGGGTTTAAAACCCAAAAGCCCGTGCATCACAGATGGCATCCCAAGTGGCTAAGCTGAACTCATCTGGAGCCTCACAACTCCACTGCAACCAGCAAGCCTCAGGCCTGTAAAAGACATAACTGGTCTGGGCTTTCCCCAGCCAGGACTGTGTGCATGCATGTGGTGGGTGGAGTTTATGGTGCCTCCTACCTGCCATTCACCAGGGAGATCCTACTTCCTGACATTTCCTGGGGCTGCCATGGTGCCAGCAGTCCCACCAGGCCTCTCAACCCTGGCAGAGTGCAGTTTTAGTGGTCATGCCTAGGACGTGAGGTCTCCTTCTTCCCATAGCCCCAGCCCATACCTTCAAGTTCATCCTGGTATGGAAGCTCAGCAGGGAAATTCCCCTGCTGGCTGGTGATGCATTGAGTGCCACGTCTGGTTCTGAAAGTGGGACATTAACTGGTTTAAAAAAATAAAATGGAAATAAATGTGGATCCAGTGAGGAGGGTGGCATTCAGTCCATCTGTAGGTGTAATCTGGGGGACCCCAGCAGCGGTAGGTTCATTGTGAGTAACACCAGCTGCTCCACCAAACCATGATCCAAGCAGGTATGGTGGGGTGTCACAACTTTCCCTGTACTACTGAACACCTTCTCACTCAGAACACTGGTCAGTGGGCAGGACATGTGTTGCTGGGCAACCATGGGCAGTTCCTTCCACACCTGGCTGCGGGTTGCCCAATAGGCCAAGGGGTCACAGTCCGGTGGCTCCACATCCTTGCCAAGATAGGTAGCCACTGAAGCCTCAGCACTACCTGCCGGAAGTTGGGATCTGGTGCATCTGGACCCCAGAATTGAAGCCATGCCCTTGGCTCACATTGGCGGTGGCTAGTATGGAAACTGGCTGGTGCTGCTGCTGGGAGTGCTGGCACAGGACAGTGGATCCCACCCTTCCACATCCCCTCACCTCTGACCTTCTCCCTCCCTGACTCTCTTTATCAGCATTTCCATCCAGTGATCAGGGGTTTTGGTGCTGCCAGTGCATATGCTCCCCTTCCCCCTTGGGTCATACATGCCAGTGAACTTGTGAATTATACTGGACCACAATGGATCCAGCCATTTCCTGATGACCTCCTTTAGCTACCTCACCAGTGCCTACACATCTGGTGACAGTGGCTTGCTCCAGCCAGGAACATTGATACCCTGGAACTTTTCCATTTGGTTCTCAAGCTCCCTTACTATGGGGATTACCTGGCTAAGGATGGCATTGCCATTGCTGAGGGTCTCAATGGCTTTGAGGAAGGGCTTGAGAACCACCAAGATCTGGGAGATGGTATACCACTCTCCTTTGTTAAGAGGGCCACCAATCCCAAGCTCCCCAAGCAAGACCATCTCATAGATGGTCTTCTATTGCTCCACCAGGCTTTCCAGTATCAGGTATGTGGAGTTCCACTGAATCTCCACAACCTGCATGATTTTGTGCTGTGGGATGCTCAGCTCTGCCTGTTTCTTCCACAGCATCTTGCCCCACTTGATGCTGTGGTGGAAGTAGCTCAACACCTTCCTGCATTTTGAAATCAGCTGGATGGTGGGGATGGCACCATCAGTGGCAGCCCTATCCGACTCCAAGGCACCCCTTACTATGAGTTGCAGTTTGTGTGCCACACAGTGGATGCCAACAAAATTGGCATCATGGACTGACTTGACCATATTTGCCCCATTGCCGGTACCATGAACCCATGGGTGAGCTCACTCTACCCAATGAGCCACCCCTGCACTGATGCTGTCCTTCCTTTCTTTCCCCAGTATCTTGAACTCAATTATCTCATGGTCACTGCTGCCCAAATTGCCATCCACTACTCCATTCCCCACCAACTCGTCTCTGTTTGTCAGCAGCAGATCAAAACGAGCATAGCCCCTAATTGGTCTCTCCAGCATTTTCACTAGAAAATTGTCCCCAACACTCTCCAGAAACTTCTTCAATTGTCTGTACACTTCTGTATTACCCTCCCAGCAAAAGGCCAAGGTAAATGAAGTCCCCCATCCAGGGCCTGTGATTGGGAATCTTCCATTAGCTTTTTGAAGACAGCCTCATCTACTACTTCCTCTTGGTCTCATGGTCTATAGCAGACCTGCACCAGGATGTCAGCATTATTGTTCTCACCTCTCACCTGAAGCCAGAGACTTTCAACAGGCCTATCCCCAGTTTCATGCTGGATCTCTGAGCAATCATATGGCTGTTATGTAAAACACGATTCTTTCTCCTGTTCTCTCCTGGCTGTCCTTCCTGAACATTTTTTCCTCATCCATGACACTGCTCCAGTCAAGTCAGCTATCCACAAAGTCTCTTATCCAGATCACATCATAGTTCTGGGATTTTGTGAGGACTTCTAATTATTTCTGCTTGTTTCCAAGACTCCATACATTCATGTACAGACACCTGAGGTAACTAGCTGATTTCTTTACTTTGTCTGGAACAATGAGAAGCCCCTCTCCCCCACCCCAAATTTCCCTTTGCTGTGTGTGCTTCCTCCAGGTCATCAATTCCTTTACCTCAGGATTTTTGTCTCCAAGATGATTTTTCTTCTCTTTCCTCAGACAGGTGGATCCTTTCTCTTCCTAGCAATCCTTCTGTTTGTAAAAACATTCCATGGTTAAAGAAGCAAAAGCCCTGCTTTTTTCAACCAAATGGGTGGTAGTCTAAGAAGATGGACTACTGGAAAGGGATGGGATCCAACTGATGAAGAGAGGGAAGCCTATCTTTGTGTACAGGCTTGCTAACCATTTTAAGAGAACTTTAAACTTGTTGGAGACAACAACCCAGGGGTAAGTAAAGAGCCTGAGGACCTGAATAAAACCTTAGTAAGGGGAAACTAAAATGGAAGCCTTTAGTTTAGTTTATATACTAATGGGAGAAACATGGGGAAAAACCAGGAAGAATTGGAGATCTTAGTGAAATCACAAAATTATGATGTAATTGGTATTATAGAGACATGGTGGGGTAGTTCACATGATTGGTGTACAGTCATGGATGAATACATCTTGTTTAGGAAGAATAGGCAAAGAGGAAATGGGAGAAGGTGATGGGAAATGGGAGAAGGCCCTGTCATGTATTCCACCAAATCTTAGGGTGTTTTAGAATCATAGAAAGTTAGGGTTGGAAGGGACCTCAGGAGGTCATCTAGTCCAACCCCCTGCTCCAAGCAGGCCCATCCATAACTCGATCATCCCAGCGAAAGCTTTGCCTAGCCAGGTTTTGAAAACCTCCAAGGACTGAGTTTCCACCACCTCTCTGGGTAACCTGTTCCAATGTTGCTCCTTGTTCTGTCATCTGCCATGACTGAGAACAGTATAGCTCGATCCTCACATGAGACTACACATGATCACCAGCTATGTTGCCATAGCAGCACACTCCCTTGGTATAGTGCACCACTATGGTGACATAGTGGCAAAATCTAACTGTGTGCCATGAACATGGTGCAGTAAGCACCAATACTGTTGCATGCTTTAATACTTCTAAAAGAACATACTAAAGCCTGGCACAATAGCAACATCACCATATGGTGATGTGCAGACATGCCTTATATATATGTTTAAGATGTTGAACAGGGTTAGCCAAAAGAAATGAGGAATACTTAAGAAAAATAGAATAAGAGAAACTACTAAGTATCCCTTGCCATTGTGTTCTGGGGCTAGGAATTGGTTGAGAATGTGAAGGGGGAAGGTAATGTGGGTGACCATAAAATGATAAAGTTCAAGTTCCTAAGGTGAGGAAGGAAGGAGAGTAGCAACAGAAAGGTACTGGTCTTCAGAAAATCAAACTTCAACAAACTCAGGGAACTGGCAGTTTTGATCATCTAGGAAACAAATATGAGGGGAAAGGCAGTTTGGGATTACTGGCTATACTTTAAGGAAGCCCTTTTATGGGTGCAGGAGCAAGCTGTGCTGATGTTATAGAAGAATGAGACATACAACAGGAGACTGGCCAGGATAGACAGAAACCTCTTCAATGAGTTGAAGCACAAAAAGAGGTCCTACAGTAAGTTGAAAGTTGGTCATAGTTAGGGACCTACTGAATTCATGGCAGAAATGAGCTGTGTGGCAGCTCCTTTAATTTTGCAGACTCCCTGCACCTTCCCGCCCCCCTCCCACCAATTGATGGAGGGGCCTCAACAGTCACTCCTGATCAACAGGCAGGTGAAAACTGTGATTTTAAATATGGTGCCATTTTTGCCTCCCACCCAGTCAGCAACAAGCAGTAGGGGCACTGGGGCCCCTCAGCCAGTCAGGAATTTCAGTAATGTGGGGAGGTGCATGGGGTAACCTGCTAGATTAAAGGAGCTGCCATGCAGTCCACTTCCACGATGAATTTGGTAGGTCCCTAGTCCCTAGTACTAGGGAAGAGTATAAGGGAGGAAATGAAGGGAGAAAGGTGAGCATGCAGAGAGCAAAATAGGAAGGCAAAGGCAGAATTTGAGATGCAACTGGAAAGGGACATACAAGGCAATAACAATGGATTCTAGAAATGTCAAAAGGAAGAGGCAGACCAAAGAAACCATAGATCCCTTATAGAATGCAAAGGGCAATTGAGTTACAGATGATTCATAAAAGGCTGAAGTATTTAATGTTTTTTTTTTTTACTTCAGTCTTCACAACTAGGGACAGTTACCAGATGATGAGTGCAGTTGGCATCAAAGATAGACAAGGCAAACAGCCTACAGTAGTAGAACAACAGGTTAGGGATTACTTAATGAAGCTAGAGTCCTTCAAATCCTCAGGGCAAAATGGGATGCACCATAGGGCCCTGAAGGCATTGGCTGAAGTAATTTCAGAGACATTAGCTATCTTTTCTGAGAACTTGTGATGTCCTGGATGATTGGAAAACGGAAAATATATTGACTATCTTTAAGAAAGGGAAACCGGAGAACCCAGGGAATTAAAAACCAGTCAGTCTGACTTCAGTCCCTGGAAAATTCATGGATCAGGCCCTCAAGAAATCCACTGCAAAGCACCTAGAAAAGAACAAGGTAATTAGGAATAGCCAGTATGGATTCATCAACAGCAATTCATACCCAATGAACTTGATTTTCTTCTACAATAAGGTGACAGACTCTGTGGATGGGAAGAACAGTGGATGTGTCATACTTTGACTTTATCAAGGCTTCTGACACTGTCTGGAGGAGCTGGATCGTAATGAGGGTTAGGCAGGAGTTACACACCTGCTCGGACTAGATCATGCACAGAAGCAGAATTTTAAGAACCTAAGAAAGCTTAACAGCAAATAGGGAGGTACCTACTGAGTTTAGGCACCTTAAGGACTACTTTGATTGAGTCAACAAGTTGCAGATCAACCATGAACTGATTAAGTCCCCTTTCTTTTCTCCATTCAATGCAGGTGGTTACTTGCAACTTGAACTCCTATTCCCTGAAGGTCTGCCATGATTTTATCCATGCAGAGTTCATGGCAGACCAAAGCCTAAATAGAGAAAGTTACTAAAACTTGATAAAATATTGGTTATCTTATGGTTTATTTGCATAATTGATGTTCTGGGCATGAAAAATTATTTGGTAATGTCTTGAGTGAAGATGAAGTGAGTAATTTTTCATTCATTTCATTTAAATATTTGGCTTATATTAAAATTTTAGCTGAATGCATTTGTCAAGTTAATGATTGATTGATTGATTTGATTTGATTTTTCCCACTTCCTTTCATTTCCCTGTTATAAAATGCATTCAGTTATACTCTACAAAAACATTAGACTTAGATGAATTTGAATTTCCTAGCATCATCTGTTATTATATTTTTTTCATTTTCAACCCCAATAAAATTGAACTAGACTGAAATTTGGATAAACATTTGA
The DNA here is from genome assembly GCF_001723915.1 of Gavialis gangeticus. NCBI lineage: Eukaryota > Metazoa > Chordata > Crocodylia > Gavialidae > Gavialis > Gavialis gangeticus. The sequence goes on from NW_017729026.1 coordinate 36,383,517, forward strand.
AAAACTGCTTACCTCAAACAGCATTGATTATGAAGTTATGAACCAAACCATTGTCTTATCATTATTTAATATGATACAAATTTGATCTTAGTCCAACTTGTTTGCTTTGCAAGCTCAGGGTGATTCCAAACTTCTGACTGGGGTGAATTTTCTGAAGTAAATTAAATTTTGAGTTGAACTACACATTTATTTAATTTTTTAATCAAAGAATTTGTATTATGTTCTGAGCAGTGACACAAATCCTACTGCACAAATCAGCCCATTCACCTAAATGATACATTTTGTAAATACTTATTTAAAATCCATTTATAATATGCACATCTTAAAATACTCATCATATGGTAGTGAGGCTTCATATATAATTGCAAGCTAGTAGATATAGTTCCAGTTGTGGTATCTGTAAATAGCTTCAAATGTATTCAGATTATTTTACTATTTTACAGTCTAAGTCCTGCCTGCACAACAACTCTTATTGTAGAACTACATCAATTGTAGAATCAAATTAGAGACTAAAAATTCTAGTGTAGCTAAAGCCATTAATTTAAATTCAGAAGTAAGGAAAACAGTGATGCATGATGCATATGAGAAACCAAATTAAAATGTGGATGCTGTGGTAAGTTACACACAGATGGGAAAGTAGGTGAGATTGTAGCTCAATATAACCTATTGGTTACTCTTTATACTATACCCCTTTCTGTCACATCAACATATAAATTGCACCAATTTGCTGGCACATAACTTACACTACCACTTATTTATATTCATGGGTAGATTCATTCCAAATGAGATTTAAATGTTGTGCAAGTCTGCAAGGCCCAGGGTGACTCTGTCCTGAAAAATTCTGTCTTTATTCCCGTTTCCATCCATTCACCTGTTTCTGTGAAGGGACAAAAGTGCAGCTGTAATCTGAAGCAATGCCTCTTTAGGACCTCTTCTAGTATATGCGGCAATGAGGAGACAGAATCGGAATATTTCACGTTTCTCTGATCTGCGTCTGCAAACACTTGGAGAGAGGAAAACTACTTCTGTGACCATACACTATAGACTATTGTATAGTTTAGGGTCCAAATTGAAGCGTAAAGGAAAAAAAATGCAAAATAAGGTTCCCATAACAATGACTGAATAGAAGACACTGGATATTCAAATGGCTTGTTCTTCTCCTCTCTCCTTTGAGACTTGATTTCCTTAATTTATTCCTTTTTAAAGGTTTTAACTTATATTTATTTTATTGTCAAAACAGTGTTGTTAATATTGTCAAGGGTACTTTCTGATGTGTTAAAAGCTAAGGAAAAGAGCCAGGAAAAGATAAAGTGACTGCTATTAGGTAGTAACAATATTTAATCATTTTTTTATTATGGTTTCTTTAACTGTGCACATCTCTAGCCTGCTTTTCCACTAGCTTGACTATAATAATAACAATTCCTCTGACCTCTCTAGAAGACTCATGGGGATTAAAGAAAATCATTACACAGTTTAAGCTTGTAAATTCTAACTTAAATACTCTGGAGTGTGACCATTTCCTTGCCTAAGTCCCTGTTTATATTATATTATATTATATTATATTATATTATATTATATTATATTATATTATATTATATTATATTATATTCTCACTGAATGACGTGCTTGCAAATACAAACAGATAGAAGTTAGCTGCCATGAGGATTCTATAATTACAATTACAGATGATACAGAAAATACAGGGTAATTACCATTGATGTCAATGGAGTTAAGGATTTACCCATGGAACCGACTTTGGTTTGAGGTCTCTGGTGCTTTAAGGTACACATCACACTTTTCTCTACATTATTTCTCATTCTACTCTCAGGAGTCATAAAAAGGAACATAAAAATCTCTGTCAGTAGATGAGTACCAGGAAGGTTTGAAATATAAACCAAAATGAAACCAGTGTGTTGGTGCTACATATTAATAAGACTTGAGAAATATTTAAACTAGGAGTTTGAGAAAAGCCAATAGGTACTGAGGTCACTCAATGCAGACAAAGACATTTCCTAGGGATCAATATATCAATAAAAGAAATGTTTCTATGCAAATACCCAGTAAAAGAACAAAATTGTCAGGAAACTAGAGTCATAGAGTCGATGGACTAGAAGGGACCTGTAAGATCATCAAGTCTGGTCCCCTGCCATAGGCAGGAGGTTAAAGAGCTCAAACTAGGTCAATGAGATGCTTATCCAGCCTCCTCTTGAACACCTCCAAGGTTGGTGACTGCACCACCTCTGCCAGGAGTGTGTTCCAGGTTCTAGTTACCCTTATGGAGAAGAAGTTCTTCCTTATGTCTAACTTAAATCTTCCCTCTATTAGTTTGTGACCATTGGTCCTCATCCTCCCAAGGGGTGCCTTCCTGAAGAGTTGCTCCCCCAGATCCTGGTGTCCCCCCCTGACATATTTGTAGGTAGCTATCAAGTCACCTTGCAACCTCTTCTTGCCCAGCCTGAACAAGCACAGCTCCTGGAGGCTCTACTCATAGGGCCTATCCTTCAGGCCCCTAATCATGTGGGTGGCCTCTCTCTGAATCTGCTTGAGATTATCCACATCCTTCTTGAAGTGTGGTGCCCAAAACTGGACACAATATTCCAGTTGCAGCCTCACCAGTGCTGAGTAGAGAGGGAGAAGTACCTCCTTGGATCTCTTGGCAACACATCAGCTGATGAACACCAGAGTTTTATTTGCCCTGCTTGTGACTTCCTCTCACTGTTAGCTCATATTCATCTTCTGGTCGATTGTGACCTCCAGGTCCCATTCAGATGCTGTGCCAGCCAGCAGGCTACCACCTTGTGACCGCCAGGGTTTATTCACTCCTGAGGGCACTGCCCTTTCGATGTCGCCCTGCCCCAGGACCCTTGAGGGCAATGTGGGTGTTCTTTCACCGCGTCGCCGCCCCCGCTCTCGCCTGCCATGTCTCGGTGTACCATCAATGGGGGGGTCGTCTAGCGAGTCCCTCGTTGCCCGGGTCCAACCTGGTGGATGTACATGGGGCTCCAACCATCCCTGCACCCCGGCCTCACGCCACCTTCTGGAGTGGACCCTGAGGAGGAGATACGTGGCTCCTCTTGCCCGTCCACAGCCTTCCCTTACCCCTATCCCTTATACCTAAAGGGTCGAGCCTCTATGGTTACAGAATTGGCTCTGGACCCTCAGTCCCTAGGACCTTCGTCTCTAATAGACACGGGCACCCGTGGCTCCGGCGGCGACCTCTCCCTGATCGAGCTACTCCCATGGGAGCCTTACCATCCTGCCATGCCCAGCATGCACCTGGTTCCCGTGGGTCCCCCGCAATGCCTCCTCCTCGTTGCCGTCCCGTCCGGACGCCTCCCGTCTACCACCAGCTCCTGGGAGCTGCTGCCGGCTCCCTCTCTCCGGCTCTTCCTGTTCTGGCTCCTTATCCTTCCTTGGACGCCGTGAGGCTTCTCCCTCCGCTGCCGCTGCCGCCGGATCTCCGTCTTCAGGTCCCCTTCCACTGCAGCCACCACCACTTTTATCTTCACCGGCTGGCGTCCGGAGCTGACGTCACCGGCCGGCCACAGCTGTATAAAGAGCCGGCTCACGAGCCACGCGGGTTTCACTGGCGCGTCATCACCTGCCTCAGGTAAGTGTCTTGTGCCACTCCGGTCTCCAGGACACACCTTTCCTATAGTTGTGGTGAATGTTCGTCCTACCCAGATGAAGGACCCAGCACTTTTCCCTGTTGAACCTCATTTGATTCTAATCAGCCCATACAACTAGCTTGTCAAGGTTGTCCTGGATCTTTACCCTGTCCTCTGGTGTGCCCGCATTTCCCCATAGCTTGTTATTATCTACAAACCTAATCATAGAGCATTCCACCCCTTCATCCAAGTCACTAATATATATGTTAAAAAGCATGGGTCCTAGCACCAATCACTGTGGGACACCAATGGAGACAGTCCGCCAGGATGAGGCTGTCCCATCAATTACAACTCTCTGGGACTAGCCTCTAAGCCAGTTACTCACCCACCTCACTGTAGGCTGGTTCAGGCCAGTACCCTCCAGTTTGACTGACAGAACTTCATAAGAGACAGAATCAAAAGCCTTACTGAAATCTAAATAAATGATATCTACTTCATGACCCTTGTCCAGCTGGTTAGCTACCTGGTCATAAAAGGACACCAGGTTTTTCAGGCATGATCTGCCCTCCACAAAGCCATGCTGGTTGTTTCTTAATACCCTGTCAGTTACAAACTTGTGATTGACGACCTCTTTAACAATTTTTTCAAAAGTTTTTCCAAGGACCGAAGTCAAACTTACCATTCTGTAGTTTGCAGGGTTATCGCTTCTCCCTTTCTGAAAGATGAGCACCACATTGGCCCTCTTCCAGTCATCTGAGACCACCCCCAACTCCCACAACTTTTCAAATATTTTTGTCAAGGGCCATACTATGAGTTCAGCCAATTATTTCAAGACTCTTGGATGTAGGACATCTGGCCCAGCAGACTTGAAAATGTTCAATTGCTCTAAAAGGACCCTCACCTGTTCAGGATTGATTTCATGTTGTCTATAGGCTTCCCCATGTTCTCAGGGCCTCTGGTTGGGTGTATACAGCTCCTATTAGGCTTCTGAAATACTGATGTGAAATATTCATTTAAGAGCTCTGTGTTTTCATGGGGATCAATTGTGTGCTGTCCCTCCGTGTTCAGTAGGGGTCCCACAGTGCAGCTCAACTTTTTTCTTCCTTCCCATGTACCTGTAGAAGGACTTTTTGTTGTCCTTTATTTCAGATGCCAGCTTTATTTTCATGCCTGCTTTGGCTTTCTATATCTCATACCAGCAGACCCTGGTTATACAAGTGAATTCTGCTCTGTTTGCTGAACCTTTTTTGTATTGATTAAATGTATCTTTTTTCTTTTTCAAAAGTTCTCTAATGTCCCTGTTGAGCCAAGCAGGTCTCTTGGCTCCTTTCCCCCTCTTTGATGACACAGGAATGGCCTCTTTTTGGGCAGTGAGAATTGCACCTTTGAAGAGGCACCATGGCTCCTGAACTCCCAAATCATCTAGTCACTGCCCAGGCACAGAGGACCTTTCTACCTAGCCTCCTGAGTTTGTCAAATTCTGCCCTTCTGAAATCCAGTACTGCAGTTATGTTAATTGGGATCCTAGCCTTCCAGTGGATGGTAAACCTAATCAGATCATGATCACTGTCCCCAGAGTACCTCCCATCTTCAGGTCCCCTACCATGTCCTCCCCTTTGGCAAGCACTAAGTCCAGAGTGGTTTTACCCTTATTTCGTCCTTCAACAACCTGTGACAGGAACAGGTCATCGATAGCTGCCAAGAAATTGGCTGTCTTGCTAGAGCTGGCTGAATGGTTCTCCCAACAAATGTCAGAGTAGTTGAAGTCACCCATTTTTCAGTGTGGAGACACTGATACATGTGACTCCGGAGTCTGCTAGAGCACAGTAATTACCATGCTCCAGCAGACTTGATTAATCGAATCTGCTCTGGCGCGCTGTAATTACAGTGCACTGCAGTAGCCTTGATGCACAGATATAATCACCCAGAGGTTAAGTGATGCTTAATGCACATTATAATAGGCTAATGTGCACTGAAGTGCATGTGTAGATGTTCCCCTAGTATAGCCAGGTCCTTTAGTTGCTTCCAAATGATGAGTCCCCATTGTATAGCAGAAATGCTTGATAATTGTTCCTTAAGCACAATACTTCATTTTCTTATATTAAATTTCCTCCAGTTGCTATTATTTCAGTTATCAAGGTGACACTGTTCCTCTTTTGTATTTATTATGCCTCCCAATTTTGTGTCATCAGAAAATTTCATCATTGTAAGGTCATTAATAAAAATAATAAATAAAATTGATTCTTGAGAAACTCCAGAAATAATGGTCTTCCAGCTTAACACTTCCATTTTCAATACTACATTTTTCTATTTTCCCTTCAGATAATTCCTTACCCACCTTAAAATTCTTTAACCAATCCCTATCTTCTCCATTTTTATTAATAATGTTGCTTGTGGACAGCATATCAAATGATTTACTGAAGGCTAGAGAGATTCTATCTACTGTGCAATATTTAAATAGACAGATTGTTAGGCGTCAGAGCAGCAGGTGGGCTGACTAGTCTATACCTGGCACTGATTATTTGAGTGGGTCTGGCTGATAGCTGCCTAACTAGCTAGGAACTGGACCTAGTTAGCTTCATGGGCATGGCTGGTAAACATAAGCAGTGGCCCTCTCACTACTTGGTTATCTATGTTGGGACTTCTTTGTACTTAGCCTGAATGCTTATGTGTTTTTTCCCCTTTATGACCCTCTAGTTTCTGATGCTGGTCTGGTTCCTAGCTCCTGATCTCCAGATATCAAACCATGACTTAATCTAGAATTAACTGCATTTGAAAAACTCATGTTAACAAATTTAATCCCCTTTTCCAGCTACCCCTCTGCGTCTAATTAATTTTCCTTCAAAATAAATTCTGGAGGCTTGTACACTATTAAGGTCAGAATAATTGGTCTGGATTACCTGGATCTCTCCTCTCCCCCACCTTCAGCCTCACCCTCTTAAATTTAGATATTACATCAGGGTTGTCAAACATATGACCTATGGGCTGGACCTGGCCCACAGAGCTTCATAATTTGGCCCTTGGTGCTACCCTTCTCACAGTGCCTGGGATGTGTGTTCCCAACTGCATTTGTTTAGGCTTGTTCCCAGGCAGTGTTACTCATGACTGGTCTTGGGCTGTGCTGTATGCAGCACCTACTAGGGATAGCACCCAAACATGCCTACGTAGGTGCCACCTGTGCTGGATCAGGCATGTGGATCAGAGGTAAGGGGGTGGTCCAAAGTCCTGATCCAGCTTTTGGATTTGCTCCATGTCACTCATGTAACTCACAGGGTCAGAAGTGTTTGACACCCTTGTACTATATTTTCTACCTTTCAATACCATGCGAACAATATTTATATGATAGATATTTTTTAAAATACTTGCTAATAGACTAGATATTTCAATAGTTAAGGTGATAAGTTTCCTTCTGTTTTTCTCTCTTTTGTCCTGTTCAGAATTCTGGAATGAAAATTATCTCTTCTTTCCTAACTGAGTGCATGCCCTAATTCCTTCCCATGACTTTATTCCCAATGAGGCATCCTGTCTTTGCTCCCCTGCCTTTCCTCATCTATCTTCTGGAAAACAGAAGGGAAGTATTTACTTACACAATTCACATTGCAAAGCAGCACCACTTCTTCCTTCTCTCTTCTTTTTATGTGGCTGAAAATACTTTTATTTTTACTTCTGCTATTTTTAAAATGTTTTACAAGATCCAGCAGACTTTGCCTTTTGTCAGTTTTCACTTATGAATTTAGGGACATGAGGGTCTTGGAGTTTTTGACCTTATTTAGGATGGAAATTTCAGGCTGTTTCAGCACCCTAGATTTAAAGATATTCCTGACTTCCTCTACATTCAGAACTTAATTGCATTATTCTAATTGATTTCATTAATGAGTTTCCTTAGTTTATCAAAAAATGCCCTTTAAAAATCAAGTGTGTTTGCTGCAGTACTATTTTATCTTTCTATTTTATTTAAACTTAATAAACTCATCATTATGGATTCAAGGTTATTATTTTACCAAATTTTTGCTAATTCCCTTACTATCTGGTGAAGAAATTGGTTGCTGTCACGTTGAAAAAATAAATGGACCATTCCACTATTAGTAGTATTTGTTCTATAAGTACTATTTGTTCTACTGTATAGAGGTTGATGCCATTTACCTAACATATTACATTATTGAGATCTTCCTTCTTCCAAATCCAGGCAACAGATCTGTACAACACCCACAGCACTACTATTCCCATATAATCCCTTTTACCATTGTTTCCCATTTTTTTAACCACAACCTCTTTTATCCATGAGATCCTTTTTATTTCTTTATAATCTAGCACATCATTTCCTTATAATGGTATCCCACTAATCTTCATTTGTGTCTGTTTTGAATAACAGGTAACCTTCCCTACCTGCTTCAGTCACAATTATTCTTCTAATACTTGGTTTCATTTCTTCTTTTCATTTTTCAGCAGACCAGTTCCCTAACAATATTTCTCATTAACAGATCTTTTCCTCTGCCTTGTCCGAGTGGTCTCATGCTTCCAGGTTACCATCTTCATTTAGGTTTCTGTCCTCTAAATCCTTTTTTTCAGTAAGTGTCTGCAAATCTTGAGTTCTTTCCACAGTTTCTACTCTCCTCTCCTTCATCATTTCCCAAAATCCTTGTTTGAACGTCACCCTCATCACCAATTTCATTTCATAAACATTTTCTTCAGGCATACATTTAAGGATAATGTATATTCTACACTTCTGCACCCCTTCTTTGTCACTCAAAGTATTTAGGTTTGCTGGCTCATTTGCCACCACTCTCTTTTCTTTGTCTCTAGCTTTAAAAGGGAGAAACGATTCCTACAAATTCTGTTAGATGCACAGGCCATCCTACTCGAATATAAAGTCCCCAAATGACTCTGCAAACAAATTACAGTCACTATAATACTTCATCTAATCAAACCACAAAAAACTAGCTACTCCTAATAGAACAACTATGCTACTTCCTCACCAGGAACAAACCTCATGTAAATTCATTCTGTTTGTTGGCTACTATAGCAGCAGCTCCATTAACTTAAAGATGAGCATATAATTAAGGGGAATCAAATTTGTATTATAGTTAAAATAACTAACAGTCTCATTGCTATTTAAATGAAACAGCAAAAAGTGATAATAACAGTCTTCAGTTTCTTCTAAAGAAAGAACTGGGGGTCAAGCTTCTTTCATTTTTTTCACTGTAAGTAGATTTGCCTACATGTTTCCACTACCTATGTGTGTGCAAGTCAACCAAGAGCATACTGGGATGAATATTCTAGAGATGTAAAATGGAACTCCTTTGAAATGACCACATAAGCACATGCTTACCTACAAATTGTTGAAAAAGAATTTGGTGATAGTTTTGGAAGTGCTAGGGGGATATCACTATAGAAATATTACTATTGGAATGGGCACTGATTTACTAGATTATAAATAAAGTTTAAACAAAATCACAACAAACAAGGCACAAAAATCATGAAAATAGCCAAAACATTTTATTTCATTGGTTTTATAGTCATTATAGTTAAATGTATATGCCTTTTTCCTCTAGATCAATAAAGTTACAAGCTGGATAGCTGACACATGGGCGATATCAAATTTTAACCAATTTTTTTAAATGAAATCTTCATAATTTCCCAAGCAAGAAGCAACTGTGACCACCTGAAACCTGAGATACTACTCCTGCCTTGGTTCAAAGTAATTTGCATTATAACAGAGCCTCACAAGAGAGCAGAGAGACTCCTTATCAGCTAGGAACTGTCTGCCCAGAGGAGTTTTCCATCTATTGACTCCACTGTGAAATGCTATGAAATATAAACTTTCATTTCTACCCAGGAAAACATTTACAATCTTTTCTCTGTTGCTTGATGAAGGGGGTTTCTGCCCAAAAGCTTGCAATTAAAGACTTTTTTTGTTGTAAAAATCTTGTTGGTCTAATAAAAGATATCACCTCTACCATTAGTCCTGATTGCTTTTTCCTCTAGACCAATAAGGCTATGACCTGGATACCTATCTCTTATTTAGATTCATAAAACAAAATCTATCCTTCTTGTGCATCTTGACAATGCCTTCAACACTTCACTGTCAGCCATTTCTACACCTAGAGTAATATTACTACACTTGAGTTAAGGTTATTACCTAGAGTTAAAAACAGTCTGCAGGGATATGAAATAGAAGATAGACATTACTAGGAAAGTCAAGCAGACAGCAAAATTATAAAAGAAAACATAGCTTGAATAGTGGAATGGCAAAACCATTAAAAAGGATAGAGGATTGTTAACACCTGTGGAGTGGAGAGAGAGTAACAGGAAGCAGAAAGATGAAAATGAGCCATGAAGTTAATTGACTCTTTCAGCACTGCCTCAGCAGAAATCTAGCTGACCTTCCCAGGGTGTTGATTTTAAAGTTTGGGTGGCACAGAAATCAAAGTGAGGTACAGCTGCAGCACTACACCCCCCTAGATCCATCTCTCAATATGATCTCTAATCCCCGTACAAAGCAAGGGTTACTGGGCCTTATTTTTTAACACAATAATCAATACATCCTTCATACTTACAGAATATGCATCCTAATTCTCACCAGTTATTAAACATATTTACATGCCATCATCCGCATACTACTTCTAACTAATTATTTCAGCCTTCCCTTTGGATATAAACACCTGCCCTGTGTAAGAGTGAATTTAGTCAGGGTTCTGGCCTCCCTGACTAGAAAAACAGACAGAGACCAGAAGTGCTGATACTGCTTATTTCAGTTATATGTTTTGAGATAAAAAAAAATCCTGCATTATTACTCTGTGCACAGATGTCCAATTAAGTAAGCTTGTTTTAGTTTCTTCAAGGTAATTTTTTTTTCCTTTTTATCTGTCTTCAGTATAAAAATGCTTACAAACTTAGGGAGGGAGAGGATTCCTTTGAAACAGACAAGTGAGTGATTCCCTTTGCTGTGTGGAATTCTCCCTGTGATCACACTATAGCCCTAAATAAAGAAAAGCTAGCTCTGTCAGTTCTGATTCAACCACAACGCGAAATTTGATTTCTTCCACACCTGTTTAGCAGGTCACTCTGCTCTTTGTTTTGGTGTTTTGTCCTGGTCTTATCAAATAATTTTCTATCTGTTGGCCTTGGAGGCTAACAAGCTTTTTTCCAGCAAGCAGGGCCTTCCCTAGGGGAGGGCAAGTCGGGGCAACTGCCCCAGGCCCCGTGCTTTTGCAGGCCCCCACTGAGCCTGGCAGAAAGGCTGCCGTTGCTGCATTTGAAGTTTAACCCACTCTCCCGCCTGGTGGGTTGGATGTCTCTTTGCCTGTTCCAGCCAGAAGTTCTGGCCACCACCCATCCTGCCACATCCTGGGTGCTGGGGCTTTCATCCCCTGGTGTAAGTGTGATGTGGGATGGGGAGGGGGCCCTGCACAGGCTGCTTTGCCCCAGGCCCTGCACCCTATTGGGATTGTCTCTACCAGCAAGTCTATGAAAGCTATATATGGTATTCCTAGTTTCATTTTCACTGAGGTCAACTTCAGTTCATGCTGTTAGTAGGGCCTCTGTGTGATTTCTATATGCAGTGATCATATTCTGGAGAAGCCTACACATGCCACATGCTTTTATTTATTTTGTGTTGCAATCTTTAAATTTTTTTGTACCTTGCAAGCATGTCAAATATTTAAAATTATCTTCACTTACAACAAAAACTGACTGGGATTAGAAATACAATACTAGCAAAAATTACTTCACCCATTTTCTTACTGTCCACTTACAGAAGTTCTCTATAAGAGACAGTATATGAACTGTAGTAATGGTTAGTCCCTTGTAAAACTGACAAAAATGCCAGCATGATTAAAGAGCCTAAGTCTCATCAAAGTTCCCTTGTCCTATGGAAAAGCACTTTAATGCCATGGAGGGTGTCTTGCTTTCTAGGTCATTACTTGATTTGGACCACAGATAGGAGTCTGTGCTAAGATGGCTAGAACTTCAGATCTATGTAAACATGTGAACTGCTTTTTAAATAAAAGTTGCATACCATAATTCAGTGTACAAGATGAACTACTCCCTAAAACAAAAAGATAAAGTTGTGTGCCTTCACAGCAACTGACAGAGAAAATGGGGAGCATGACAGAGGTGGAGAGTATGAAAAAAGGTTTGGCATGATGTTTCATCTCTGACAGAAATCTTCATTGTTGAGCCACATGGGGGGAGGGTCCAAAGCCCAGTGAGAGGTAGACCAGTGGGGATGACAGTCTATGCAAGTTTTGTCTGAAATATACACAGGGTTGGATACTGGTGGGCCGCTATGGCCTTTACTTATTTTTCCCAAAAGCAATGTGCCAGGTGTGCCCAATAGATGAAAGCAGTTGCTTCCGTGTATGCCCATCTTCCTGCTAACTCTTAGTGGCTTCTCCATGATCATCATCAAGGTACTGGTACCTAATTTCATTTACCTAGTATATTTCCTTTGGCAGCTTCAAAAGTCTTCCAATAGTTCCAGCATCTTACTGTATTTTTTGTGGAAAAGACTCTGTCCTATACACTAGAAAATATAGTAATTTATAACAAAAAAGTAAGTAGCATACTTATATACCTTTTGGACTTTGGGCTTGTGTAGCTTCATAAAATCATCTCTTTTCAGTTGTATTGACTTGCAGTAGGATCCCTACCAAGAGAAAGCTGTAGTACCTCCCCATCAGTAAACTATACTGCAAAGGACCCTGTGCCTTTCCATGCACTAGGAGGTGAATATAAATGAGGGAGAATCTAACCAGGAACTGAGAAACTTACAATATTTGAACCCAAGAGATTTTATGAAAAAAAAATAAGTGGACAAAAGAAGAAGAAAAGGAAGAGGAGGAAAAAGAAGAAGGAAGAAATGAAGTAAGTAATGTATTTGTCACAGCTGAGATGAAATCTTTTTAATTAAAAAAATAAACAGATGGTGTTCTGCTTACATTGTTATTCTGGGTTTATTGTCATTACAAAGATTTGCTGGAAATGAAAAAAGGTTATAATTGGAATATTTTGTCATATAAATATCTTTTCTTCATCTTCCCCTGTATCAGCTAATATCTGTAGGATATCTAAAGCAAGTGAATGGAATAATTAATATTTTCAGAGCTGGGGTTAATTCACCAACTCCATTATGAGGCATCAAAGAAAGCATCAAAGAAATGCAATTTCAGACCAATATATTATTTCAGAGGTTACTATTCAAGACACATTTTCTTTATTCCAGAGCTACATTTTTAACCTTACATAAATTATTAGAAAATTCTCTATAAGCCTATTTCACTTAAGTAATTTTGCAGTAATAGACTCTGATCTAATGTACCAAAGCATCTATCACACTGATTCCAGCACAGGGGTCCATGGAAAACTTCCCGTTGGTTTGCAAAGGGCTGGTTCATCACATGGTGCCCTTTCTTACTGAGGGAGAGAACAGCTGCAAGATGAAATTAAATGAAGAGCAAATGGGATGATTAACTTGTTTTCAGGATAGAAATATTGTACTAAAGTATATTAAAATACAGATATATTTTCTTAATTCTCCCTTTTCATATGGAAGTAATTGCTGCCCAGGTGAATTAGACTACTAACCTACACCGTGTAAATCCCAGAGATGTAAAGAAGTCCAGGGATTGTAGACTACTAATATAGGTATTGTAAATTGTGTAGAAAGAATCTAGGAATCCAGAAAAGCTGTTTTCCCCGTTCCCTTACAAATAATGTACCAGCTGCCAGAATGGCAGAAATGGCTCCCAATGTAAGTGTTTCATGAACAATTCATATTGCTGGGCTGAACTGCCACAGTGTCCTATTATGGAGTGATAGGAGAGGTTCCACAGACCATAGTAATTTTCATGACTCTATTGAGAGCCCTGGCACATGATGTTTTCTTAAAGAAACTGAAATTGTATTTCAAGAAAATTCCAGGAATTATTTTAAAACAATGTTCATTTCTACTATTTATGATAACAGGGGGAAAAGCTTGGGAATTAGAAAATGCATGAGCCCTAATGGCTCAGAGGTCAAAAGATAAATAAAAATGTTTGTGTTATATTTAAAATCTCAGGGCTTTTCTAAAGGCCTGCCATATAATTTTGGGGGTGGCATTATTGCCTGAGGTTTCCCTTTTCTTGAACATAGCTCACTCAAAGACAAGAAGAAGATATCTGGGAAGGAGGAAAACTTTGTCCAAGCCAAAGGCATCTCTTGAAGTCTTTGTCACTATGACTACAAAAATTAGACAAAGCCTCAGATTTCCTCAGTTCAGACCTGTTAACTATTCTTCTTTCCCCTAACATTTTAGAATTCCCTTGTTTTTTAAACATTGCTTTTCATGATCTGAAAAACCATAGTACATCCACATTTCTCCCTCCAAAAGGATTTCAGTAGATAGAAGCAAGGCAGATCTAGTGCAGAAAGGAGATGTAAAAAGTATACAGCTTAAGGCTATTTCAATACACCTCAATCTTCTCCTCACTGGGGTAATGATAAATCCTAACCTTTAATACAGAGCTAATAGAAAAGCATCTTATTACTCACCCTAGGGCCATAAAGAGAAACCAGACCACACAAGAACCTCTTTTGCTTGCTTTTCTTTTCAGTGTTTTACATTATTATACATGTAACCTAGGAGGAAGTTAATTTTGAGATTTCAGTGCTATTCTGAACCAATAAGCCATACATTCTGGGGATTTGGGAAATATAAAGCTTTCTGTAATAAATTACTCATAGTAAAGGAACAACTCCATGATTTGTTTATAGCAGAAAAAGCCATGCTATTGTGTTTCCACAGTTCTGACATACAGCAACCAGATAAAACTGTCTGTGAAATTCTGTGCAGACTTTCTTTCCAAGTTAAAACACAAAAATAAATAACAATTATATAATGTGATTGGTAGTATGTTGTATACTCTTATAACACATTTAGCTATTTATATCTGGTACCTTTAGGTTTATATTTAGGTCAAATATAAAAAGGTTAGCGTCCACTGTAGGTCATTACCTCTGTACTCACTTGAAATATGTTACATTTCTATTCAACTTTTTCCTAAAAGGTTCCCATTGGCTTTCTCCAGAGGATTTGTAAACTTTGTATTCCTTTCAGAATCACGTTTCTTCCCTAGAACTAGCACAAGGGATACATCAACCAAAAATGACAGTAAGGGTTAAAAAAATGAAACATATTTTCTTCTAATATACAAGGCAAGATGACATTATTATGTATTCCTTACCCTTTAATTCAAAAAAGTATATATTGCTCTTCCACTTATTAAAAATATATAGTGCTATGGTTTAAAAACATACATACTATTAGTATAAGATAGCATCAAATGTCAAAGTTTTATGTGAGTGTCTATCTGTGAAATGACTATTCCAGGATTTCTACTCACAATTACTTCATTATGAAGCAGGGGAGCAAAGTTTAATGGCCTTCAACCACCTATGCAGTTCTCATGTTCCTGACTCACCTTGCCTACTGAAGTATGTTATTGCTTTTATGAATACCAAAAAAGCAATTTTGATTTGTATAGCACCTTTCTCATCATAACAGTTATTGTAGAGTCTGGAAGCATACTGCTCATATGAACTCACAATCATTATATTTTGCAATAGGTGATTATCATTAGTTAGATTTATACCCTGTCCTATCCAGAAAGGCTCAGAGTCGCCAACAAAGAACCCACAGTTAAGAAGCAGCAGTAGATTCCCTAAATGACACCACAACACTTGAAAAACATCACCCCATCCCCCACATCCTGCAAACACTCCAGTCAAAATGAGCCCCATTCACATTTATGTATAATTATTTTCCCACTCTCCCCTCTCCCACTCAACAGGACCCACCCATCTCCTACAGATGGTCTGTGGCTGCCCTCAAAAATACATAAATTTTTCCTCACTACCCAACAAACACAACATTAAATTTAAAAGAACCATAACAGAAAGAGCCTCAGTCCCTGCAAAGGGTGTTCTCAAGAGGCACCCTTCAGCAATTCCCCCAGGCACCACCTACCTCAGCTCCTGAGCAATAAGCTGAATATGAGCCAACAGTATTCTCTAGTTGCAAAGAAGTTCTGTTCCAACCCTAATTTTCTATGATTCTATGATTTTAGTGGGTATCCACAGTTACCCTTCATGTCCTTGCTGGTGGTGGAGGTGATTCTATCCTTGTCCCAGACTGTGATGCAGTTCAACACCTTTCCATGACTCCAGTTTGAGGCCCATCTTCTGGGATCTGAGAAGGATGTTCTGTGATCTGGTTCAGTTCACATATCTAGGTTATCACTGTTTGCATTAGAAGGTGTGTCTGCACGTGCATTTGCTGCAGCACCAGGTTCCTCGTGACTAAGTTACTCACAAGTAAATGGTGTCGAGCAAGTGTATGACCCCCTGGACAGTGATGGTGGTGGGGTTCTGTGCCCTAGGATTCCCCCAGTACATCAGGACCCTGGACAGGCCTGTCAACTGCCCATCCCATAGAGACCACCCCTATTAAAGCTAGAGGGGCTTTCACTCTGTGATGCTCCAGGCCATCATGGACCACTATGGGGCCTTCACACATGTGAGCACTGTCTGGGTGCATAGCACCCATGATGCCCACATCTTCAGGAACTCCAGCCTGCTGGACCTGGTGAAGAGTGGGCGGTTCATGCCAGGGGTGCTGGGCCTGCAGCTGGGAACCATGGTGGTTCCACCCCTCCTCATCTGGTACCCAGCCTACCTACTCCTGACCTTGCTTATACAGCCCTAGACTGGCCAGCTAGATCCCTGACAGACCCACTTTAACTGCTGCCTGGGACACATCTGCACCCTGGGGGAGTGTGCTTTGGCTGCCTCAAGAGCTGCTAGCACACTCTCACTGCCTGCTTCAAGTTCCCTGAGGATAACCTCCGCTGGGCCATCATTGTAGCTTGTGTTCTGCATAACAACTGGCCTGGGGGGTGTTCTTATGTGAGGCCTGGGCAGAGAAGGTGCAGTGGGTGGAGGATGCCTGGCAGCAGGACCACACTACTGTGGTGACAGTGGTAGTAGCAGGCTCTCCTCCACTGCCGAAGCCCCAGCTGAGTCACTCACCCACCAGCGGGGCCAGGGCACTGGGTGTGAGAGGTGCTGGCTGACCACCTATTCCAGCATTCCACACATTAGGTTGCCTGCATCACCACCCACGAACCCCTCCAACCTCTCTGCCCACCCCCAGCACCATGCTTACTGGAGACATGTCTTACAAGAAAAAAGGTTTTATTCCATTCACAACAATCAGAGTTCCCCTCTTCCTCCCCAAAAATAGAACCCCCCTTCCCCTTCCTTCTTCAACATAGCTTCCTCCCACCTCAACAAAAAGAGCCCCTTCATGATCCCCCCCACTCACCAATAATTAAACACCTTCTTCCCACCGAAAACTACTACAATGTCTTTTGTAGGCTACCTTGGGGGCAGGGAGGCATGGATTAGGGACATCTAGAGGGTAGAGCCCAGGGACACAAGGCCAGAGGCAGTGAAGAATTTGGGTGGCACCTGATGTGGGGCAGGGTCCGGGGAAAGGGCTTCTGGATGCTGGAGGTAGCAAAGGACATCCTCCCAGGCCCAGGAAGAGGCCTGCTGCTACACAGCAGGGAGCTACCAGTGGGTGGGCAGGGCTAGGGTCAGGGGCTGGGCAGTGGGTAGTACAAAGGTGACTCCCAGGGTTAGAACAGTGTTCAGCACCCAGCAGTCCTTATCTGTGGCCTGCACTGTCTGGGCCAGGATGACATTCTGCTCCCTCAGGACCTCCAACTGCTCACAGTCCAGGGCCACAAGCTGTGCCCAGAACTCCCTGCCATCCCAGTCCCACACCTCCTCATGCTGGTCATGCACCTCCTTACACTGGTCCCATGTGTTCTTGCAGCACATGTCTTCCACCCACCAGGCCTGATCATCCCCCAGCCAGTCCTCCAACACCATGACCAGGCAGTCCAGGAGGATGGCTCTGTCCAGGGTCCTCCTATGGTGGAGCCGGAACATCCACAGGGCCCCAGCTGTGGGTGGTGGCAAAACAGAAGCTTCATCCTGGATTCAAAGTTCAGCCTTTCTGCTGTGTGCAGCTGTAGAACCATGATAAAGAAGCTGTTTTTATGAGTTTGCTACATTTCAGATATAAGATGCATTGTACCAGGGTCTGTGCACTGCCCAGCCTCAGATTGGGGGTCTAGTTAAGGAAGAAAGCTGAAGCCAGCCCTCCCCATTTCCCCACACCACCACTGTGCTCCAAGCATGCCCCTGCTGCATGTAACCTGGATCGTGCACAAGAAGCTGTTTGCACAGACCAAGGGGTGCCTGACCCACTATGCTCTGCTGATGATGATTATCATGGTGCCCTGGGCGTACCTACACACCTGGCATGGGACCTTGAGCTACAATGGTGTGGGGGGCAAGATCAGGCTATCCCACAACCTCCACTGCCAGCTGAAGGACTACCTGTGTCTACACCTCCCCACTGCTGAGGAGGACATCGCCACCAGCATTGACTTGTGCAGGGAAGCCAGGAGCCAGGGGATTGTGTGTGGGCTGGGTGTGGTGGGGTAAGGGCAGGGGCCAGGGGCACTGCCAGGGGCTGGAGTGGGGGCAGAGAGAACACTCCCCTCAGTGTGGGCCTTACCACGTGTCCAGGGATGACATGGCTGGTGGCTCGACATGGTCATGGCTGTCAGTGATGGCGTGCAGCTCTGGGATGGTGTCCTCAGACAATGCAGCATGGTGAGCAGGTGTCCGGACAGGAGCCCCATCAAGGTAGTAGCTAGCACTGCTAGTTACCAGTGGTGTCATGGCTGGCTGCACCTCATGGCAGGGGTTGGGCTGCACAACTAGCATAGCAGGTGCTCTCCCAGGCTACCTGAGCTGATGGTGGAGGGTGCAGCCAGGGAGCTTGGCAGGACACCTGAGGGGCCCTCCCCAGTGACTTGTCACCACAAGTGCCGGGCTAGGGCAGGGCCCTGTGCAGGCTGCCTGTGCTGCTATAGACAGCATGGCTGTGGCCTGGGTGCCAGCATGCAAGGATGTCCATCAGTTGCCACATAAAGGGCATGGATTTGGGGACTGGAAGTCCCCGACTGATGATTGTGATCGGTGATGGCCACCCACTGTGCATGCAAGGCCTTGACTTTTATGCAGCACTGCTGCAGTGACCAGTTGTGCCCATACTTCCGCATCCAGGCTGACAGCCCCTCACAGATGTGGATATTGGAGCACCTGCCCTACTCGAACTTGCACTGCAACTCCACCTTGGCCCACAGCACAAAAAGGTCACCAGTCTCCTCTTGTGACAATATGGGCCCTAGGTGGTGGGACACTCATGGACATGAGTGTCAGTGAGGATGTCACCATTGTGGGTCCCTCACCAACTCTCTGGACCTCCATGTGGCTGTCCCTGTGCTGCTGGACCTGGGAAGCTGCCTGCAGCACCCAGCACAGGGACCTGGCATGGGACTGACAGCTGCACAGAAGAGGCAGTGCCCCACAACACCTGCAGGCTCAGGGCAGGGTGCTGGGTATAGGCTGCAGGCACTTGGAGCTGGCCCAGGTAGCCAGAATCTGTCTGTAGCTGAGTCTGGGTGAGGCAGGCCTGGCTGGAGCCTACAGCAGTTTGCAACAGTCTGTAGGGCTAGATAGTACAGGCATGGTAGTCACATGGCACTGTGGTGCCAGCCAGCAGTGCCAGTGTGCAGGTATGCCAGGGCAGCCAACCTGTGGTCTGCCTGGGGGAACACAGGGGCCTGGAGTCCCCTCAGGCTGCCTACTGGTGTGTTCCAGGGCTCAAAATTTCTTTGCACTTTTAAAGGCCTGAAGCAGGGGCTGCCATAAAGGCAGCCTGGCCCAGAGCCCTGGGGCTAGCATGATGCCACCCCCCTAGTGGCAGGGCTGACCTGGGAGCAAACTTGCTCCTGGGTGGCACCTATATGTGCTTACTGTGCAGTAACTAGTCATGAGTAAATTGAATACCTGCATTTGCAGGTATTCAATTTATTCATGATTACAGGCTTTACGGTGCCATAGGCTTGTGCCTGTGTAGACATGTACTCTTACTGCACAGTAACCTATGCTACTGCACAGTTAAACATCTTGTGTAGACATAGATAGCATGCTTTAACAAAAGTAGAGGGTCTTGGTGGTGTCAATTTATGCCCAAGTGGTGACATGTGGACTGGGGTTACACCTTCTGCAGTGGGTGGAGTTGTCACTTTAGGGCTGGTACCACCTCTTGGGGTCCCTGGGTGGTAGAGTTCTGGCAGGTGGACAGATTATGATGTGGGGAGTGGGGGGACTAGAAGTAGTGGGATGCAAAAGGACTGTAAATTAATCACATTATCTCTGTGGAGAAATCTGATGATAGCTGAACATACATTATTTAACATGATCTTGAGATACTCCTTACATGAAAAGTCATAGCTTTGCTATGATTTGAGTACAACTGATACAGTTGTACTTCTGGAACATGCAGTTACTCACTTTTAAACACATTTATTATGTATTTAAGGTAAAGTATGACATGGCACCAAGATCAATTTATTTCTGGGTTATATTCTGCAGAAAAGGACCTGGGGGTTGCAGTGGACAATACACTGAGTATGAGCCAGCAGTGTGCCCTTGGCTAATGGCATATGGGGCTGCATTGGTAGGAGTATTGCCAACAGGTCAAGGGAAGTGATTATTCCCCTCTATTCAGCACTGGTAAGGCTACATCTGGCGTATCATGTTCAGTTTTGGGTTCTCCACTGCAGAAAGAATATGGAGAAATTGGAAAGAGTCCAGCAGAAAGCAAAAAAGAAATGGTGAGGGGGCTTCTAGAGAAGAGAAGGATGAGAGGGGACTTAATAGCAGCCTTCAGCTACCTGAAAGAGGATGGAGCTAGACTGTTCTCCGTATAGCAGATGACAGAACAAGGAGTAAGGGTCTCAAAGCAAGGGAAATTTAGGCTAGATATTAGAAAACATAGTCTTACTAGGAGGATAGTAAAACACTGGAACAGGTTACCAAGAAAGGTGGTGGAAGCTCCACCCTTGGAGGTTTTCAAAACCTGGCTGGACAAAGCTTTGGCTAGGATGATCTAGTTGGACATGGTCCTGCTTTGAGCACCTTAGGGGTGCTCAAACCCTCAAACAGGGGTGTCCCTTGCAAATCAAGGGAAACAATTCTTTCACCATGTTTAGCATTAGAGAGGCCTTACTTGGAGCAGTTTTGGGCCCCATATTTCAAGAACAATGTGGAAAGATTGAAAAGAGTTCAGCAGTGTGACAAAAATGATTAGCAGCCTATGAAGCATGATTTGTGAGGAAAAACTGAAAGACCTAAGACAAGACTCGGGGGGCGGAGGGGATTTGCTAACAGTTTTCAAATATCTTATTTGCAATTATAAAGAGGATACGTAAGTATGCATATGCAAATTAATTATGTGTAGTGGGCCACATGTGACAGGATTAGGAGCATAGCTTCAAACTGCAGTTGAGAAATTTAGGCTGGAGATTAGGAGGAAGTTTCTAATAACGAAGAACATCAAGCATTGGAACATAAGTTGTGGAATTTCCATCCCTGGACATTTTCAAGAGCAGGTTGGAGAGAAACTTAACTGGGATTCTTTAGGTAGGGACAATCTTTCCTTCATTAGGGGGCTGGACCTTGTGAGGTTTCTTCATCCTACTTTCCTAGGATTCTGTGGTCTTCTGCCAGATCTCCCACCCCTCAAGAGATCAGCCTAGCCACTAAGTTATAGTCTGCTGTGTTGCTGTACAGAAAAACCTCTTGATTTAATTGGCCCTCAAAGAGAGAGTGAAACAAGTGTCCTGGTTACCAGAAAAGTTCCCTAATTATTCAGCTAAAATGGGAATGTCCTCTTCATAGTTTCATAGTTTGTAGGGTCGGAAGGGACCTAAGCAGATCACTGAGTCAGACCCCCTGCCATGGCAGGAAAGAGTACTGGGGTCAAACAACCCCAGCAAGGTGTTCATCTAGCCTCCTCTTAAAGATCCCCGGGGTAGGAGCCAGCACCACTTTGCTTGGAAGTTGGTTCCAGATCCTAGCTGCCTTGACAGTGAAGTAGCAACTCCTGATATCTAGCCTAAATCTGCCCTCTGTCAGCTTGTGACTGTTATTCCTAATCACTCCTGGTGGTGCTTGGGGGAACAGGGACTCTCTCAATGCCTGCTGGTCCCCTCTGACTAGTTTGTAAAATTCTTGACCCACTTCATCCTGGACTTTCTCTCAGACACACAGATACATAGCTGTATACATTCTAGTGTAGTCTACTACACATAATCTACACATTCATTCTTATATTTCCACCATGGATGGGGAATAGAATCCCAGCTATACGTTCCACTTAGCTAGACCAATTTCTATTTAAGTTCTCAAAACAAAATAGAATTTTGACCCTGGTTTCTAGACTCTGGCTAAGAAGTAGCTTTGAGGTATGTAGGGAACTTCAAGGTCACACAGAGCATCAACAGACACCGTGGAATACCGACATCCCCAGGCTTAGGCAGTAGCCAATTTTCAGGTTTGCAATGTATAATTAGGTCTCTTCATCCCAGCTAAGTTTCATTTTAAGTACCTTTGGATATTACCTTCAAGTTTTTACTTATTTTTGGTTTGAAAACTGTGCACTAAGACTTTGAGGTTTACAGATTTGGAGAGTTTTCAGAATGTTTCTGTAAGCACAAACACTTTCCAAATGTGGTCCACAGATAGCTGTTTGGCAATAAGGTACTGGCTCATCTCATTGCTTCCAGCTGCTTCTGCAGGTGCCCAGTTATTTTACTGCTAAAAAGAACCTGGAGGCTGGTAAAAATCAGCTGAAAACAAGAAAGAAAATGTAGCTGGCTGCTTCTGTTCTGATCCACTGCTATATATGTGAAGGAATCTAGGTAAGGTGCATTTGAGTCAAAAAACACTTTGACCAGGGGGTGCCCAAGACAGAGGGACAATGGAACATAGGTGGAAAATTAATAGGGAGAAGAAAAAGAAGAGCAGGTGATTGGGAACAAAGTCCAGGGACTGGGAGCAAAGTCCAGGAATCAAGCAGCAGGAAAGAGAAGTGGACCAGAGAGCAAAGAAGGAGGAAACAAAGAGTGTTGAACAGGGCTAGGCAAAATATGGCCCGTGGTCTGGATCCAGCCTGCCAATGGATACAATCTATCCCATAGGTGGAGGAACGCCAACTCACTGTTTCTGCCCATGGGTGGCTGGAGACTCCAGCCACTGCGTGGTACTGGGCAGGTGGGTGGGATTACTTTGGCCTAGCAGCATCAGGCATCAGTTATGGACCCAGGTGGGGCTTCCTATGCAGCAGGCAGGTGGTGACATCAGCTGTGCATGCCACAGGCAGGTTCACAAGCCTGAATGTAGAACTCACTGGCTGTGTCCACAGCTGCCTACCTGGTGTAGTGGAAGCTCCCACCCAGAGCCCTGACCTGGAATCTGCCAGAGGTATCAGTTATGGATCTAGGCAGCAGCTGCTATCATGGTGGGCAGGTGGCAGTGTCTCTCTCTGTCTTTTCTCTCTGTATCTACATCTCCCTCCCCATCCACCTCTTTCCCTCCTTCCAGAACCCAGCTGAAGCTTATGCCACTGCTCTCCTGGCATGGCAGCAGCGCCTGCCTGGGTCCGCAGCTGAGTGTCCAGGCTCCTGATGAACTATAGCTTCAGATGAATTCTAGAGAGGGAGGGAAACAGAGATGAAAAGAAGAGAAGAGAAGAGAAGAGAAGAGAAGAGAAGAATGTTGTTCATGTCAGGTCCCCAAAACTCATTAAATGGCCTGGCAGCCAAAATAATTGTCCATCTCTGGCACAGAAGATAGAAGAGCATGGACTGGGAATTACTGTGAGAAAGAAAGGAAAATTAAAGCATGAGAGTGGGAAGATAAGTAAATCTGATAGTGTAATTAAATTTCCCCCCAAAAGCAAAGCTTATCAATTACTTAAATAGCTAAATGTGAAGAAATATGTGTGTGTTGGGGGGGAGGGGGGACAAGAAATAAGGGGGAAGGGACAAGGAGGAAGAAACAGGGCTTCCGCACCTAGGTAATTGTTGCACACTGAAAGAGGCCAATTTCTAGCAAGGAAAATTATTCCTGTTAGAGATGCTAAGCTCTGAACCTTCTCCTGATGGAGTCACTGAAATCTTGTTTCTTCTATATGTGAAGAAGAACAGAAAGAGTGAATCTGAAATTCCCCACCTTTTCCTCCTCCAGTGTATCCATGTAGTTAAAACAATTCCTTGAAGGTGTAGCAGACCTAGGCCCAAATACTTGCTCTGCCTGATTCAGGTTGTGTCTACACATGAAATTAATTCAAAGCAATAAACTGGAGCACTGGAATTTATTGCTCCTACGTGCTACATCTACTTATGCACCTAGGATAGCAGCATGCTGAGCCAGGTTGAAGCAGCCCCAGCTGGTAGGGGGCCCAGGGAGTCAGTCTGACAGCCCAAGGCTCCTTTGACCAGGCTCAACATGCCAGGAAGGGTCTGGTTGTGGTACAAGGGTACTCCAGTGTGGGGCTAGCAAGCAGGCAGCCCCTGCACTGAAGCACCCTCATGCCTCAGCCAGCCCCATCAGCATCTACATGTGCACTGCTGCACACTAAAGAACACTGCCATAGGATAGTACTTGTGTTTATGAATACTAACCTGCTGCAGACTTAATTAGTTCACTGCAGCCTAATAGGGATGCACATATAGACACTGTGACTTTACTTCAGAGCTAATTAGACAGCTCCACAGTAAATGTCTTGTGTAGATGCACCCTCAGAGTAGCAAATAAATCCATACTTCTGAAGGACTGTGCTCTTCTCACTAGGTTACTAAATATTCTCAGATCTATGTCTCTCACTTTCTCCAATTGGGCTTGTTCCACTTTGTATAAACAATGAAGTAATCATTGGCAATGAGAGAATTAGACTGACTCTATAGCTTAGTAATTAGGAATCTCAACTGGGATGTGATTCAAGTTCCTACTTCAAGTAATATTGAATTAATTATACAAAATGGGAGGGAGTAGAGGATTTAGATGATCACAGAGATAGACATCAGACATCATTTGACATCATTTGACAGTTTGAGAATTAAATTGGTATTGGTGGTGAGATTAGATGCCCAAAATACTCCTGAGGGTTTGGGATATTGTGATTCCAAAATCTACTGTAGTAAGTGGGAAAACTTAAAATTCTGGAGGGGGAAATGAATATAAGGAACCTTACTATATTTTAAATTATTACTTAGTGTTGACACTGGATTTTAGGAACCCAGTCCCCATACCTCTGTTCTGGGTGAGCACAACCCTCAGACCAACCACAACACCTGTCAGTTGATAATAGGCAAATTTATTGATACAGAGTGATAAAAAATCAACAACACAAACAATCAAGCAATTTTATATCTATCAATCGTAGGGCTGTCACCAGAGTCAAAATATATCTGGTCAGGATGCAGGCTTCACCCGGAGGCTCTCTCTCTTAGGTGTCTGCAGTCTGGAGGTGGGATACCTAGGCCCACAGCCCCGCTCCAGTGGGGTGCATGAGATGGGCTACTGATATGATCTCAGTCCATGGTGGCCTCAGGGACCCTTTCTGGGGGACAGGGATGGGGACCCTCTCATGGAGCAAAATGGGGAGGGACAGGGAGGGACAGGACAAAGGGAGGGGCTCTTTGTTAATCTCAAGTCTCTGCTTTTGTATTCTCCTTCTCCCTTGATGACTCCTGATGACTTTTCATCCATGGCTGTCTCTGGTGGGTTGTTTCTCTGTGGTCACATGACCATGTAGTTTTCCAGGCCTTCTCCTAACTTGTTCTTTTCCCTCAAATCTGGGACTTAGGCCCCCCTGCTCTTTGAGGCCCTATTGCTGGTGTCACTTATCTTGTGGTATGGGACCATATAGTACATACTTCTCTGGTTCCCAGGTTGTGTGCCCTTGTTGTGTTAGACAACCTGTCTGCTTTGAAGGCTGTGATCTTGTCTTATGGCATGTCCCACTCAATTTTCAGGTTGTGTTCATCCATTGGTCTAGTTGTGTTATATAGCCCATCTGCTTTTAATTAACCCCTGATGCCCATCTTGACCCCTTATAATACCTATAAGCAAATTCCCCAAAAATACAGACCTTTAAATATCATTTCTAAGCCAACTCTCAAGGGTCTTATAACTTGTGTACTCATGTAACTAATAGACACAGAAATTGCAATTATATACAAGTCTTCTTACCCAAGAATATTATGGTATTGGCAAAAAGGAAAGTAAAAGAAATATAAATATATCACTCTTAAATTAACATTATTTTGAATTCTAATTCTTCTAAAATCATGCAAGTAGAAATAATGAGACTTACAGGGCTTGTATAGTCACTTTATTTTGATTTTTAGTTTTAAAAGTGTGCCTATGTACTGCCACAATTCCTACGGAATTTAGGAGTGAATCAGAATCTGAATCCCTCTGTGTCTAGTATCTTGTCTGTTGCACTAGGAGGTCTAATTGCTTCATAGTCATACATTGAAGGATGGTTATTATAAGGCCCTTGGTGCATCCTCTGTAAGCACAAGACATTGAATAGGCTTTCTTACACAGATTTACAAACAGTTCTTTTTTAACCATTGAAAACCTTTGAAGGTTTTCAAACAGTACTGTCAATGCTGGCCTTGAGGAAGGCTTACATCAACTTTGGTTACAAGGCACTATAATTGGTTAGAGCTGGTCAATTAGTAGGGTCAAATTTTTGCTTCAGAGTGTTAATTGAATGTCCAGGTATTACCAGGTATTATCTAACAGGGGTTGTGATGTGAATGCTTCTGCTATGGCCCTCAAGAAAAATCTGTTCGCCCCATATGTGGATAAACACCTAATCTGAAAACCGGACAGCTTTCACTTAGGAAAAGCAACAATGAGCTAGCTGCTCAATCTATCTCAACAAATTGACAGTGGTTTTGAAGGAGGCTAAAATCACCAGATTCATTGGCTATGTTTACTGACTTAACAGCCACCTACGATACATTTAACCACAGATGACTCCATAATACCCTGGGAATAAAAAAAGGTCTACACTATACAGAGATGACATGAATTCTGCTCAGAAACAGAACTTTTTTACTAAACTGAATGAGAAGTTAAGCAGATGGAGGCAACAGATGAATGACCGCCCCCAAGAAAGCTTATTTGTTCTGCTGTTATACAACATCTATACGAATGATCAACTGATCAATTTGGAAACAAAATATTTGGCTATGCAGATGACCTGTGTATAACCGCATGGATTGACCAAGGGCAAGTCATTCTTGACCCACTGATCACCTTCTCTGAGGTGACTGGCTCTGTGGATATGGGGAGACCAGTGGATGTGGTATACCTTGGCTTTGGCAAGGCTTTTGATATGGTCTCCTCCAACATTCTAGTAAGCAATCTAAGCAAGTACAGACTGGATGAATGGACTATAAGGTGGGTAGAAAACTGACTGGGTCACTGAGCTCAGTGGATAGCTGTCAATGGCTCAATGTCTAGCTGGCAGCTGGTATCAAGTGGAATGCCCCAGGGGTTGGTCCTGGGGCCAGTTTTATTCAATATCTTCATCAATGACCTGGAAGATGGCATAGAGTACACCCTCAGCAAGTTTGAAGATGACACCAAGCTGAGGGGTGTAGTAGATATTCTGGATGGTAGAGTTAGGATTCAGAGAGGCCTAGACAAATTGGAGTATTGGACCAAAAGAAATCTTATGAGGTTCAAGTGTGAAGTCCTGCACTTAGAATGGAACAATCCCATGGACAGGCTGGGTCAGTAGCTTTGTAGATGGCTGACTGGCTCTGCAGGTGGCTGACTGATTAGGTAGCAGCTCTGCAGAAAAGAACCTGAGGGTTAGTGGGTAGTAAGCTGAATATGAGCCAACAATGTGCCCTTGTTGCCAAGAAAGCTAACAGTATACTGGGCTGCACTGGTATGTATGGATCAAGGGAAGCAATTATTCCCCTCTATTCAGCACTGGTGAGGCAACATCTGGAGTCCTGTGTTCAGTTTTGGGGCCCCCACTACAGAAATGGTGTGGACAATTTGGAGAGGGTAGAGTGAAGGGCAACAAAAATGATTGGGGGGTAGGGAACATGACTTATGAGGAGAGGCTGAGGAAACTCAGTTTATTTAGCCTTGAGAAGACTGAGAAGGGATTCAATAGCAACTTTCAACTACCTGAAGGGTGGTTCCAAAATGAATGGAGATAGACCATTCTAAGTTGTGGCAGGTGACAGAGAATCAATGGTCTCAAGCTGTAGCAAGGGAAGTTTAGCTCAGCTATTAGGAAAACCATTGTCACTAGGAGGGTGGCAAAACATTGGAACAATTTCCCAAAGAGATTGTGGAATTTCTATCCTTGTGGGTTTTGAAGACCCAGCTAGACAAAACATTATCTGGGATGATCTAGTTGGGGATGGTCTTGGTTTGAGTAGGGGGTTGGACTAGATGACCTCCTGAGAGTCCTTCTAAGCTTAATTTTCTATGATTCCATGACTCTATAGCAGGTCAAAACACTGGCTTTGACCAAACTGAAAAATCCTTAAGTGAGGCACTAATTGGCCTAACCTCATACTACTTTGAAAAACAATTAAATGACAGCCCAGCAAAAAAACAAGCATGTGCCTTCCATCTGAAAAACCATGAGGCAAACTACCAGCTCAGCATTCCATGATCCAGGGCCCTACTATCCCACTGTCCAAATCTAGTTTACCTTGGAGTCATCCTCAATCAAACCTTCTCATATAAAGAACACATCACAAAAAGCAAATCAAAGATGAGCACTCAGAACAACTTTCTATATAAGCTTGTCAACTTGAAATGAGGAGCTATCCCCTCAACCATCAAAACCAGTGCTCTGACTCTCAGATTCTCCTCTGTTGAATGTGCATGCCCTATATGAGAGAGATCCATACAGTCTAAGTACCTTGATCCCATTCTGAATGATAGCTGATAATGATATAGTGCACAATGTTTGAAGCCTATCAGCCTAAACAGGGTGTACCTGCTGGCTGGAATCACTCCACCTGATATCAGGAGAGCTGTGATCATCAGGACAGAATGATCAAGACAAATTGATCAAAGAGCTGGAACCAACTTCCAAGGGAAGTGGTGCTGGCCCCTACCCTAGGGGTCTTTAAGAAGAGGCTGGATGCCTACCTGGCTAGACTCATTTGAGTCCTGTTTCTTGTTTTGGGGTTTTGTTGTTCTCCCGCCCTGGTGGGGGGTCGGGCTAGAAGATCTACTAGGTCCCTTCCAACCCTTAATCTATGAATCTATGAATCTATGAAATTGAAAATGAGATACACCTGATGTATGTCTGTCCCACAGCACACAGATATCTGTAGTCACATAGGAGATTCCTCATCAGTACCCAAACTCTCAATATCATACCCAAGGAGAAACAACTATAGATGTGGAATGAGAGGCTGAAAAAAATACATGACAGCAGAAAAAATGGACATTCCAGGAGCCAAGTCCTTATCACTAGAGGCTGCCAAACCATGGCAAAAGTGGCAATATCCCAACTGCCTTGCATACCAAAGTTGAACACTTCAAGGAAGTAATGAAGAAGTGAGGCTATACTGTTTCTTCAACCACCTGTGACAACATCACAGAGCCTCAAACTATGGAACACCTGCTGCACTCCCTGCTGTTTTAAGGCACATGTACAATGAAAGACATTGCAAAGTACAATAAATGAGCAAAAGCATGTATAACAAATAGTCACATGTGGTGTAGAAACACAAGAAGAATAACATCTGCTTCATATGAAGTAGTGTTGCAGTAAGCAATTAATTATGAGATCTGCGCACTGAGAAAAACATTCCTTCCAAGCTCATTCTCAGATATTGGCTTTTTTCTTGACATTTAAGATTGTTGATTCCCTCCAAAGCTCTTGTTTCTTTTTAATGTCTATTGTTATAGTTCAATATATTTTTGTTACCTATAAATATATATTCAATCCTGTTTTAATCCCAGTAACACCTTTTCTTCAATTATTTGTAGCAGCGTTAAAATTGTACACACCTGAAGGGATAGGAAGGGGTGCCCTGCAGAGGGACAGAATGTGAAGAGAGAGAGAGTTTGTCCCAGTAGGGATATCATTTTCCCTGAGAGTCAGTGAAACTATTCTGGAGGCAGCCCTCTTTGAAGTTGGAGGACTGATGTAACAACAGCATGGGTTTTGAATGAGAGGAATATTAGCAAAAGCCCAAGAAGAGTCCTGGCCTGGGATTGGCTGAGAGGGCTTGCTTAAAATGCGGGGGGCAGTTCTTCCTGAGGAGGAGAATAATGAAGAGAGAGATGGGGAGAGACAGGATGGAGACCAGTAAAAGGACCTCACCATGGCGGTCTCTCAGAGAGCCCCTGTCAGAGCTCTGCAGAGGTAGCAGCTTGAGGCTGCACTGGAGAGAGAAACACAGTATCCTTTCTTCCTCTCTTCCCCCTTTGAAGCCTTTCCAGGACAGACACAAAAGAGGACCTTCCTGTCAGGAGACTCCGAGCCTGGGAAGACCCTCCTACAAGCCCCTGTGTGGCATGGGTGAGCACAGTAGGGGAGGTGGATGCAGAACAAGTGGGAGGCTGCCTGGTTTTCTCCGTGAGTAAGAACGAAACCAAGAATGGGCAGGCTGAGTGTGCCAGAGGGATAGAGGGGGCAGGAGACTGTTCCTGCCCACCAGAAGCCCTGGTGGTAGGCAGGGCCTGGGGAGGGGCTGCATTTGCTGGGTGGTGTGAAGGTGTGCTGAGCAGTGGGAACTGCAACAACCTGTAGTCCAGACTCCACTTCCTACTGTGCCAGGGGATGGGGTTGGGGCCAGAATAAGCTCTCCTGCAGAGATTGCAGGGGAGAAGTCACCACCTGCTGCACTGACACCCCTGATGCTCATGAGAGGGACTCCAGCAGGGGGAACCCACTCACAGCCCTGTGCCAGGGACACAGAAGTAGTCCTTCTCCTTAAGAAACCAAGCCAAGGTGGCAGTGTACACAGGGTCCTTATAGTTTGTGGATGATACCAAACTCTGGGGAAACATGGATATACTGGAGGATAGGGCCAGGATCCAGGAAGATCTCAACAGGCTGGACCCTTTAACACAGATAAGTGCAAAGTCCTTCATCTGGGTAAGAAGAACCCTCACTACAACTACATGATGGGTGGTGGCCCACTAGATGGCACAGAATCTGAGTGAGACCTGGGGGTTATGATCAACCAGAAAATGAATATACGCCAGCAGTGCGATGAGGTTGCTAGGAAAGCAAACAGAGCTCTGGTATGCATTATCCGATGTGTGTCCAGTAGATCCAGGGAGGTGCTCCTCCCTTTCTATTCAAACTGGTGAGGCCTCAGCTGGAGTACTATGTCCAGTTCTGGGCACTGCACTTCAAGAGGGGCATAGATAAGCTTAAGGGGTGTACAAATAGGGGCCACCCACATGGTCAAAGACATGGAGGATAAGTCCTATGAGGAGAGATTCAAGGAATGGGACCTGTTCAGCCTGAGTAATAGAAAGCTGAGAGATGACCTGATGGCTGCCTACAAGTACATCAGGGGAAAACACAAAGATCTGGGGGAGCATCTCTTCAGGAGGGCACCTCAAGGGAGGACAAGGACAAATGGACATAAGCACATAAAGGGCAAATTCAGGCTAGACATAAGGAATAACTTTTTATCCATAAGGGTCACTATGTTGAGAGCAAATGCCGTCCTGGATCATGGAACCCTAGATTAAGTAGGCCACAAGATGACATCTATCTGACCCACCCACGGCAGAGTGATGTAAGCTACCTGCAAAGGCCCTGGAATAGAGTGCCATGCACACACCCTCATGCTGGGTGCAGAACCTAATTGAATGGGGTGCACTACCCATAAAAAGGGAGGCTCTGTTTGACAGGTCAATATGTGTGTGAGACTCTTGGTGTGTGGTGTGGCTGGACTGAGAAGTCTGTGTGTCTTTTTGGGTTGGAGAGAGGCTCTGAGAAATTGGAGATGGGTATTTAGCGAGGGAACTGGTGGTTGTGTTGCTAGGGTGAGAGACTGGAATGAGAGTTAAGACAGAGTGACTGGTTTCTTTGGCCAGTTCACTGTGGAGGCAAGCCATGCTGGATTCCAGTGCCCTGTGAGGCTCCATCAGTCTCCTCCCTTCATTGTGGTGAATCTCCACTGGAGGTAGATAGGGTTGGCTTTCCAGGTTTCTTTCCCTCCGGGTTCATGTATCACATAAAGCAGTGGCCGTCTACTTCCCATTATAAGTATCACCCATTCCTTTTCTCCCTCACTCTTGTCCTGGTCTTGGGTTGCCCCTCCTTGTTTGTGAGGGGAAGGTAAGCCCTACTGAGCAGTTGCCTGAGGAACAAACCATGCTTAGAAGACTAGAGGCAGGGACACAAGCCTAATAAAGTTTCCCCTCTCCCTCAATAAAGTCTATCCCATCCTTGAGGGAATATTATATTGTTGTTGATTAGATTTATTAAGGTTTAGATAGAATAAGTATAAGATAAGAATTATATTGCTGTATTGGTAAGGGTCATTGTGGGGACCGTGTGGGTGTGTTGTTTACTTGCCTGTTTTTTGTTGTGATTTAATAAATAATTCTATTCATGTCAGTTTACATCCTGTGTGAGTGTTCTAATTAATCATAGCTCACTAATTGCCTAGTTAACTAGACAGTGATCAGATATGCCTTGATTAACCTGTTAACCAACCCAGGGTCAAAAACCATCCCTTGTTGATTTGGACTCATTAACAGCCTCTGTTTGGGCACTTAATTACTCCTAATTAAGTCCAGGGTCAACAGCTAGACTCTGGAACACACTCCCACCAGAGGTGGTGCAGTCACCATCATTGTAGGTATTCAAGAAGAGTCTGGATAGGCACCTTGCTGAGCTTGTCTAAGCACAATAACTTCCTGCCCACAGCATAGGACTGGACTTAGTGATACTACAGGTACCTTCCAGTTCTACAATGCTACACATTGGTGATGCAAAAGGGATGCATGTGTACCTCCTGAGATTGGCAGTGAACCCCCTGGGACTGACCACTACTGCTGGAGCCAGCAGCACCTGCAGGCTGTGGTGCTCATCACCCCACTCCGCCCCCACTGCTGACACCACTGTGGGCAGTCCCGGCTTAGCTCACCCTCACCACCTATGTCAGCTGGCTGCTTGCGGGTGGTCCCCGCTTGCCACTGCCATGCACCCCCCACACCAATACTGTTGCTGCTGCCTGCAGGTGGTTTCCATGCCCCCCACCCCCCGCCTCAGGAGGCATGAGGCATTCACGATTCTATATTCTAGTTATCCTGGAACATACAAGTTATAGACTGTGTTTAAATAAGTTCTAGATGGTTTGGTGTATCCATTTATTTATTTATTGGTTCCTTATTTAGCATGGGTAATTTGTATACCTTCCCCTGGTGTAAGGTATATTAGAGAAGCATTAATCCTGAAGCCACCATCACCAAGTTATGTTGTGTATCATTATTTGGTTTACTGTATTAGTTATATGTTATCTTGTACATAATTAAATTCTGTAAATCATTTTATAATGGTCTGCAAGGTTGTTTTGACTGTCAGGGGAGGCTCTTTGCTCAGGGACCCTGTAACAGCTATCCAGGGAGCTGGGTACCCGAGGATTCCACTATTCAGGTGAAGGCATGGGTAGCATTGAGCCCAGGGTTACATACTTTTTCCCCACACTTAACTCATTGCCACAAGATGTATTTTCTTGTATTAGTTTTGAAATGTGTATCTTTCAGTTTTATTGAATGTTACTTTATGTTATCAAAGAAGGTGAATAGAAGTTTGGGCCTATATTTAATATTGTACATATTTTAATGCAGTCTCTTTCATTTTAAGATACTTCAACTTCCTCTGAAAGTTTTTCTCTAATTATTCTTACTGTCCCTTGCTGATAAACCCCAGAATTTAATCAAAATAAGATGGTTTATTACAGTTTGAAAATAATATAAAGTGGTAAGGTATTACATTTACAATCCAGATCACAGGGGAAATACAGTAAAATATTATTTACCCAATGCATGTTATAAATATAACACAAAACCTCAGTACATGTTAGCATTGGCTCTAGTAAAACAAGTTATTTTTAGGCATTTTTTAGCCCCATGATGAAAACTGACATGTGAAAGACAGTGTTTCTATCAAATAGAATTTTTTTTCTTACAATTGTTGTTGTTGTTGTTACTACAAGTGGGGAGGACATAAGTATTTCAGGAGTAAACGAAAAACATCACAGTAATAAAATAAAAAAGTTGAAATTATAAGTGTGTGTGGTTAACTTCTAATCCTCTTTGGGTGTGTCTACATGAGATGCTTTACTGTACCTTAGCCAAATTTACTGTGTGGCATGGACACACATCTATGTGTGCATGCCCTTACTGCATAGTATAAATAGCTAATTGCTTCTAAATTTGATACCAAATGCAGGTGTTGGGTCCCTGAAGGTGGCAAATGCAGGTATCAAATTTAGATGCAATTAGTTCACATGCAGTAACACATGTGTAGATGCAACCCAACACTAAGTTTAGTGCCAGGTATGCCCTGCCTTGTGATTAAGGGGCTGGCCTGAGCGCAGCTCCACATCTATCGGTTGTGTACCTCTCCTGCCCCAGAGCTGGGCTTCTCTCTGGCAGCCCCTAGCTGCAGACTATAAAAACCTGCAGCCATTCTGTGCCTTGGAGAACACTACATAGAAGCCTGGTGGGTACTGTGCAATCCATAGGACAACTGCAGGCCTCATGTGCCCCCTGGGCAGAACATAGGCTGCCTCTTCCTGCCCTGTCCCTTCTCCAGAGATGCTGGTTGGCCACAGGTGAGTGTTGCAAAGGGCTACAGCTTGCTGTGCCCCTTGTCCAGTCCTGATAACCCCCCAGGGCTACTGCCTGGCTGTCTCTGGTGGCAGGACCAGCACCTGCTCCCTGCTGCTTCTCACCCCCAGCAGTGTCTCCTGTCTTCATAGGTATTGTGGTAAAGTGTCTGTGCCAACCAGCTCCCAGTCCCTGGCCATGCCTCTGTGCTAGGTGCTGCTAGCAGATGTTGGCCCTGGAGCAACTCCCCAGAGAGGCCCCAAGTGTTGGGATTGGGGTGCATCCAGCCTCTTGCCCCAGTTGTCTGTGTGCCCTGAGCCCAGGCACCATGGTCTCGGTGTCAGCACAACAGAGCAGGTGGCCTGCAGAGAGAAAGGGGGGGAGGTGGATCTGGAGCTGGAACAGCAGGTGCTGCCAGCAGCCTGTCCTGTCCCACCCTAGGAAGCAGGCAGAGGAGGCAAGCTGCCTGCAGCCAGGACCCAGTGGGCTGCCAGCCCCAGAAGATCAAGGAGGAAAGAGGGGTTTGGCCCATAGCCACCTGGGCCTGGGCCTGCACACTTCCTTACCATGGTCCCTGGTCAGCCATGCAGGGTCAACCCCAGATCTGAGTCTTCTAGTACACATCATCTCATCTATGAAATATTGCAAACTCTCACAAAAGGCTTCTGTCTCTTGCCTCTTCTGGGCCAATATCTGGACCCAGGGGAGAGCCCACCAGGCCCAGCAGGGATGCAGACTCTGGGTTGCTGCCACCCAGCACTGGAGCCATCTGGGTACGCACAGTGAGCAGCACTCACTGGATAGAACCATACTGCTCCAGTGGCTAGCGGTGGTAGCAGAGGAATTGGAGGTGTGGGTGCAGGCCTGGTGGGAAGAGGATATTGCCCTAGAGATTGCCCTGGAGAAAATGTGGGGCTCAGAATAGGGAGATCACTGGACATGGATGGAGGTCCTGGAGTGGGAGCACACTGAGTTACTTTGTCAGCAAACCCAGGCAGTGGAGGCTGATGATCCTGATTGCCGTACCCTGGCCATTGTTCTGCACCTGGTGGTTGCGTCCATGCCCCCCACTGCCTGGCCCTCATCCATGGCTCCACAGGGCCCCTTGATCCCTCCTGCTGCTCTACAGCAGGCCCCTACCTGGGGCTGGGAGGAGGTCCTCCAGTGTCTCCTGCTTGCAGAAGACTCTAGCCTCAGCCCAGACCTTCAGCTAACCACCTGTGCCTGGCCCCACCCCTCTTCACCACACCATGCACCTAAGGACCTGGACATGTCTCAAGGGGACCCACCCTCACGGAGTGCCATCACAGGCAGATGCAGCACAACACTGCTGCTCGCTGGGGTCACTGCAGACCCCTGACCCATGGGGAAATGACCTGAGGCTGGGGTGCTGGGCCCCTGTCCCTAGCCCCCCAAACCCGCCACTCTAGGACAGTAAAACAGAGATATTGTAAATAATATTGACATTGTAAAGATGGTCTCATTTTTTCTTGGTGGGTGAGGTGACCAGTGGAAGGGTTCTGTTTTGTTGGGGAGGGAGGGTGGAAGTGGGGGTTGTTTCATGTAAGGGAAATAAAGATTTGTTCTCCTGACACATGCCTATAGTGATTATGGTGCAGGGCATGGTCAAGTGGGGTTGGGGCTCCATGGGCAGCAGTACAGGTGAGCTAGAACAGGGAGCACAGGAGGAAGAAGTCAGACAGGTCCTACTGCACCCAGTGCCCTTGACCCCACTAACAGGTGTGCAGCTCTCTTGGGGCCTGGGTGGTGAGGAGGGCTGCTGGGGCAGCATGGCTAGCACCATGGCCAGCAGGAGCATGGGGCACTGGTCATTGCTGCCAGGGGCAGGGCTGGAGCAGCGGGGCACTTGGAGCCACTGGCAGGAGTAGAGCCAGGGGCTGGAGCAGCCATGGCATGGGGAGGCAAGGTGGGCAAGGAAGGAGCTGCTGCCTGCTGCCCCTGGACTAGGCACATGGCTCCTGGGCAGGGAAGGGGCTGACCAGGGATAAGAGGGCAGAGCTGTGTTTGCAAGATGGTTGCCAAGTGCTGGCAGCTAGGGCCAGAGGCTGGAGCTCCTCCTGGTGGTTAGAAGGGCACATAGTAGGGCTGGAGGGACTTGGTATTAAATTTAATGCCAAGTTGCTGCATGTGTAGACACCTACCAAAAATCGCTTATTGTACATGAGCTTAATGTGCAGTAAATTAAGTTGCAACTAATTGCATGTGTAGATGCACCCTTTGTAACATACACTAACAAGCACGTGTATTTTGAGCTCGTACAAAAAATGGGCTAGCACCTTCTTTAAGGACTAGCTGGCTCCCCAAACTTTTTCCCAGAATGCTTTCTGGGAGCTGGTCCTTTAAATATGTCAAGGCAGGAACTACTGCTGTAAAATGGCTATTTTGGGCCTAGCTGTTATTTGCTATGTCTCACTCCCTTTTGACTGGTAAAGATTGCTAACTCCTGTTGTGTTTCTCCCTGCTTGAAGAGCTGGCACATTCTAAGACTGTGACAGATTGTAGACAGGATACAACTGACAAATTAATAATACAAATAAACAAGCAGTTACCCATTGAGATATGCTGAATGTGTTGATGAAGACTTTAGTTTTCTTTAAAGGTTATATTGTTGGTAGAATCGTTCCAACCAGTGCCTGCCCTTCTACCACTGTTTACCTAAAAGGCTGTAAAATGGTAAAAGAGAAGGAATTCAAATGGATAACTCTTTTTGAAAATGAATTGTGATTTTGTTTTACATCTAGTGCCAATGTCTCCCCCTTCCTAAATATTAAGGGGTTTGACATTTCTCAGAAGGATAATGTCTTGAAATTGTCAGACACCTAGGGTATTGGTGAAATCATTAGTGGCTGCTGTGCAGTGGGGACAAGAGTGTTTATTGCTTACTCCCCCTATTCCACCTAGTTCCTGCTAATAATGACAGGTTCTCTGATATCTGGCCCACAATTTTGAGATCATCTCTCTGCTTTGAAGCTGCAGGGGTGAGATATTGTTTTTTGTATGCGCCATTAGACTCTGGGTTTGTAATGAACATCTTAATTTCTCCAAATGAACCTAGATTCACTGCAACCAAAGTGCACATTCAGGTGTTTTGGAGCTGCAAATTATCATTCTAAGGGGTAGGAAAATGATATGGTGATAGTAAAAGAGCAATATGACGGAGGGAATGCATTGGATTGGCATGAGAACCACATATTTGCTGGAACAGGAGAGAGAAAGGTATCCAGGTATCCAAATATTTTCCGTAAGTAAATTTTACTGAGAATAACAATACTCTGAGTTAAAGAAGATTTTCAAGACAATGCAGTACCTTCAGACTGAAGGGTTTGCATTGAGCCTGGTTTAGACGCTTGATACAGCATTATAATACAACACATCTTGACAGTAGCTGGAACAAATTCATGACCATATTTGTGCTTTAAAAGATCCAATGAAAAAATCATGTGGGAAAATATAGGGACTAATTCTCATTTTACTTTGGCCCCAATTTATTTTAATAAATTAAAGCACTGATGGAGTGACAGTGTTGCTTAGTGGATAGACTGGGACTTAAGATTTTTTTTGTCTCATATACATTTGTGATCACCTCCCTTTCTCTCTAAGCATTTTGCTAGCTATAAATGAAAAGCACTATATAAGAGTTAGGTAGTATTATCTAAAATGGGAATTGGATCATGTCTTTATGTCAGGAGGAGCTCCACTGAAAAAAGTAGAATGGTGCAGGCCTCTGATTATTTGCTAGCACAGAGAGATTGGAAGTTAGTATATTTAAGCAGAAGATGCCATGCTAATTTAAATGCACTGAATATAATATAATATAACTAAGTAATAGTAATAGTTATCGGTGTATGATTTACTTACTATTAAATAAAGTAAATTAAATAAAAAATAACCTCAACATTAATCTAGCATACGATTAATCTTATTCTAAAAAGCCTTAATCTAGCGTACACTGCTGCCTTTCAGAAACAATGCTTTTGAGGGAAATTGTCTCCCTAATATGCTCCTCCTTTTGTATTGAAGTTTATTAGAGATGAAACACACATAGAAAATAATAGGATCACCACTCCCATATTCTCATTGGTTCCTTTTCCACAACAACATAGAACACAAACAAGACAGCCTTCCATGCTAAAAATGCAGACAGATAAAGCACTACTGTTTGCATCTGCGTTCTTAAATGTCAAGTGGAAAAAGCATTATTGTTCAATTTATTTTCAAAATCTGCAATATTATATATTCCAGTGTCCCTATATTATATGTGATATAATGCTTCATTCATGTGTCATAACCTATGACAGTTTAAGCTGAAATTACAGGCATTTAGAGGCACCGATCAAGGGTGCAAACAGAAGTTATATTTGCCGTGCAATTGACACCCTGAAAATGCTCTGCAGCTATGCTGAGACACATGTACAAGGTTGCAGAGCACATTAAATGTAGCCAGCCATGTGACAAATTAACTCTCATCAAGTGAGGGATCAGATGAAGGTGCTCCACTTTGGGAATGCTTTAGGGAACTTCTGTCCCTAGGATCAAACTGTCGTGTGATCAGGTGCCGGCTGGGTTGGCAGGGTAGATGGATTTGAGCCCCGCCCCCCACCTCACAACGCCCCACCCCCATTCATCACCTCTTCTAGCTCAGGCCAGGCAAACCCCAGCCTGAAGCTGACTCCTCTTCTTCTCCCCCTTCCTTTGACCAGAAGCATTGTACTGTGGGGTGGAGCTAGGGGAGAGAAGCTGCACATAGGCTGCTCTGCTTGATTGGCTCCAAAGTGGAGTCTGATTCCCCCACCCCCACCTCCCAGACTCAAGTGCAGAATGTCTGTTGGGTTAGGGGGATGCTTTAACTCATGGTGCTTTATATAAATTAGTCCCTATACTTTACATGGTACTTGTATATAAAGCAACATGAGTTAGAGTGGGAAATCTGCATGTCTGTCGGTGCCCCTAAATGCCTGTAATTTCAGCTTAAACTGTCATAGGCTATGATACATGAATGAAGCATTATATGACATATAATATAGGGACACTGGAATATATAATATTGCAGATTTTGAAACTAAATTGAACAATAATGCTTTTTCCACTTGACATTTAAGAACCGAGATGCAAATGAACATATTCTATTGAAGCCCAGTACGTTTCCTCCTATGGGGCGGGAGGAATGATGCTTTTGTTTGCTCCAGATTCCTAAACAAAAATGATGACAACAAAAAAAAGTCCTCAGATAATAATACACAATGCATATCAGTTCTAATGAGCCAATGTAATTATAGCTTTTTTTCTACTGATGATTATGTCAAATTGCTTAGATCCCTGTATATGACTTTTCTCAATAGTCACATAAAAACTAACCTTTTAAATTATATTTAGACATAAATGCCAACAATGAGACAATAATATGGAGTATATTTTCCTCTAAATACTGGCTAAGTATTCTAGTCAATGTTAATATGAATTAAACGCATTCAGCAAGACACTATTCTTGATATGCCTCTTTACATTTTTATGCTTTCCCTGAACATCAATCAATGTGCCACACCAAAGCATAAATAAGCCATTTTTTTTTCCAACTTTGCTAAGAATATTCAGTCACTACTCTAATTTTTTCACTTCATTTGAGCAAAGGGGACAGTTCTCAACATATACATGGGAGACATGGTGGACTTTATAAAATATACCCACTAAGTTGGTGTTTTTCAAAGAGATTGCACGGTCCTTGCAGTCTATGAAGGCTGAGCCCCTCTGATTCAAGGAGGTTATATGTTCTGCCATAATGGCTGAAATGATTGAGTTCTGTTTAAAACACATCCACCCACCTCTCTGCATACTATGTTGGTTAGGATTATTACTCATTGGCAACACAAAAGCAACTTTTATTTTAGTTACACAATGCTGTTTAACCTAGCATATGTACTGTACACAACCAGTTGAAATTCCAATCAGTGCCCCGAAATGGCTAGACGTGCACCACTTGTATTAAATGCTTGTATGCACGCTCTGTGAGTGATCCAATATGCCAAGACCTCCCCCATCAATTCTATTTTTTTTTTGGTGTTAATGATTTATGATAGGAGTAGGAAAGAAAGCTGCCAAACATGCATTTGGGCCCCACAAGTACAGCCCAGCCTCGACTGACAAGCAGAACATATACACAGGTAAGCAACAGGGGCCAGGGCAATGCTGAGATTAGGGGGCCAGTGCACACATCCTCAGGAGGCCTCAAATGCCTCTACACAAACACTCGTAACATGGGAAACAAGCAGGAGAAACTTACCCTCCTGCTAGCCAACACCAACCCAGACATAGTGGGGCTCACTAAAACGTGGTGGGACCCAGTGCACAAGTGGGCGGTGAATATCAAGGGCTATAGGCTGTACAGGAGGGACAGGACAGGGAGGAAAGGCGGGGGTGTGGCACTCTACATTAAGGAGGAATATACTTCCCCATCAAGTAGCACAGAGTCAGAGGAGGGGCACACTGAAGTACTCTCAGTTAGAATACAAGGCAGTTGAGGGGAAAAAGACTTAACAGTGGGGGGGTCTACTACAGACCACCCAACCAAGGGGAAGAGCTAGACCAGGAAGTCTTAAGTCAGCTCATGGAGGTAGTTAGGTCAAAGGACGTGGTTGTCATGGGTGACCTGAACTTTCCAGACACCTTTCCAAGCGGGGGGGTGGGGCAGCTCCACCAGCACTTCTGGCTTAGGCGGAAGGCCTGTTTGGCTGAGGGCACAACCGCAGGAATTGCAAACCGCAGGCTTTAAAAAGCGGCAGTTTGAAATTCCCTTGCAGTTGGAAAGCAGGAGCAGAGGGAGCAGGGTGTACGTGTGCCACAGGTGTACCCACCTTACCTCAGCGGCGAAGGCAGCAGCTGCAGAGGAGACAGCAGAGGGGGCAGCAACAGCTGATTTCCCCCTAAGGTAAGTGGGGCAGAGGGTACAGCGCAGCTGAA
This sequence comes from Gavialis gangeticus, assembly GCF_001723915.1. Classification (NCBI taxonomy): domain Eukaryota; kingdom Metazoa; phylum Chordata; order Crocodylia; family Gavialidae; genus Gavialis; species Gavialis gangeticus. The sequence goes on from NW_017729026.1 coordinate 36,424,934, forward strand.
GCGGATCCGGAGGGGAATCTCTCTGGAGCCCTCTTAGCTCGCCTGACAGGGAGCTGTGCTCCCGAGCTGCGTGCAGGCAGGCAGACAGCGGGGGGGCTTTCCCCCAAGCAGGGGAGTAGCTCCAGGGGCCTTTCCCCCAAGTGGGGGGGCAGCTCTGACTAGCCCCTTGGGATGGTAGTCCCTGCCACCCCGGAATCCCAGCGGGAGGGTTGGTAGGGGGCGGGGCCGCCAGCCAGCCAGCCAGCACTTCCAGCTTAGCCGGAAGGCCTGATTGGCTGAGTGCATAACCACAAGAATTTCAAACTGAGGGCTTTAAAAAGCAGCAGTTTCAAATTCCCTCGCAGTTGGGAAGCAGGAACAGAGGGGGTAGGGTGCACGTGTGCCACACATGTACCCAACTTACCTCGGTGGCGAAGGCAGCAGCTGCAGAGGAGACAGCAGCGGGGGCAGCAACAGCTGATTTCTCCCTAAGGTAAGTGGGGCAGAGGGTACAGTGCAGTTGAAGTGGATCCAGAGGGGAAGCCCTCCGGACCCCTTTTAGCTCACCCGACAGGGAGCCATGCTTCCGAACTGCACGCGGGCAGCGCGCACGAACAGTGCGCGCAAACAGGCGCGCTCTGTAAGGGTGTACTGGCATTTGCGCCAGTGTTCACGTAAGGCAGGCGCGAGGTAGCTGCCCAGAGCAGCACCTCCAGCGAGCAAAAGCAGCAGGTGCAGCTCTGCAGACATGGTGCAGATGCGGAGTGCAGCTGCCAGGGGCCCCACCCAGGTGCAGCCACCTGCCATGGGCTCTTCTGAGGCCTCCACCCAGATGGAGCAGGTAGCAGGTTCAGTGGCCCTTTGTCCCCCTGTCTGTGGGGGGGGTTCGATGGGGTCCTGTGGGGGTGGGGCCTGGTGGTCCCCTTGCCTGACACTCCTGTGCATGACTTAGGGCCCTGGAGGAGCAGGTGAGGGAGCTGCAGGCTGAGGTGAGAAGGCTCAGGGGGATCAGGGATGCAGAGGATGAAATTGATGCCTATTTCTGTTCTTTGCAGGCCTGGTTGCCCACTGTACAGCCCCCACAGGAGATGCATCCAATGCAGGAGTGGCAGAAGGTGTCCAAATCCAGAGCTGCTAGGCCTAGAGTGGTGGAAGCTCCCCAGGTTCACCTGGGGAACAGGCTTGATGCCCTGGCAGCTGTGAAGGAGAAAGACAGTGAAATTGCCTCCGGCGGGGACGATGCCACTCTCCACATGATAATGAATGGGCAGAGAGCGAACACCAGCAGGAAGAAACACCGGGTCCTTGTCATCGGACACTCCATCCTACAAGGACTAGAAGGTCCCATCTGTCAGCCTGACCTCATGATCTGGGACGTCTGCTTCATGCCTGGGGCTCAGGTTAGAGACATCATGGAGAGGATCCCAGCCTACATCTGACCTGCAGACCAGTACCCCATGGTTGTCATCCACGTGGG
>NW_017729026.1:36426775-36441286 GCF_001723915.1 Gavialis gangeticus
ACCAGAGGAAATGCCCTGTTGGACCTGGTCCTAGCCACAGCCAACAACCTGGTAAGGGGCCTCCAGGTCCTTGACCACCTAGGTGATAGTGATCATCACTTGCTGGAATCCACCATCCAGCGCAGGGTGTCAAGGGCCAGCAGCTAAGGGCCAGCGGCAAGGCCCCTAGACTTCAAGAGGGCCAACTTCAACAAGTTGAGGAGATTAGTGGGAGAGGCACTGGGGTTCTCAAGGGCAGGGGAACTCAGTGCCCAAGATGAGTGGTTGTTCCTTAAGGAGACAATACTCAAGGCCCAAGGGGTGACCATCCCAACAAAAAGCAAGGGGGGCAAGAGTGCCCAAAAGCCCCCCGGCTCACCAAGGGTGTATGGGAATGCCTGATTGCCAAAAAGGAGACAGCAGCGGTGGAAGCGGGGTGCTATCTCCAAAGAGGAGTATACCTCCTCTGCTCAGGCCTGTAGGGGGGCTGTCAGGAAAGCTAAGGTGGACATAGAGCTAGGACTAGCATCCAAAATCAAAGATAACAAAAAGTCCTTTTTCAAATATATAGGGAGGATGAAGAAAGCACCGGGAAATGTGGGGCCCCTGCAAGATCCTCTGGGCAATCTGGTGGTTGCGCCAGAGGAGAAAGCAGACATCTTTAACCAATTCTTCACCTCCATTTTCTTGTCCAGGGATTGGGACATCCCCACCGTGATGCAAGACGGACTTGAGGGGAACGCCTCGAGACCTCAGGTTGGGGAGGACCAGGTTAGACAGCTTCTGCAGGGGCTGGACGTGTTCAAATCAGCGGGTCCAGATGCTCTCCACCCCAGGGTGTTGAGGTAGCTAGCAGGGGTTATTGCAGGGCCCTTGGGACAGCTTTACAAGCACTCGTGGTGCTCGGGCCAGGTGCCAGATGATTGGAAGATAGCCAGCGTGGTCCCCATCTTTATAAAAGGGACAAGGGAAGACCCAGGCAACTATAGGCACGTCAGTCTTACCTCAATCCTAGGGAAACTCTTTGAGAAGATCATCATGGAGCACATCTGTGATGGGCCGGCCTCCAAGATGTTGTTCAAGGGCAACCAGCATGGTTTCATTAGGGGCAGGTCATGTCGGACCAACCTGATTGCCTTTTATGATCAGGTCACAAAAGCCCTGGATGCAGGCGTTGCCGTGGATGTAGTCTTTCTGGACTTCAGCAAGGCCTTTGACACCATCTCCCACCCCATCCTCATTAAAAAATTGGGTGACTGTGGCATTGAGGCACACATAGGTCAAGGGTCAGTGAGAATCTAGTCAGGGAACATCTGAAGGGGACTGGATGTATTTAAATTAGCTGGTCCAGATGATTTCCACCCCAGAGTACTGAGGGAATTAGCTGAGGTCATTGCAGGACCCCAGGCATGGCTGTACGAGCACTCGTGGTGCTCTGGTGTGGTGCCGGAGGACTGGAAGAGGGCCAATGTGGTTCCCATCTTCAAAAAAGGGAGGAAGGAGGACCAGGGAAATTATAGGCCAGTTAGTCTTACCTTGATCCTGGGTAAGCTTTTTAAGACAATTATTCTGGCACATGTACACAAGGGGCCAGCAGGGGAGATTATGCTTAGGGGCAACCAACACAGGTTCATTAGAGGCAGGTCCTGTCAGACCAACCTGGTGGCTTTCTATGACCAGGTCACCAAATCCTTAGATGCAGCGGTAGCAGTGGACATAGTCTTCCTGGACATTCGGAAGGCCTTTGACAGTCTCTCACCCCGTTCTCGTTAAAAAACTGGGGGACTGTGGTGTCTACACCTACACAGTCAACTGGGTCACCAACTAGCTGGAAGGCCACACCCAGAGAGTAGTGGTGGATGGGTCATTTTTGACTTGGAGGGATGTGGGCAGTGGGGTCCCCCAGGGCTCGGTCCTTGGGCCCACACTGTTCTACATCTTCATCAGTGACTTGGACAAAAGGGTAAAAAGCACCCTGTTCAAATTTGCTAGGGTGGCTTGGATCTGGAACCAACTTCCAAGAGAAGTGGTGCTGGCTCCTACCCTGGGGGTCTTTAAGACAAAGCTAGACCCCAGTACGTTTGACCCCAGTACTTTTTCCTGCCATGGCAGGGGGTCGGACTTGGTGATCTGCTTAGGTCCCTTCCGACCCTACTAACTATGAAACGATGAAACTATTTCTTCCACCCTGCTCCAAGAGCCTTAGTCCATAAAAAAATGTAGGTTCTCCCTTTTCTACTGTTTCTCATAGTTACCTAGTCAATCAGCTTAATCCAATATCTCATTTATCTTTGAGAATTAGCCCTTCTAACCGTCACCCTTGCTGTTAACAGTTTTACCTTTATAATGTTAATTTGTAGAATTCTGTTGCTATTAATGCAATAATACCTCCCTGAGGTTGTAAAGAAGAGTGAATTTGCCAGAGTACATGATCATGATGGATCAACAAAATACATTTCCTTCTAACCCCAAGTAGGTTTCTGATCAGAAGAAAGAGGTGGTTCGCAAGTGCCACTGGCAGACACTCAAAAAAATTGCATTTATGATCTTGAGACACTTAAGACACTTTTAAAAAATGTATGAAGAGTCTCACTGCTGCTTTTCCCAGAGATACCGGGTAAAACCTACATGTATAAGTCTTGGAGACTTGGATCTATTATTTGAACACAGTGCATGGCTAGGTACAGAGGGTTACATTTAATGTATGCTATGCATGCAAAAAGCATTTTAAAGCCAAAACAGAACAGATGTTTATGGGACTTAAAGTGCTCTAAAAATGGTGGATCCATCTCTAAGTTAACCCTCAATGGATGATTAACTTAGTTTATGTTAGACCACTTTATAAATGCTCCACAGATGTACCACATCCACATGCTTCAGTGCTGCCTTCCCAAGGGCTGTCACTGGGTGGCTTCCTAGCTTCAGCCAGTGCTTATATGCTCTGCACGAGCATCTGCCCAGCCCTGCCCTCAGGTAGTCACAGGGAGGAGACACAAAAGGCTCTGTCTCCTCCCTGCGCAGCCAGGCAAGAGAGGAGGAGATGGGAGTGAAAACACAGCCTCTCTTCAATGAAGATCCTCCCCACCCCAACCGAAGCTTGCAGACTCAGGTATTAGAGAGAGATGGACTGGGTCTGCATGGGAGAAAGGCTCAATTTCTCCCTTCAGACCCAGTTCCCAGCATGGTGAAAAGCCAAGCCAGACAGCCCTATCCTGCAGCTTCTGACTGCTATTTTCAGGAGGCTTGGGTGGGGAGAGGGTGGTGAAAAGGATCACCCCTGCCTCAAGGGCCTGGACCTAGTACAGGTCCAACCAGTAGGTCCTCCCACCCTGCCACCTCCACCCCAACCTCTTGGCAGGTACAGAAAGGAGCAGAAGTGCAGAGCTGCTTGGCCCAGTCTTTCACCATGCCAGGAACTGGAGAAGTGATCCCCCTTTCGAAATGGACCCAGATGGCCCCTTCTCCCCAAGACCCCAGTCAGCAAGTTGTGGAGGAGGTCCCTCACAGGAGGGGGTGCTCTCTTCCCCCTCAGCCCCAGTTCCCATCATGGCAAAAAGCCAGGCTGGGCAACCCTACACTACAGCTCCTTGTTGCTGCTGTCAAGAGGCTGGAGTGGGGGAGGAAAAGAGCCCCACTGCTGTGTGGACCTAGCTTAGCTCCCTTCCCCCCTGAAACTGAGCCAATAAGCTGCTGCAGGGCTCTCATGGCAAGGGGACTCCCTTACCCCACCTCCATATGAGTCTCCTGACAATGGCAGCCAGAAGCTACATCATAGGGCTGCTTAGCCCAGCTTTTCACCATACCAGGAAATGAAACTGGGGGAAAATGAGCCCCCCCACCCCACCACAAGCCCACACCCCCCACAGCTTTCTGGATGGGGTCTCAGGAGGGGCTGGGCTGGTTCTATGCTGCAACAGGGGTCCTTCTCCCCCTGCTTCCCCTCCCCAGTTCCCAGTGTGGTGCAAAGCTGGGCCAGGCAGCTTCAGGCTTCAGATCCTGACTGCAGATGTCAAAATGCTGAGGCTGGGGAGAAGGGGCTCCCTGCCATATGTACCTGGCCCAGTCCTCTTCCCCCCCAGGTCCCAGCCAGCAAGTGGCGGGCCCATGCAGTGGGGAAGCTCCATTCTCCACCCTTCCCCACAGTTGCTGCTCCCAGTTGATGGGGGGGGGGGCAGGAACTGGGGAGAGAGTCTCTTAGGAGGTGTGTGGGAGCTTCGCCTGCCTGCTGGCCTTGACCAGTGCAGGAAGGCACCAAGCTTCCCCTTCACTGAATGCCATATATCTGTTTGGTTCATTCCCACTCTAATTTATAGCACTTTAAGTAAAGCATGATAGCTAAAGCACTTCTGCCAGGGGCTTTTTGAACATTTGTAATTAGTTTATGTTGTTAGGCATACTCCAACTGAGATAAGCTTGTTTAAGAACTCAAGAAAAAAATGGTTTGCCATATAAAAATAAGCAGATAAAAAGTTAAACAACTATTATATTGAAGCAGACATTACAAACAATGACACTTTTTAAGAAGAAAATATTTTAGGAAAATTAAAAAAGTGCTTGAAGTATTACATAACATAATGTTATATACCTAGGTTAACAGCCTCTTGAATGAGAGCATTCTAAAAACTCCCATTGTCTAATAATTCATTGTCAATTTCAGCTGAAGTTTAGAATGCTACTTAAGCTGAAAAAAATGACCGTTCAGAAGACTCTAACATAATATTTTACTCTACACCTAAGCAGCACAGCAGAATAAACCATCTAGATCAAAAAACATTTAGCAAAGTATATTGAAAGGAATGTAAATAATAACTGACAGTGGGATGCATTTCCTACAGCTGCAGAGAGCAATTCTGCCTTATCTTTGTTTCTTTTTGATTATTTTATTTTCAAACAAATTCAGAAAGCAAAATCCATGAAAAAAGTAAAATGATTCAACTATGTGGGACCCAAAGAGAAATAAATCTCTTCCTAGCCAATAGAGCACAAACTCACAGTTGTGGCTCAAGTGTTGTAGTAGGAGTTATAGTCCATATTGATCACCCAACCAGAATTTTATGCCAAATGACTTAAGCCAAATTGGAGCCAGAGCAGGACTGTACCATGTATCTCCTGCAGGTTCAAAATTCCATGCACAGAAGCACTGAATTAGGAGTTATGATTGATTAAAGAGCTAAGACAGGATTGTAGACCTTTTTACAAGAATATGACCAGGGTTAGCATTTAAAATTGTCTTTGTCTTTTAGTGTTTAAGATAATAGATTATTAGACAAGCCTTCCATGAGAAAAGGCTCTCTAAATGGAAACGCATAATCCATATTATCTAGATTGACTAGATACAGAATCTCTTTTTTCAGCATGACAGCTGAACATTCTTTCTATGTGATGACCTCTGATGCTAGCTGTATATAACCATCCTTCTGGTAAAGTTAAATTAGAAACATCAGGGAATCTTTCAAAATTCTTAGTTTATATTACAGCTGGTTGGATGTCATTTATTAGATCTATTAAGTGGTGATTTTTTTTGCTGTACCTAGTGAATAATGTATTCAACAAATAATATTTAGGTATTCAGTTGGCTGTACTTTGAAGCTGACTGTGGAAATGACTTTTTTTGTTTGACCAGACTTTCAAAAGAGTGGCAACATGAATAAGAACTGAATGTGCCTTCTCTACCCAGCTATAATCTATGAGCCAGCACCTCTGGCAGTGAATGGAAAGACCCCTATAATTTCAGTCAGAGCTGGACAAGGCTATTGAAGAACACAATAGTCTGAGTTTTCCTTCAGGCTATCAAATACTTTTTCACAATGAGAAAACATGTAATGAAATGTTGTTTATCTTTTGCTTTTCACTGTGATTGCTTTGGAAGAAAGCAATAGTTGGAGATGTTTTGGGGAGTGAAGAGGTTATACTTACCAGTAAGTCTGGTGGGGATTAAATACAATAGCTTTTGGGGGGGATTCATTTTTTCTATAAACTACCTTTCCTTGGCTTTATAGGAATGAAAGGATTTTAATGAAGATGAGATCTGGCATGATTATTCTCTTATCGTATTTGCAATCATTTAGCAATGATCTGGCTGTGGCACACAGCCATTTTTTAAACCAAAACATTTTATAAAAACAGTGTATCCCAATTAGTTTCATAACAAAGAATTTTTGAACTGGAGTAGCTAATTGCATTCATGCCCTGGAGCCTGCTGGTTAGAGTGTTGGCATAGGATGTAAAAGCCAAGGTGTTGTGACAACCCTGAATTCCCAGAAACTGGCACAAGCAGCAAGGGGGAGTTCTCACTTTTATGTTAAAAAGCATAGGGGTTTGGGTCACAAGACAACAAGTCAAAGGGAGGGAACAGCTAAAAGGTAAAGAAGCATCAACACTATGGTAACATATACTCAGCACCTTAATTTACTCCTCACACCCTCAGAGGTGTCCCCAAACAAGACTTTTGTCAAACACCAGCCTGCAGTTGCCCCCAAGTCTGAGTCCAGCTCCTTCAGTTCACAGTCCTGGCTGGCAGAGCCAGTGTGATCTCCAGCTCCACTGCACTCCTCTGTGTAGGGCTGACCAGGTTCCATGCGCATGCGGCTTTCTCTTCCCCTCACTCCAGCCTCAAGCTTCCTCTTCCTTTTTCCCTTGAGTTGTCATTCAAATTAACAGTCAGCACAGCTCTGCAGTCTATACCCTGGTTCCTCCTGCTGCTTCATGCATTATATTACAGTTTGACATTGAAAGAAGGTGCCATTGTAATACTCTCTGACACTTTCCCCCCTGCTTCTGGGTAAAACACTAGGCCATATGCAGGAACATGGCCAGGCAGTGTGCATCATGGAGTACAACTGTAGTTCTCTAGAGTGGCAGTGGAGTTCACTACTGATGGAGGGAACTGTCATCCAATTTTTTTGCTGCCAAACCCTTTCTGAGAAGGCAAAAAAAGTTTCTGATTTCACTAACAAAAACAGGGGTCATTTTTCCTCTCAACAGCAGCAGTCTACTGTTCATATAGAAAACTATGATTCCCAGAATACCTTGCATTCCATTACACACATTGCTTGTGCCTGGGCTGTTTTCTGCAGCCCTTTGGGCAGGTAGACTACGGGATACGAGGGTGAGGTGCCCCTTCCCCGTCCTTCTGGCCCCCCTCCCCTTAGGCAAGTGCACATGCCACACTACCCAGCCTGCATTATACCACTGTATGGGAGACCTGGGTTCAAGACTATATACTGACTGTTTTTAAGTGATGGAAAAATCTCTTTTCTGAATCAGAAAGTATGGAGATTTGAAACTACATGCCCTATACATATACTGCACTAGATCTTTAAATACAACACAACAAATGTGAGTCTTTAAAGTAAGAGGATGGGGTTTTTTTGTTTGTTTGTTTAGTTTGGTTGTTTGTTTGATAGTAAGTTGCTGGCTGTGGTGTGTGAAACTGGCCTGAATAGACATTCTGGTGGGCCATTTTGAAAAAGCAGTTGCCTGGTAATGCAAAGGGCTGTACTTGATGGCCTACATGACTGCTTCCAGTCCTGTGTTCCCATGTGCACATGCAGTCTCCAAAAGAAGATTAGAAAAAGTAATTAATTCTATCAAGCAGCTTGTAATCTCAATTCATCACTTTTAATAAATATTTATACAAGGCTTTGTTCATTCATTATAGAAGTCTCCATTGTCTGTGAACTACTTTTATTGCACTGTAGACATCAACAGTCTAAGATAGATCTAATGTAACTGAAAGCTATGCCTATATTCACTCCTTGGACAGGATTTCCAGTGCCCATCTCCCAAAGGTTGCTGTCTGTTAAGAGTAGCCTTGATTAATAAGAACCCTGATGGCAGAATTTAACTTGGTTCACAGAGCTGTGTGTCACTCTCTATCACACTAGAGGATTGGTATCCCTTTAACAGTATTTCAGGCTGAAAATAATATGAGAGAGAACAGTTTTCACCTAAAGAATTTGGAATGACATTGTCATTTATGCAGTTTGGCCTATAACACCATTGTATGCACACCATGATCTATTTTACCTCTGATTATTTGTTTCTGAACCATTGGAGATGTATAGAGGGTACACACGGATGCACGTTCACCCCCTGAGATTATCTGTACCCCCACCCCCAAGAGAAGCACCAGTGGCACTTCTGGGTTTGCTGCTGGGAAACCTGGCCACAGACTACTGTAGCAGGGGGCAGGGGCGTGCCAGGCTCGCAGCCGGCCCAGCACAGCAGGCACAGGCAGGTAGGTAAGGTTTCTTCTTGGGGGTGAGGAGATCAAGAGACCCACAGTGCAGGAGGAAGTGTGGCATGGGCAGGGGTGAATCATTCACCCCTGCCCCAATCCTTGCTGCACTGTGGGGATTGTCCAATGGCCCAGCCAGGGCCCCATTCACCATGAATGGGGCCCCAGCCAGGCTGGGTCATGGGGCAATTGGAGCCCAGTGGCTCCTGCCACTTCATGCACTGTGGGGGAGCTGGGGAGGGGTGGTATGTTCCCCCAACCCTTTGGCTCCAATGCACAGTGGCCCTGGATGAACCACTGAGCTCTGATTGCCCTGCGACCTGGTCTGGTCAGGGCCCTATTCATGGTGAATGGAGCCCTGGCTGGGCCAAGTTGAGGGACAAGCAAAGCTAAATGGATCCTACAGAGTCGTGGCGCTGGGGAGCCAAGGGGGGGGGGCACATGCCCCCCTGATCTTTGCACAGGGCAAGGGTGGGCTGCATCTGCAAGGCAAGCTGGGTTCTGCCTGCTCCATACCTCCCTGCAGCCTTTTAAAGTGGTGCAGCTCAGTGCCATGTGCCTCACAGCTGCAGCCCACCCTTACTCCAGGCAAAGATCAAGGGGTGCACGTGTCCCACCTGGCTCCCCAGCACCATGACTCTGCAGGAGCTGCCAGGAATGACTTAGGTGGGGTGGGGTACCCAGGTGCTCCGTTTCCTCTGGCCCAGTAACACAGCCAAGGCTGGCCCCGCTCCAACTCTGGGCCACCCCAGGTGGTGCAGGGCTGGGGCCAGACAGGGTCTGGTGCAGGAAGGCAGCCAGAGCCAGTGCAGAGCTGGGGGGCAGTGGATGCTGGTGCCGCTCAATGAGCCCTGGCATAAAGAAAGGGGCAGCCACATGGGTGCAGCAGACTCCAGCCCTGATCCCAATCCCTGCCCGATGCCAGTCCCAGCCTCACTCCCTCCCCTGCCATGGCCCTTTCCTCCCCCCCACCCGTTCCCCCGCAGACTTTTACCCGGGGGACAGGCATGTGCACACATTTACACACATTCAGCCCCCATCACAATGGTTTTTCTCTACATCTGCCCCTAGCCCCCCAGTTGGCGATCAGCTGCTGGGGGACCCCTCCCATGGTCGGCGATCAGTGGCCACTCATGCTCCCTCAGTATTAAGAGGCACCAGTCACCCATGTTTTGAAATTTTAGGTGGCAGTAGTTTTGACTATTTCTGGTTGAATGTAGAATCACACTCATTGGTAGTGGTAGTAGTCCTAAGTCTAAACTCTTCCTTCTAGGGATGTAAATACCATTACAAAAATATCCATTTAACCTCTTCTAATTATAAACAGTTAACTGACAACACATTTCTAGTCAACACGGGGTGATGGAGGCCTAGACTGGAGCCTTCCCTGCCCCACCCCACCATGGGGGAGGAGTCATGGTCATCTGCCTGGAGCAGTGTGGGGAGCCAGGGGCTACACACAGTTCTGCTGAGACACAGCTGCTGCTGGGAGCCACTCCCAGGGACTTTGATGGGGTGGGGGGCAGGGAGGAGGTAACAAAAAGCCACACCAAACAACACAGCCCACATGAAGCTGTGGATGGTATCAGCAGACAAGGAGCTTTCCTATCCTGCTGCAGCCACTGGCACACTGGGAGGGAGGGAGCAGACTAGCGATGGGTGCTAGTTTACCCTTGCCCCTCCTCTTCCTCTTTCCTTCCTGCTCACTCCTTCCTCCTCCCTGTACTGTATTACCCATATAAATATACTTATTGTTTAAACTTTTAAAAGTTTAATCTTTTACATCCCTACTACCTTGTCCAGATCTTTTGGATCCATTTTTTCTTAGAAAAGAAGCACTCACCTGTCCAGAGAGAGCTTCCTATTTCAGAATTCATTTCTAACATAATGTAAAACAAACAGTCAATCTCAAATTTCCTTAAACCAATAATCTATAAAATACTTCAATCAGGGAAATGAAAATACTTTGCTTCAATTATTTGGTGTATTTTAAATTTTTATAACAAATATTCAAGTTATTTGAAAAGTAAAACAACATTTTTGAGAAAATGATCTCTGAACTCTAAAAGTTTGATTTAGGATATTTCTCAATCATGACACTTCTGAAAAAATGATTGATCAACATTTTCTGATGGAAAAAAGAAATGTTGCATCAGGTAACTTCTACTGTCTCCATATTTTTGGTTTTCCTTCTGCTCCTCTCTCTCTCTCTGACTAGCAAACATTCTTACTTCGCTGCTCCTGGTGTCTTCTTCTTTCAGACATCTTACAGTAAAATCTTAAAATGTTACTACAGTACATTCACAAGTATATTTCATTTTTAGCAATTTACAGCATCTATTCAGTGAAAAGCTGCTGAATGTGCCCTACATTTGGAGCGCACTTGCACTTTTTTCTTACTTGAATTGTCTGGGACTGGTCTTTTACCCATAGTTTCTCTGTGCAAAGGGATGTGTATGTTTGTGTTAAATTTGCGAAATGTGAGTATGGAGTGGGAGTATTACCTACTGAAAGAGATGAAGAATGTTAAAGATAAATATAGGTAAAGGTAAATATAATCTATGCATTATGGTTTCCTGTTCTGGCCTCTGATGATGATTTCATATTATTACTTTGTCCTGTCCTGGGATTAGTAAAATCATCATTTCAGATGTATTATTTTCCATAACGTAAAAACTACTGTATGAAACTAATAATAGTTACTAATATAGTAGAATCCACAATTCAACCCTATTCATTATTTCATATCTGTTTCACATTACATGATTGTTTTTATTAATTCATTTATTAATATGTTTATTTTAAATTATTTTTTCCTAAATTTTACCTAGGAATTCCTTAGAAATTACTTGAAACTTCACCTGTAAAAGCTTTTTTTCCTTTTATAAATATTTTAAGGAAAAATGTATTAAATAGTTTAAAATTTCTCATGTACTAAGATACATAAAAAATTATAATAATAACTTTTTATTCAGACTTTATCATAGGTGTAAAGAAGATCTATGTGAAGTCACACATGATCCCAAGTATACTACCCAAGGTTTTCTTTCATTGTTTTGCATAATCCATACATTATTATTATTATTATAATTATTATTATTATTATTGGAGAACACATTGAGATAGCACCCAGACCTGTTTTATATTGCTGTCTCATATCAAAGAAGAAAGCATCAAAGTGACAATCAGCACACTGACTGTGTTATTACAAATGATATTACAACAACAGTTTGTGTTTGTCTATTAAAAAACAAGGAGTTTGGAGATGAATCATAGAAATATGAAGAGATACTAATAAATTACACAAACTAGAATTGAACGCTAAAATATATGCCTGAAGATCCACTGGGTAATCCTAAATTTTAGGTCCTGAAACTTACTTGAATTCTGTCAAATTGTGTTCCTCCCTGTTCGAATGCCCTTGTGCTGTCCAAACAAAATCAGATATTGATTTCAACTTCTTCGCTCTTGAACTGAACTACTAAAAATGCCCTTACTTTTATGCTTTATGTGAACTACTTCTTACACTGTACACCTGAACTAGTGACTCCATTGATTCCTGTCTGACTTCTGAGATAAATGTGATTTGTTCTGTTCCTATTCCAAAACCTCTCAATATCTAAGAAAATAGTCCATTTGCTTTCTGTGCATAAGTTTTCTATAAATCCAATTTCAAGAAAGCCACCAGGGAACATATCACTGCTTAAAATATGGCATTGCCAACAGGAATTGACAAGCAACCTTGGTATGTCTATCAAAATCTTAGTACCATTGTGCATATTTTGGGAAATGCATATACATTTTATCTTTTTTACAGTAAAGCAAAACTTCTCAGAATCATCAACATCTATTTTTTCTATACTTGCTCAGTCCTGGAGAAGAGCCAGCAAATGGAAACTAGGAACTGAACTTTCCAGGGGACTTTACTTTTTATTATCCTGGAAGAAAAATTGTTCTTAGTATTTTTTAAATAATCCTTTCCCGAAAACTTCCTGGTACGATATGGTTAAGAGTATCTTTCCTAAGCGCACAAGCGACATGTTATATGTAAAATGTGCACATGCACACACACACACACACACACACACACACACACTGTATTTACTCAAATACAGAACAAGGTTTGGGGTTTTTTTCCTACAATTGTAGCAAAACCCCGAGTTTTTCTTTTTTTTAAATTTATTTTAAAATGCATTCCCTCCCCTTCCCCAACCATTTCTGACTTTTTCCCTCCCTCTCTATTCCCTATAGATAAGTATAAGTAAGCTAAGATGTAGGATAAGCTTTAACATTTTATTTTAGGTAGTAAAGTATTATTTTTCTCTCCCCTCTTTGCAGATAAGTTCCCTGCTTTTTTGATATTGATACCCCTGTTATATAAGTGATAATTATTATGTTTGTACTGCTTTTATGTTGTATGATTACTGTTTTAGGCCTATATATGTAAGTTAGCGTAAGTCATGCCAAGTTTCCATTTTGTATGTCAAGCCTTCATCTTGTGTCCTATGCCCGGGCATTCCCTGTGTTGCAACTGTATGATTCATGTACCCCTCCCATGTAAATTGGCTCCCAGATGAACGAGAGTAATTGGGAATGATTGAAATAGAATTACAAGCCATTCAGACCTCTACTGAATGGCTTGTAATGACCAGGCCATCACCTCGCATTGATTCATCTAGGAGCCACAGACCTCACCCAGGAACAGAGACAAGAACCCAGCATTTGAAAGACAAAAGACCCTGCAGAACCAGCAACTCTACCATTGTACCCCACCATTACAGACACCGGAAACTGCACATCCCTGCATGGAGCACACATGCTCAGTACACCAGGGGCTGACCCTTGCCTGGGCATGCCTCCTGTCACTAGGGTCACACAAGGTCTGCCCCTATAAAAGGGGCAGTGAAGACAGACCCAGTGGGTACACCATTTCTATCTGAACCAGACCAGCTCCACGTCATGCTACCTATCCACCCCAGAGGCCTTGCCGGCAACCCCCTCTGGACAACACCGAGCTGAAGGAGACTCCAGCTGGCCATCAAGGATCAACTTCCAGCCTGGGATAAGTAGATATCACCTACACATTTCCTCCTCCAATTTGGACTCTCTCTCTCTCTCCCCTCCTGGACTTCAGCCTCTGTACCAAGCCTCTTTAACCCCTGCTGCCATTGTGTGTGTGTGTATGTGTGTGTGTGTGTGTGTGTGTGTGTGTGAAGGAACCAGTAAGATATTGTGTCACCATCTCCCATGTTCAATAAAACCACTGTCATTTGTAACTCCAAATTGGGTTGTATGTTACAGAGTCCCAGTCCCTTCCCCATCTTAAATTCTGGTCTCTCTCTCTCTCAGCTTCCCCCCCACATACCCTTTCCTACCACGTCTCAGCTCCTCTCTGTCCCTTCTCTGTTCCCCTGCTGCAGCCTCTTCACCCTGTTGCTCTCTGCTGTCTCTCAGTCCCATTCCTGCTGTCCACTGCCTTCTTCCCACATCTTTCTGCAGCCCTTCCTACCATTTCTGCAGCTTCTAACCTCCTGGCCCTGTTTTTGCTGTCCACCGCCTCCTTCCCGTGTCTTTCCACAGCACTTCCTATCACTTTTAGCCTCTCAGCCCCACTCATTTCTGCCTCCTGATGTCTCTCCGCATCTCTCTCTTTCTCCTCCTTCTGTTCCCAACCTTTCCTGTCCCTTTCCCCCTTTCCTTTGTGTTCTCCAGCTTTCCCCCACACCCTCTCTAGCCACTCCTTCCCCCCCACAGTCCTCTGGCCTGCCACTATCTTCCCCAGCAGTTCCTCTCCAGCACCCCTGGTTCCCGGAGCCATCCCTAGTTTCCTCTGCAGCCTCTCTAGCTCCCCTGCACCCTCTGTCCCAGTTTTCCTCTCCCCAATTACCTTTTGGCCCCCTGTAGCTCCAGCTTCAGTCCCAGCCTCTGTGCTGGCTTCTCTATGGCATCACTCCCCTGTTTCACAGGCTTTGGGCATTGCCCTTTTAATCAATTAAGGTCAATTAACCTAAAGTAACCCCTAAGGCTCAGTTCTTCAGCCCAGTTCTCTCTAGTCTGCTGGTTCTAATCCTGGTCCTGGCAACTTTCACTCCCTACACTTGCACTTTCTTACCTTAACTTTTCCCCAGGTATCCCAAATACACCAAGCACATACATACATACACATCACAACACCCAAGTTAGGAACTCACCTGTGTATACAAATTAGTGATCCGTGTATGTGGATGTGCAGATATTGATAATTGATTCTGGTCTAATTTCTTTTGGTCTGTATAGTGTGTGTAGGTGCTTGA
>NW_017729026.1:36441459-36450388 GCF_001723915.1 Gavialis gangeticus
TTGTGTGTGTGTGTGTGTGTGTGTGTGTGTGTGTGTGTATGCATCTAATTGATTTTTGAGTGTGTGCATGTGCAATTGTACACCACGCCCTCCTGTCTAACAGTGCAATATTAAGATCCTGGGGGTTGGCCTGGCCCCACAGGGCAACACTATCAGCATGTGGAAAAAGCTCCTCATCTTACATTTGCATACAAGGAAACCTTATTAAATATGTGGTATATAATTCAACTGCTGCCAAAGTAACATGTGCTTAATAATGGAACCCAATTATGAAGCTGAAGTCACCCCTGAGAATAGCTGTAAAACATATTGCCCATATAGGGCAAACATACTTATAAGAATATATATAGTTTTTCTTTTTTGCCCCTCAAAAAATGGGCACGCATTTTCTCCACAGGGAACTGGCACTGGGTATGGAGGTATTGGTAATACCAGGGCAGCACTGGGAGAGTCAGAGCCAGCTCTAACATCCTCCTCCTGGCACCGAAAATGCTTGCTTTTTACCAAAAGGCTGAGATGTTCATGGGAAACCACCACAAGCCAGTGCAATACATCTAAATAAGATACATGCAATGTCAGTTGCATGCATTCCCCTACAACACCACCGCCTTTTCAAGTTATGGTGAGCCACAAGCCTGCATACATTTTGACTTCATCTTCACTCCCACTGCTGAGCTATGCCTTTCTTTCCAATTTCCAATTATTCCTGTTTCTTTACCAGACTTAAATGTTTTACAAACATCACCAAACATCACCCAGAAGCTCTCTATCATTGACTTTCTCAGCCTGTTGCAGGTGGTTAGTGTGGTTCACCTTCCATGAGGTAAAGCTGGATCAGGTTGCCCTGTGCCTTATCTGCTTATATATTTTTGGAGGATCTACAGCTCATGACAAGAACACATGGTTCCAGTAATGAGTGGGGGGCTTTGTGGCTGGTATCTGGAGTACATACACATACTGAGCAGTGTTGAGTTGTGGGATCACCAGGGCTTGAAATTGTGTTGGCCCAGTCCAATGAAACATATGGTGAATCATGATGGCAATGTTTGGCTTTGGACAAATACCATGCATAGTTTGTACTATCTATAAGTCGTTACATAAGGGGTGCTTAAAAGTCTGTTTATAGGATACCTGCACTAAAACTGTATTGGTTTAAAAAAAGGTAACATCCATCAAGTCTGGATGAGCTAAGTCTATAGGTACTATATGCAAATTACTACAGCTATGTTTAATTTCAATTTGAATGTTTTTATATTTGCTCTTCACATTCATGGGGTATGGGAGAGCAGGGTTAGATAATAAGGGATAGGGCAAAGGGCTATAGGGGGAAGAAGTTAGGAGGTTGCAGAAGGCAAGGGTGCTACCTTACCCCCAAGATTTATTTTCCCTGCTGTAGCACAGGAAGGGGGAAAAATTCAAAGCAAACATCTCATAATTAGATTCTGTACCTAGAAAATTACAACAAAATTATATTTTTTCCATATATAAAATCTAATTACAGGGGGTTGTTTTATATTCAAATAAATATGGAGTGTGTGTGTATGTGTATGTGTGTGTGTGTGCGTGTGTGTGTGTATGTAAATATATGTATGCTGGTAGGTTTACAATATTTTATAGATTATATCTACTGTATGTATAATTATATGTAGTTATAATTACATATAGTATAATACATATTATATATTATTGTGAAGAATATATTATATATTACATAGAAGGTTGAATGTGTTACATATTTTATGTAATATGTTGTATAATATCTAAATTTGTGCTTATGGTGACAGATATGTATTATATGATATTATATATAATGTATATGATATTGTACATAATATGGTATAACATCAGAGTAATATATAACATTAGTAAAATATAGAATTTACTATAATAGTATAAACATATTAAATATATATATATATATACACACACACACACACAGAGGCTGATCCAAGAACCCCCACCTGCGTTGCACCCAGTCTGCCTGGGCTGAGCTATGTAGAGCCTCCAGGAGTTGATGCTGCCTTTCCCACCTGTAGGGTCTGGCACAGAGGCCAGGCACTTCCCTGGGATGAAAGTAGGTGGAGCAGGGAAAACCATGTTGGGCAATGGGGGAAAATGCAGTCCCAGCCCACCTACTGTCCTGGGTGGAAACTCCAGTGTGGGCTTCTAAGGGCCCCTGCATCCGGGACAGGCAGCAAAGGGTTCCACCCCTGCAGGGCTGCATTGCCCAGCTAGCAACCCTGCCCCAAGGGAAAGGTGTGGGAGAGCCACTAACAAAGGCTGTACCCATGCTGCACTGACCCCTTCCCCTGTATGGGGAGATGGGGGGTGTCCCTTGTGCTTTTACATGAGCCCTTCCTGCCTTCTTCCCCCTCTGCTGACTTACAGCACACCAAAGGGGACCTGCTGCTAGAACCACCACTACAGCTCCAGCATCTGTGTCTTGCAGTACAGCACCCACCATGCCTTCCTCTTGGCTGTGACCAGTGGCAGCATGAGGCCCCATGGGCTCAGCTCTGGCCTGCTCAGTCACATAGCCTTAAGGCACCATACGGTGTCTACACATGGGTTAAGGTGCCTTAATTAATCATACCAAAATTTGATATTTGCTTTATGCAAGTATTAAATTTAGGCGTGATTATCTTAAAATCACTATTTTTAAGGTTCATTAAGAGCCTTTGAGTAGGCTTTTGAGCTGTACCCAGTGTTCGTGTGTGCTGCTCCATGTTTTTTCTCCTTGGATTTTCTTGACCCCTGGATATCCAGGGGTCAAAAAACCCTCTCCACTTCACCCTTGCAGTACAGAGAACAGAGTATGTGGTATGTGGCACCACAGACATATCTATGCTGCCACATACCACACAGCTCCATTCATCTGGCCACAGCCAGTAATTTTTTTTTAAAGTACAGCCAGCTGTCCTGGACTCCTTGCCCCCTCAGTCTGGCTTCCCAGAGGATCCTGACCATCATTTCGCTGAATGAGTCAAAATGTGGTTTTCTGAAGTCCAGAGTCCTTATCTGCTGCTCTCCATCCTTTCTTTCCTCGGGATCCTAAGCTCAATCATCTCATGGTCACTACTGCCCAAATTGCCGTACACTTCTACACTCCCTACCAATTCTATGAGCAGAAGATCAAGAAGGGTCTGGCCTCTAGTTGGCCTCTACAGCACTTGCACCAGGACATCATCCCCAGCACTCTCCATAAACTTCCTGGATTTCCTGTGCACTGCTGTATTGCATTCCCAGTGGATGTCAGGGTGATTGAAGTCCCCCATGAGAACCAGGG
This sequence comes from Gavialis gangeticus, assembly GCF_001723915.1. Lineage (NCBI taxonomy): Eukaryota > Metazoa > Chordata > Crocodylia > Gavialidae > Gavialis > Gavialis gangeticus. Next base: position 36,444,746 of record NW_017729026.1, read on the forward strand.
CCTGTGATCTTGAAACTTTCTCTAGTTGTTTGAAGAAAGTAACAGTCCCTCATCCCCCTGTTCTGGTGGTCTATAGCAGATACCAATGATTATGTCACCCTTATTGCTTTCCCCTCTGGCCCTACCATAGAGGCTTTCAGTAGGCCCATATCCAGTTTCATACTGGACCTCTGAGCAATCATACAGCTCTTTTACCTAAACAGCAACTCCTCCTCCTCTTCTCCCCTGCCTGTCCTTCCTACACAATCTATACCCATCTGTTAGACCCCGACTCCATGCGACACCCAATGACTAGGGAGACAATGATCCAATTACCTGTGGATCCTGGTACTCATTAGCCAGAGCAGAGCAGGGGGCAAACAACAGCACACATTGGTAGCAACAACTTTATTCAGAATGGAGACAGCTTCAGACAAGGGGCCTTACACCGTAAGAGACAGGGTCCTGCCCTAAACAATAAGTTCATCCTTCATTTATACACTTTGGTTTATAATCATAAACATTCACTCTACCTTCGTCCTGCCTTCTGTTCCACCCATTTCTCCTCCCAACTCAAGCTCCACCGCTGTTTACTGTTTGCTTCATTAGCATGGAATTGCCTATGCATTTCATTCATTTACATGCCTTTTTGCTATAAGCACATGTTTAAGACCTTGTTTCTTGCTCCTCGGTCAATGGGTGGATTTTGACAAAAACCTGGAAGCTTCTGGAGGCTTATTCACCAATCACCATTCAGTTTTTTGCATATGTTCATTTTGGATTCTGTTACCAATTACATGTTGGCTTTCACATTCCAGTCTGTTTTTTTTGTCTCATGTTGTACCATCTTCCACCTTTTTTGGGCCCCTGTATCTTATCTCATTCCTTACTGTAGCTGGTTCACAGCACACAGGCTCACACAGATTTACTTACTGCTTTTTCTCAAAAAATGGTTAACATAGTTCAAATGGTTACTTGGCATAAGAAAATGGCTGGCTTAGCATAAGCATTCATAAGCAAAATATGGTTGCCTAAGCATCTTGCAATATATTTTTAATATATCATTCTGCCTTGTGGTTGGCAGCTCTGCTAGGCCACAGGTCATGCCTTTTACTAAGCTGCAAATCCAGTGCTCCCCAATAACCAAAATTATTGTCACCCTAACACCATCCATGGCAGTACTCCAGTTATGTGAATTATACCACTAAGTCTCTGTTATTCCAATAATATCATAGTTCCATGACTGTGCCAGGAATTCCAACTCTTCCAGTTTGTTTCCCAAGCTCCATGCATTTATATACAGATATCTGAGGTAACTACCTGACTGACCTATTTACTCAGGAAGAATGAAAAGGCCTCCCCTGTTGCCCATTCTGCCTGTGCTTCCTCCAGGTCACCCACTCCCCCACTTACCTCAGGGCTTTGGTCACTTTCCCCCAGTGAACCTAGTTTAAAGCCCTCCCTCCTCACTATGTTAGTGAGACTGTCAGTGTACTGCATTCTTCCTCTTCCTAACAAGCCTTCTTCTTGGAACAACATCCCATGGTTGAAGAAGCCAAAGCCCTACTCACAAAACTATCTGCCAGCAGATGCACTATATTAAAATGAAAATAATAGCAATATACGTACAGAAGTCAAACCACATTGCATCTTTTCAGCAGTGATACAGCAAGAATTTGAGAAATATTTGAACATCACAGCCTTTGCTTTGCCTGTTGATATTTATAAATACATGCCTTTATGTCCTGGTGCTGTCATTCATACTACATTATATTCACTTACAATTAAATTTGTTTTCCATCCAATGTGACAAACATGTTTAAGGGACTTTATTAGACTTCTAAAAATTATCAAAGCCTCTTCAGATTAGGAAGGAACATGTTAGTTTTTCATATGTTTGTAAAATGTCAGCATAATTTCCAAGAAAAATAGAAATGGAGGAACTTTCCATAGAAGTGATTGTCCCTTTTACCGTATCTGTTACTAAAGCCTCACCATTCACTGACTTACATGCTTAATATAAACAGAGCATATTTTCACATTAGCAATGAGGGAAAGAATTTCTTCTGGGCATTTAGTTCTGTGTAGCTCTTGTGAACAGGTGTATAAGAACCACCCTGGTGTTGCTAAATATATCTTATTGGAAAGTATTAGACTTGAATTAATTAGCCATACAACCTAATTCAGACTTCTGAAGATGATCTCCAATTGTATTATTGCATTGTAACTGGGTATAGTTTGCAACTGGGCATATATAAGAAAATAAGCTCCCAAGAGGCTCAAACCCTGTATAACCTCCTCTTTCAAAGGGGGGAAGTCACCTTGAAGGGAAACCTCAGAGTCCTCACAAAGTCAGAGAAGACCAACTAGATGTAACACAGTTATACCTCACCTTCAACCATCACCAACATGTGCACAATACAAATGGTGGGAACTGTTTGTGCTGGGAGATGCACACTACTCAGGAGAAAGAAAACATTAAAAAACAGGATAATTTTATCTAAGCTTCAGGACATCTGAATCTTTTGAAATTTAGTAAAAAAAATCTAAAATTCTGTAATGTGCTCAAGGTTGAGGCAGCAAAGCTCCATTCTCTCCTAGCCACTCCCTGGGCCCCACTTTGTTGCCCTCTTTGGCTTCTCAGGGTCCCGCCCTGATATCTCACCTGCCATACCTTGATGTTATAAACTGACAGAGACCCTGACTCTAGAAAGCACAAGAGGTTTTGGATGGTAGGTCCTTCTTTGGGCTGAGGCCTCCTGGCTTTGTCTCATTTTACTCTGGTTGAACCTGTTGGCCTGGGGTCCACTGTCCCAGGCCCCAGCTCTGCCTATGCCCTCATAGCTTTGGGCCTCCTTGTCCATGCTCAGGTACCCAAGGGCTCTGGGATCCTTGGCCCTTGTCTCACCCTCATGAGTTCTGGGCTTGCACTCAAGTCTTTTCTGTGCCTCACCCATCATGAGATCTGGGCTGGGAACCTGAGTCTCTCCTGTTTGATGCAATAGTCCTTCTACCAACAGTGGTTCCTGGGATCTGGGGTGCCCCTGGGCACCCTTCTCAGTGGCCTCCTCCACCTCTACAGCCACAACCCAGCCCTCTGATCTAAACAAAAAACAAAAATATGAGAGCCCACTCAAAAACTAAGGGTTCCCCTCCCAAACTTAATTTTGCCCTGTGGAAGCCCTGGCCCAAAGGGTCCCAGGGACTTATCTGTTCCTGGTTTGGGAATCAGGGTTTCTTCTACCTCCACTGCAGCTCAGAGTTGTTTCTTTTGGGCCACAACGGCCTGACTTTCCTAGAACATTTTCCCCTGAAGCTCCTATAGCCAGACTCCCCCACTTTTTTTGGATCTGATGCTTCTAAGTCCCTTCCTGGGTCACTGACTCTCCACTTCCACCCCCAGGCCTATCAGCTACTGCTTGCACCAGGCATGGACAGACAATTTGTTTCAGGGCTCCCTGCCTGCAATAACTTTTTCCAGGGTTTGGGAGGGTCAGTTATCCCTGGCCTCTCTCTTACCTTTAGTAATGGAGTAGGGGCCCCTTTGCAAATTCATATGTACAACCATCTACATAAACCAATCCACAAGTTCTTGCTTACTTCTTTTCTTTGTATTTATTTTCTATAAGAATTCTATCTTACTCTCTTTTTTAATACCACAGTATTAATTTTAAACTGTACCTGCATGTTATGTTCCAATTTTGTCTAGATAGCCATGTTGGACATATGTATAAAATTAAAAACTGAACATTGCAAGTAATACGAGGAAGAACAATTCTGGAAAGGGATATTCTATAAACTAATTACCCAGCAACTTGTAAGTCAAGCATGAAAACTCCTCCAGAAGCATAACATAGTTTTGAGTACTATTTTATATTTCAAATGAGTTGCAACAGATTAGTCTAAAAGCTGCTGAGAAAATTAGTTGTCATAATGATGTCTCATGGTCTTAAAGTATATTGTTTAACATCTAATACTAATTACAAAGGATTTTAACTGCATTGGAAATGTCTTAATTTTAAAATATTCATCTCACTGCTGTGTTCAGTGCTGAAGTCCCACAAAATCTTGAAGCCTGAAATTACTGATACTCAAATGCAACAGATCAGTGGCATGCTATCAGGTCACAATGGGTACATCCACACATGTAGGCATGTGCACTTGCAGCAGCTCAAATAGTAGCAGCACAAATTTGTGCGGGGGATTTTTGCTGCAGTACACATGCCCAGACATGCACTTTGGTGTGGGGCAAGTTGTGCCACTTGAGGCAAAATGACCCTGCCCATCTCCTCCTGGATTTGCAGCCAGGGGGAACTAGAGTCTGGTGCTGGCCCTAGCAACATAAAAACCCACCCTGTGCTGGCCCCAGCAGTACAAAAATCTGCCCTGGCAAGCAGCTCAGGGCTACTTGATCTCAGGAGCTTCTGGGGCCCCTTCTGAGGGCAGAAGACGACCCTGGTACACATGACCCTTGAGTGCACCAGGCTGCAGCTCCTCCACCTCCAGAACCTCCTTCTGAGGTTCTGGTTGAATTTCACCCCCCACCTTCTTGTTTTTGGTCACCCCATCTGTGGTCCCACCATGTCCCGGGCCCTCCTGATCAACCTTCACTTGGCCCTTGCCAAGTGGACCCTGTACTTGACCAGGAAGGAGGATCTGGCAGGGAAAGTGCCCAGAGACTGCAGTACCACTTTCCTCTCACTTTTCCATACACATTTCTGGGCAGAGCACCAGTGGGCAGCATCCACCAGCTGCTTGGATGCCTTGAGGACTGGTAGGTGCAGCCTTGGGGTTCTGTTCGGTGTCCCCCTCAGGCACACTCATTTTCTCATTTTGACCCTTTGACCCTCATGTCACTCCTGTGCTCTTTTTTTCATTAGTTGTACCACTCACTCATCAGCCCCACACTACATTACTAGTTACCCAGTGGGCCTTAGGGCCCCTGGTATGAGGATTACAAATAGATAAGAGCTTCTGGGAGAAAGTCGGCCATGCCCCTTCCTTCCCTAGGCTGCTGCTCCTACTCCTGCTGCTGCTGCTGCTGTTGCTGGTAAGTGGGAATGGTTAGATCCTGCTGTGCTGGCCCAGTGCCAGGGTCTGCCCACAACACATAGCAGGAGGTTAAATCCACCTTTGTCTTTATTGACCAGTCCTGCGTGATGGTGATACCTGCCCCCCTATATCCTCCAACCCCACCAGAGTTTGTTGTGAACATGGTCCCCACCTACTCCTCTCCTCCCCAGTCCCCTCACTCCTGAACCACAGCCCCTGCCTGCCTCCACTAGCTTCCTCCCAGCCACAGCTCTGTCCCAACACCAGGACATAAGTCCAGATGCAGCTATCCCACCCACTGTTTTGTGGCTCTGAGCAGTGCCAGCCCTTGCTGTTCTGCTCCCTGCCCCATGCTGTGCCTGAGAAGCCCTCAGCTGGGGATCAGGAAGTGAGCTTGGCCCCTTTCTCCCAGGCTGGTCTCCCCCTGCACAGGCTGTTCTAGTGGAGCAGGGGGGCTCTAAGCCTGGCTCTGGAGGCCTTTCCTATCTAGAGCACTCCCTCACCCCTGACCCCCATCTCTTTCTCACACACCCTTGCTGCCACCTCCCCTCCTCCCCAGCCCATAATATCCCCCAAGTGATTCCTGGGATCAGGAACCCCCCCCCCCCAAAC